>NC_059173.1:7526575-7829605 GCF_019923935.1 Bubalus bubalis | reverse complement strand
AACCAGGAATGACTTTCCCTCCTGCCTTGAATCATTCCCCAACGTTAACTCTTTGAGGGCCAGTCCTTTTTCTGGCTATGGGGGAGATTTGAGCAGCCCAGTCAAAGCAAATGGGGAAACCTAGACAAGAAAGATGGCCCAGTCCCTACTGCTGTGTCTCCCTGGGAAGCTGGAAAGGCACAGCCACCTGGACTGGCTAGAGACTCTTCCAGACTGGGTTATTTTGTTGTCAGTTTTTTCTGAAAATGATAATCAGTTGCCTTCAATGATTAAAATATATGCTCACCTGGAAGCAGAAGGATGGATGATTTGACCTCTCAAGAACTTCTTTACCGTTATATTGCAGGAGAGAGCATGGCAGAGGGAATGTGATGCAGTAAAGACTATCTGCTGTGTTTCTCTTTTTGTTCATAACAAGCCCCTCTGTGGGGGCAGTCCTGCAGGGAAGGGGGCTAGACAGCTTCAGGGTGGGAGCTCGCGGCCAAGGGCACCAACAATGTGATTAGTGGGTTGGGCTCTCTGGAGAAGAGAGTGGAGACGGAGATTGCGTTCAATCACACGGTTTAAATTAAATCAATAATTTTAATCAATCATGCTGAAACTATCAATCATAGTGAAACCTGGATAAAAACTCTTGGACATCAAGGCTTTGGAAAACTTTCAGGTTTGTGAACACATTTTTGTGCTGGGAGGGTGGTACACCCTGATCCTGTGGCGAAAGAGTTGTGGAAGCTGAGCCTCCTCCCCCTCCTTGCCTTATGCATCTCTTCCAATTAGCTATGCTTGAGTTGTATGTTTTATAATAAAACTGCAATTGTGAGTTCTGTGTATTCGGTGAGTTCCTTGAGTTGTTTTAGTGAATTACTAAACCTCAAAGGGATTTATGGGAAACCCTAAATGTGCAGTAGAGTTGTGAGAGGCTAGGGGACATCTGGGACTTGTGGTTGGTGTCTGAAGTAGGGGTAGTCTAAAGGAGCTAAGCCCCTCAATCTGTGGTGTCTGCACTGATTCCAGGGAGCTGGTGTCAGAATTGAATTGATTTGAATAGAATGGGATGAAATTGAATTGATGACACCCAGCTGGTATTGGGGCTTAGGGAATGATAATGATGGTTGACGCTTAATGAGCACTTCTTATGTGCCATATGCATGTGAAACACACGTTTCATGTGTATTTTCTCAGATAAGAACCCAGACCCCCACCATGCTCTCAATATTGATGGCTGCAGTTTACAACATGGGAAGATTCCTCAATACATTGTATGTAGCTTCAAATCAAGTCATATATCCCTTAGGATGTCCTGCAACTGGCCAGGGATTGTACACCTTTGGTTTCAGGTATCCCTCCCCACCCCATCTTCAGGGAGCAGTTACAGATCTGTAAACATTCCAAGGGCTGCTATTTAAAGCCAGTCTTTTGTAAATCAGAGTGCTTCTGAAACACAAATGGATGTAATCATGCCCTAATTTCCTTGGTTTGTGGGTTTGGATTCACTTGCTTGCTTTATTTAGACTGTTTTGAATCCTGTTGTGGGCTGAAAATCAACAGCTTCAGCCGTAAATGCTCTGACTCGATTATGTTTTGTTTTGTGCAACACCAGGTGTGATGCCAGACAAACAATGTTGTTTTTTCCCAATGCTATACCTTACGCATCCAAGTGAGCACTGTCCTTCACAGTTCTCACCTTGAGAAGGCAAATGCTTTCCCCACCACTCTGTCCTTCGTACCTGGAGCACTCCTGTGGCATCCTTTCTCCCACTCCCCTCCCTAGGGCCTGAGGGTTCTTTCAGAACAAGAATTTTGTCACTTGATTTCATATCCATTGTAGCTTCCCAAGTGGTGCTAGTGGTAAAGAACCAGCCTGCCAATGCAGGAGACGTTAAGAGATGCAGGTTCGATCCCTGGGTCGGGAAGATCCCCTGGAGGAGGGCATGGCAACCCACTCCAGTATTCTTGCCTGGAGAATCCCCATGGACAGAGGAGCTTGGTGGGTTACAGTCCATGGGGTTGCACAGGGTCAGACTCGACTGAAGCAGTTTGGCACGGCACACAGCACATGGCCTGGGTTCAATCCCTGCTTAGGGAACTATGATCCCACAAGCCATGAGATGCAGTCACCTAAAAAAAAAGTACTACACACCCCCACCCTCTTCTCAACATTTCAGTCGATGGGAAAGAATGGAAGCAAAGAGAAGAGGGCTGCAGGGAGGGGTTCAGGCACAAACGAGTTTAGGGATTAAGAGCTTGGATAAGGATGGTGGCAGAGGGGATTGGAAGAGGTGGACTATTTTTGGAGTCCACCACTCACTGGATGCATGGAATGTGGCAGTGAAGATAGAACAGGTTACTTCTATCTCTCACCAAAATTCTCAGTGACCCTTCAGAGCCCTTTTAACACTCGGCAATCAGAATTATTTGTGACCGTCATTTGTGACTGTTTTTCTATTGTCCACGTCCTAGAGTGTGAGCCCCGGGGGGCACTAGGTAGCAGAGAGGGCTTAGCACCCCCAGAGGACTCAATATTTTCACACTGAATAAATGGATGAACACCTTATCCTCCTGATAGAAACCCATGCACAAACACAAACTCACTGCATCCAGTGACTGATCTTCCTGATTTGGCTCCAGAGCTTGAAAGGTCGGTGGTCATGGACACATTTGAGAATCTGATGGAAGCTACAGAGCACATCCCCTGCCCCAGATGTGAACAGAATTTTGCAGAGTACTTCAGAGACTTCACGGACCACCCAGAGTGCAAGGTTAAGAACTTCTGATCTCTAATCCAAAGCTCTAGTTCTACAAATGTGCCCAGAAAGCAGAAGTGACTTGCCCAAGATCATATGGCTGCAAAAAAAAAAAAAAAAAAAAAGGTGGGGGGGAGGAAATCTTTTTTGAGCTGTGAATGGTCAGAACTTTCTCATTTTTCCAGACCCCTCATTTGCTCTGGGCAGAGACAGCCAGCACATTCATCTAGAGCTGGACTTTTCTATTTCAAGGTCCTTTGTTTAGGCATAGAAATGCATCTTCAGAAATTTCTTTTGGACCACAGCCTCCCCAGACTAGGTTTGAAGTTTGGGGAAGAGGAGAGCTGCATGCTGATCTGCGTGTGTGTTGGGAGAGTTCGGGGACAGTGGCTTCTGTTGTGAGTTAAGGAAAAGTATTTTCCTCTTTCATTCTCTTTTTACTGTTTCCCCAAGTGTTTTTCTGACTCAGACGTGAAGCAGAGCTCAGTTCTGCTCTATAGGATTAGTTAACAATCTTTGACAGTACTGCATTCTCAGTGGAAGTCAGATCCCCTGCAAAACACTGAATTATTCACACCAAACAGGCCACATTTGCTGATGGAGCAAGTAGAATTTTGTGTGTCATGGAAAGACTCATTAAACTAAATGCTTCAGTAAGGCAAGCACCAGTGGGGTCTAATTTGTTGCTGTTGCTTGATATCTGCCTCCCAAAAGTGACAGGGGTGTGTGTGTGTGGTGTGTGTGTGTGTGTGTGTGTGTGTGTGTGTGTGTGTGTGTGTGGTGGAGGCTGCATCTACCTAATGGACAAAGGGAGCTAGCCCATTTCTGGTCGTGGTTATTTCTGGTCGTGGTCCTGCCCCAGGCCGTCCTTCATCTACGTACCAGCATTTGAATCGTGGAGCCTTCCAAGCTCAAAGCCCTATGGAAGGCTGAGAGACAAAACCGGTCACTTTTTGGATAAGGATTCTGAATCCAGTGATGCTGTCTTTATCAAGAATCATTTGGGGGCTTCCCTGGGGGTCCAGTGGCTAAGACTCTGCACTCCTGATGCAGGGGGCCCAGGTTGGAACCCTGGTCAGGGAACTGGATCCCTATGCTGAAACTAAGAGTTCACACGCTGCAACTAAAGATCCTACATGGCGCAACTAAGACCCAGCGCAGACAAAATAAATAAATTTATGTATTAAAAAAAATGTATTTGGTTGCAAGGGACAGAAACCTCCTTAGACTGACTCAACTGAAAGGAGGTTGATTTAATGGACACAGGGTAATCTTGTGGATCTCAGCGATGGAGCAAACTATTGGACTTTTTGAGAATAAGAACTCACTAGATGACTAAATGTTCTCTCGTCTCCTCCTCCCTCCCTTTTTTTCTCTCCTACCATACAACAGGATGAATGATTAAATTTGGTAAATGGATGCATAAGAATCCAAGTGCGTTGCTCATGGCAAGTGGCCCCACGACTGTTTAAATATGGCCCCTGAAAAACTGGATGTCGCCTAACCTCATTGCTGTGGTGAGTGTGTGTTAAGTTGCTTCCGTTGTATCCGACTCTTCGCGACCCCACGGACTGCAGCCTGCCAGGCTCCTCTGTCCATGGGTTTCTCCAGGCGAGAATACTGGAGTGAGTTGCCTTGCTCGCCTCCAGGGGATCTTCCCGACCCAGGGATCAAACCCGAATCTCTGGTAGGCAGGTTCTTTACCACTAAACCTCAATCCTGGGGTATGTTTATATATATACTGCCGTCTATGGTCTTAAACAACACTGCGCACAGTTCTTTTTTTCCCTAGCACTGGGATCCAAACTGGCACAGGACATCTTGATCGTATTTTGAAGTAGGTATGAGGACAGAGAACGAAAAAAGGAAAAAGGAAACGACAGCCCGCTAGAAGCGAGCATGTGGGACCACAGCCCGCTGGAGGTGGCAGAAACTAAGGGTGGCCACCGGCTAGGCTATACCAATGCCCTCGTGGGCTGTTTTGTTTTGGGTTGTTTTATCTTCTATATTGATGAACAATCAAGTTTTGTGTGTTTTTTTTTTCACAGTTGCAAGACAAATAGAATTATCAGTCTTGCTCCATTCTGGTGCCGTACTTAGAAGTGTCAGGGAGCTTACCACTTTGTAATATTGTCTAATCCCAGGGGTATAAGAATCTTGATTTATTTTTTAATTGTTTTTTGTTTTTTTGCGTCAGACTCAATCTGCTCTCTTATAACTGTTGCGGTTCTGTGGCTTTGCCCACATGATAGCCCTTCAGACAATTAAAGCCCACTCTCATCTGCCCCCAAGTCATCCCTCCTCAATTGACCCTGGGACTCCTGTGTTGCAACAGCTCATCCTGACCGAGCATCAGGTAGAAACCAGAAGTTAAAGTGAAACTTCTGAGATGAGAGTCTGCACTAATGACAGCATCAGTTCCAAGTAGTCCTAAGTCCAGGCTTTAAAAATATATATATTTATTTATGGGCTTCCTAGGTGGCTTAGCAGGTAAAGAATATGCCTGTGATGCAGGAGATGTAGGAGACATGGGTTCAATCCCTTGGTCAGGAAGCTCCCCAGGAGCAGGGAAAGGTAACCCACTCCAGTATTCTTGCCTGGAGAATTCCCATGGACAGAGGAGCCTGGTGGGCCCCAGTCCATAGGGTCCCAAGGAGTTGAACACAACTGAAGCATCAGTTCCAAGCAGTCCTAAGTCCTGTCCAGGCTTTCTAAAAAACTATTTATATTTATTTACTCTTTTATTTGGGGTGTGCCAAGTCTTAGTCGTGGCACGGGGGATCTTTAGTTGTGGCATGTGGGATCTAATCGCCTGACCAGGGATGGAACCTGGGGTCCACTGTGTTAGGAGCTTGGAGTCTTAGCCACTGGATCACCAGGGAAGAGAGCTGCCCAGGTTTTGGTCAAAGATCCCCACGCTCTCTGCCGAGAGTAGCGTGTCATCTGTTCCTGGGTGTGGGCCGTGGCATTAACATCAGCTCTGGCCCCCTCTTTCTCCCAGTGTGTGTGCCTGCTCAGCCACTCATTCATGCCCCACTCTTTGAGGCCGCATGGACTATAGCCCACCACAGAAATTTCCAGGTGAGAATACTGGAGTGGGTTGCCACTTCCTACCCTGGGGGAATCTTCCCGACCCAGGGATGGAAACTCTGTCTCTTGTGTCTCCTGCGTTGGCAGGTGGGTTCTTTACCTCTAGCACCCCCTGGGAAGCCCCTAAATTAGACAAAGCAGGAAACGCCATCCTGACAGCAGAGAAGAGGCTCAATTGTGGTCTTCCTCACAGTTCTCCTTCTGCGTCCCACATCCTATCCTGTTCTCTCCATGAATTGAAAAATACAACCATCTTGATGATATCCACTGGTCTGTGGCCCCTACTCTAACATGTAGTTTTCTATCCATACAGTGAACATTTCTGAGCTGCTACTGTGGGCCAGACATGGATGGTTCAAAGATTTCTAACACCTAGACCCTGCCCCAAAGAACATGTTTCTAGCCACCAAAACATGTCAAAAACAAATGACTACAATGAAACAGTCTTTTGAGATAAGGACCAAACTGGACATCTAAGCAAGGTGCTTAGAGGCATTATGGAGAGAGGATAGGTTCTACTTAGCAGATCAGGAGATGTTTTGCAGAAGAGAGAACACGCATCTGGGTGCTGATGGGTGAATAAGAGTTTTCCAGGGGGCGAAAAGGTGAGAACAAGATTCCAGACGGTATTGATCAGAACACACAGGTGTGAGAATGCAGGGGCAGTTTGGAAAGGGACTGAAGGCACCATGGGGTGAGAATGACGGATTCACACCACTTAGTCCACCAACAAGTAGGAATGAACCCCCACTGAGGGCCAGGCACCAAGGATATGGTAGTGAATGTGCCACTCGTGACCTGTAATTTCCTGGAGTCTCTATTGCTTGACAGAAGAACTTCAGGAGCTGGTATTCCCATCAGCCCTTCCTGGGGTAGCACTCATTGCTCTTAGAGCTACTGTCTGTGGATCTATCAAGCTCTCTGAGTAGACTGTGAGTTGCTTAAGAACCGAACGTTGTGCCATTTACCTCTTCTGACTTCCCTATGCCCAGCAGTTTCTGGGATATAGTGGCCACTCAACAGATGTGCGATGAAAGAATAAATGAGTGAAA
Organism: Bubalus bubalis; assembly: GCF_019923935.1. Lineage (NCBI taxonomy): Eukaryota > Metazoa > Chordata > Mammalia > Artiodactyla > Bovidae > Bubalus > Bubalus bubalis. The sequence continues at coordinate 7,822,719 of NC_059173.1, read as the reverse complement.
AGCTGGCAGCGCCAGTTAGTGACTGGCCTGTCCTGCCTCCTAAGCCTCTTGAGAGGGGACTATTATTGGCGCTTGTATTCAACGCAACAAGGCAGAAATTTTTTTAAGCAGTGATAATTGCATTTCCCTAACCCAGGATTGAATTAGACATGACCTTTAACATGGGTTATTAAAAATGTTGTATTTCTCCCACTGGCACTTAGAAGTCAGCTCTCTTCCTCAGTCATTCTCTCCCTTCATTTACTTCTTATCAGGGACGTCAAGACCATTGGCATTTAAAAAGCACATTATGTCAGCTCTTTTCCTTCCAAACACTCTACAAGAAGTGATTTGACCTTTCGCAAGGAAGATGGAACCCCGAGCTTCCCCTGCATGGCAGTGATATCGAGGATTTCTTATCTCCATGTGGAGAGACCTCTCCAGCCTGGCGGGAGCGGGGCTGGGAGATAGATGGAGCCTATCTGATACCACTCCCTTGAGAGAAAATGCTGAGGGGAAGGTTTATTAATGGTGCAGACCAGCCCTGCCATAGGCGACTGTCAGGAGGAGATGGGAGAGTGAGGGGGAGAACTTTGCTCCAGGGTCACAGTGAACTCTGCTGACATTTCATTTCTTTGACATCTGTGTACAGAATCCTAGGCTATTGTCCTGGGGGATGAAAAGGAGAGGGTGGCCATAGTCAGAAAACTAAAATGGAAAAAAAATGACCCAGGAGACCAAAGGGACAGAATGAATTCCCTCATGGGAAAGGGCAGGTCTCAGTCTCCTGTTTGGGTTAGAAAGATAAGAAAGAGATCTATTTACCATCCTCTGCTCATTCGAGCTCCCTTTTGTGGTTGCTTTTATACACAAGAATTAGGAATGCATGAGTCCTTAGCTGCTGCTGCTGCTAAGTCGCTTCAGTCGTGTCTGACTCTGTGCGACCCCAAAGACAGCAGCCCACTAGGCTCCTCTGCCATTTCCCTCTCCAATGCATGAAAATGAAAAGTGAAAGTGAAGTTGCTCAGTCGTGCCTGACTCTTAGCGCCCCATGGACTGCAGCCTAGGACTGCAGCCTAGGTTCCTCCATCCATGGGATTTTCCAGGCAAGAGTACTGGAGTGGGCTGCCATTGCCTTTTCTGTGAGTCCTTAGAGCATAATGTTCAAATTATGACAATTCTTCTTACTGTGCCCCATGTTCTCTGAAATGAGACTCTGTTGCTTCTCCTATCGAGGCACAGAGCCTTTCCCCCACTCCTGGAATCTGTACTGGACCTGTCACTAGAGTTGGCCAGTACAACATGGTGGACGTGATAGTGTGTCTGTTCTAAGCCTGGGTCTCTAGACACTGTGCACACTTCCATTCTCTCTGGGAAACATTCCTGGCCTCCACAGGAACAATCTGGCCTAGCCTATGGGCTTCTCTAATAGCTCAGTTGGTAAAGAATCACCTGCAATGCAGAGACTCCAGCTCAATTTCTGGGTCAGGAAGACCCCCTGGAGAAGAGATAGACTACCCACTCCAGTATTCTTGGGCTTCCCTTGTGACTCAGCCGGCAAAGAATCCACCTGCAATTTGGGAGACCTGGGTTAGATCCCTGGGTCAGGAAGATCCTCTGGAGAAGGGATAGGCTACCCACTCCAGTATTCTGGCCTGGAGAATTCCATGGACTTATAGTCCATGGGGTCTCAAAGAGTTGGACATGACTGAGCAACTTTCATTTTCCTTGGAAGAAAGGAAAAAGAAAGGACAATTAGGAGGATAAGAGACCAGAGCCACTCAAGAACATTCATCCCAGCTGAGGTCTCAAACACGTGAGAGTCCAGCAAGGGTCAATAAAGCTGCCTACTCAACCTGTAGCTTGAATGTCAATGCAAGAATGTAGCCAGCTAAGTTCAGAAGAACCATTCAGCTGAGCCCAGCCTAAATTGCAAATGGCAGAATTTTAAGCTAAATAAATGGGTTATTTATTTAGTCCCCTACTTAGGGGACAGTAGGATTTAGCACTTACACCAGAAGATACTTAAACCATAAGATACCAGACCTCTAAGCTCGAATGTAAGTCCCATGAAGGCAGTGCTTTCCTGGTTCAATCCAGTGGACACAGCAAGTGACACAAAGCAAGTGATGAATAAATCCTATTGTACTGAGTTTGAAGATTGTGCAGAAAACTGGGCATTTCCAAGAAGATGCCCTCCTGAGAATTTCCCCATCTTGCCTCCTGGAGTACTTATCATCCTGGTTCAAGCTTCAGTAACAGTGGCTGGCAAGATCAGTTGGGCTTCTTTAATCTGAAGAATTGTGTGCCCTGTTTAAGAAGCAGCAGCTAAGAGTTAAACATCTCTAACACATATAGTTTCTGCTCCAACCATTACCTCCCCAGTCATGTAAGCCTGGTGTCATTTTTTTTTTTTTGTCTAAATGTAATACACTTTATTTTTTACATTTTTATTTGGCTCTGTGGAGTCTTAGTTGCAGCATGCATGATAGTTTCCCGACCAGGGATGGAGCCCAGGCCCCCTGCATTGGGAGCACAGAGTCTTAGTCGCTGGCTGCTGTTGTTGTTCAGTCACTAAGTCATGTCGGACTCTGTGATCCCATTAGCTGCAGCACGCCAGGCTTCCCTGTCCTTCACTGTCTCCCTGAGTTTGCTCAAACTCCTGTCCATTGAGTCAGTGATGCCATCCAACCATCTCATCTTCTTTCGCTCCCTTCTCCTGCCCTCAATCTTTCCCAGCATCTGGGTCCTTTCCAATGAGTCAGCTCTTCTCATTAGGTGACCAAAGTATTGGACCTTCAGCTTCAGCATCAGTCCTTGGATTGAATATTGAGGGCTGATTTCCTTTAGGATTGACTGGTTTAATCTCCTTGCAGTTCAAGGGACTCTCAAGAGTCCTCTCTAGCGGCATAGTTTAAAAGCATCAATTTTGGGGGCATTCAGCCTTCTTTATGGTCAAACTCTCACATCCATACATGACTACTGGAAAAAAACATAGCTTTGACTGTACGGACCTTTGTCAGCAAAGTGATGTCTCTGCTTTTCAATATGCTATCTAGGTTTGTCATAGCTTTTCTTCCAAGGAGTAAGTGTCTTTTAATTTTGTCTCTGCACTCACCATCTACGTTGATTTTGGAGCCCAATAAAATGAAATCTGACAGTGTTTCCACTTTTCCCCCATCTATTTGCCATGAAGTGATGGCCACTGGGCTTTCAGGGAAGTGCTAATCCTGATGTCATTCTGGACGTCCCACCTTCTCCTCTCCTGCATGCAGTCTCCACGTCCTGTATGCCTCTCACATACCTCTCAATCTAGTCCCTTCTTGCCACCAGCATCATTTAGACTTGAATGATCATATCAGCCTCTTAAACTAGCCTCTTAATTAGTTACATAACCCCTCCACCCCAGAGCAGCAATTATGGTCTTTCCAAAGCACCAGACTGATCGTCCCTCCCCTGCTAGACTTCAGTGGCTCCCCGTTTTCCCCAACAGGATTTCTTAGTCTGCGTGTGCCCACTGCTGATTTTCCTCTCTCCCTTTCCCCTTGGTTCTCTGTTTCCACCAAAAAGCATGCCTTTCCTGTGATACTTATTTTTTATAGCTCTCCTGGGACATTCTTGGGCTGGGAAAGTCTCCCCACACCCATTCTACTGCTCAGCTATTTCCTTCCTTCTTTTAAGGACTTTCCTTGGATGTCATAGTTTCCTTCCCCGACCCCCAGGCTGAGTAAGATGAAAGGATCTCCTCTGTTGTTCTCCAGCTTCCTGTCTACCTCCCATATCTCACTGAAATGCCAGTGCCTGCTTTTCTCTCCCCACCCCTTCAGCTAGGCTACGAGCTCTGCGAGGCTGGGGCTACTTCCTTCATCTCTCTGTCTAGCAAAGGCCCTGACTTACAGTAAGTGGTTGGTTGAATGAGTGAATGAATGAACCTAAAATAAGAGGGACCTTTGGCAACCCTTCCCAAGAATGAATCAGACTTGAGAATCTTCTAGAGAGAACTAGAAGAACCAGTTCCTACTTCCAGGCTGTTCCATGATCTTCTGAGAAGCGGATTTAAGAGCAAGGATGGGGCTTCCCTGGTAACCCAGTGGTAAAGAATCCGCCTGCCAATGCAGGAGACAAGGGTTTGATCCCTGATCTGGGAAGATCCCATATGCACTGGAGGAACTGAGCCTGCACTCCACAACTACTGAGCTTGTCCTCCAGAGCCAGGGAGCTGCAAGTACTGAGCCTGTGCACCCCGGAACCTGTGGTCCACAACACGAGAAGCTACCGCAATCACAAGTCCAAGCACTGCAACGAAGAGTAGGCCCCAGTTGCTACAACTAGAGAAAAGCCCATGCAGCGATGAAGACTCCGCACAGTCAAAAATAAACTCTTTAAAAAAAAAATAGGAAGGATGAGCAGTAACAAATGTCTGTATCAGGGATAAACATGGAGCAAATTCCTGAGTTGGTAGCTCTCATTAGACTTCAGCTGTCAAAGGTGAGATTTGCTAAAAATCAATAAGCGTTGGTGTTTATCAATGACTTGTATCAGCCACCCTGCTAGGAGCTTTACGAGTCTCATTTCACTTACTCAACTCCATCCTGCTGTAAAGTAGGTTTTATCACCATCTCCCCTTTTCAAGTGAGACTCCAGAAGCACACAGAGGTTAAGTAACTTGCCCAGGGTCACTCAGACAATGAACTAGGTTAAGCAAAGTCATTTTGCTTGAGTGTAGGCGATCCAGTCATTACCTGATAGTCTGTGATGAAATGTAGGATATGGGAAATTTAATATAATTATGCCTTTTTAAACATATTTTGCTCAGTTATGGAAACAGATAAAAATAAAGCATCACATTTAAATATTCAATCTAGCCCACATAAAAGTAAACAGGATCCCAATTAATATACTTGGTTGTGGGTTTTTTTTTTTTCTTTCTGAGATTATTAGCACGCTTTTAAAAAAAATTGACGTATAGGGACTTCCTCGGGGGTCCAGTGGCTAAGACTCTATGCTTCCAATGCAGGGACCCGTGGTTCGATCCCTGGGGTCAGGGAACTAGAGCCCACGTGCTGCAACTGAAGATGCCACGTGTTGTGACAAAGACCTCGTGTGCCACAAGTAACACCTGGCACAGCCAAATGAACACACAAAGTGTTTAATGCATACCCGTGTGCATAATCCATATAAAAAACTGAAGTATAGTTGATTTACAATGCTGTGCTAGCTTCACGTGTGTATCAGTGCACATGCATTTAATGTGCCCAATTCGCATAGATGTGTGTGTGCTGAGTCACTTCAGTCATGTCTGATTCTTGTGAACCCATGGACTGTAGCCCACCAGGCTCCTCTCTCCATGGGGTTCTCCAGGCAAGAATATTGGAATGGGTTGTCATACCCTCCTCCAGGGGATCTTTCCTTCCCAGGGATGGAATCCATGGTAAAGATGGGTTCTTTACCACTAGCGCCACCTGGGAAGCCCAGGCGTGCTCTTAATGACATTTAATGGGGCTTCCCTCGTGGCTCAGCAGTAAAGAATCTGCCTGCCAATGCAGGAGATGCAGGAGACATGGGTTCAATCCCTGGGTTGGGAAAATCCCCTGGAGAAGGAAATGGCAACCCACTCCAGTACCAAATGGCAACCCCACTTGAGAAATCGCAAGGACAGAGGGGCCTTGTGGGCTATAGTCCGTGAGGTTGCAAAGAGTCAGACATGACTGAGCAACCAAACAGCAACAGCAACTTAATATTGAAATTGGGCCCTTGCTAGGATTTGGATTCTTGTGCTCCTCTCAAAATATCTGGGTTCATTGGTCTAGGGTGGGGAGAAAAATCCTACATTTTCATTATGGATTTCAGGTGATTCTAATGTGAGTGATTGATGGAGCTCATCTTGTGTTTCAAGCTCTGTATTTTAAAGGAAGTAGCTTGTTGGGTAAAGTGTGTGTGTGTGTGTGTGTGTCTGTAATCCATATAAACACCTGTGATCTGCTCAATTTAATTGGGCCACAGCTGGTGTTGATTGCATATTTTTTTAATGTGGCTTTTGAATACTCTTTCCCCTAGAACGGCCTTTATTACTGAACGTCGGCATAGAGCCCAACCTTGGCTGTCGATTGTAAGGTTTATTTAAAGGCACATGACAGCCGGAGCTTCTCATTCTTTACCTAAATGATGCTACATATGGACTTGGGAGTTTTAGGTGCAGCATGTTGAAAGGAGAATTTCTATCGTGGCTGGGCAGCTGCTGGGTTTTTAAAGACTGTGAGTTGTTTGCTCTCAGAGTCAGATTGGGCAGATTATGTCACAACCCCAGGCCACCAGAAGGTTGGCTATGCTGAAAAATAGTCATCAAGGCTGCTGCAAGCCTAGCTGGGTCTCTATATGTGAATGGAAAGAGGTGCCTCTTTCCTTAGTAGAAAGGGCTTCTCCCAGTCTTACCGAGTGGTGAAGGCTGAAGAGTGAAGGAAGGAGGCTCCTAAAACAAAACAAGACACAACCAGGGTGTTGTTACAACAAAAGGTAAGGGACGCTGGGTATGTCCCCTGCCACTGGAGAAGAGATCTCAATGTGTGGACTTCGTATAGGATCTAGGCATCCTTACACAGTGCACGATCCATACAACTGTACATGACAGCCACGCAGGAGTTAACACAAGTCTTGTTCAGAATCGAAGAACTGGAAGAGTTCCAAATATCAAATTGGAGGCTGTGTATATTGGTGGAAAAATAAAAACACCGCAGCAAGACCATTAAATAAGCCAGATGGTAAGGGCCTCTTCTGTGAAGAGTGACCACAGGGAGCGAGACCTGCAATGCCATTAACCTCTGAGCAGCCACGTGAGTGTCTCCCTGGGGCCACAGTGGGTCATGGTTCCTCGGGGTCCATCAGAGAACAGCCCGCAAAGGCCCATGTCCAGCAGGAGTGAACACACTCAGGATCCCATCCCCACCTGGGGCATTAACACCCTAAGAAGTCATCCTTTGAAGAACTGCTTCACTTCCACTATAGTTTTAGTGATTTGGGTACTGAAACTCATAGCAGCTCCCGAGATGAAGAAATGGCCCGGGCTCCGGCAGTCAGGGTAAGTCTCCTGAGAAGAGTTTTGCTTTGGATTTCACAGACTGTGGAATCAGCTGAAGGGGCAGCATCATGTGGGTTCTGAAGTCAGATTTCAGCTCCACAGACATCTATCTGTGTGACCAAGAGTGGCTCATCCCTTCTGGGGCAGACAGATCCCCATCTCCCAGTTATGCCTTATGTAACCCACTCCCCTAAGAGTGAGGGCAGGACCTGGGTCTGGCTTCTAACCAATAAATATGACAGAGATGATGGGATGGTGTCACTTCTGTGATCATATAAGATCACATCTGTCACATCTGTCTCGCTTGAAGTCCCTGTCTCTCTCTGACTTGGAAGAAGCAGGTGGGAAGGAACTGGGTTGGGGGAGGGGTCCTCTGGCCCAAAGGCAACAATAAATTGAGATCCCAGGTTCTATGGCCCACGAGCAAAGGGCTGCTGCGACAATCATATGAGCCTGGAAGCAGATCCTTCCCCAGTTGAGCCGCAGATGAGACGAGAGCCTTGGTCAGCACTTCACTGCGACCTTGTAAGACCCCAAGTAGGGACCTCTGTGAAGCCGTGTCCAGGCTCCTGACTCACAGAGATAGGGAAACGACATAGGCAAGTTGTTATAAAGCTTCAGAGTGTGTGTTAATTTGTTCTGCAGCAATAGGTAACTAATGCCCTTTCTCAGGAAGAGACTGGACAGCCCCATGGTTGAGAGTAAGGCCTTCAGTATGATGTCAAGGACCCTGAAGACTGTTGCGAGGCTTGCCATAGGATACTGTGTGTGTGTACCTGGCACGCAGTAGGCTCTCAATAGACTGCATTTCCCTCCCTCCCCTCAGACCAGTATCGTAAGTTGGCAACCTTGGAGGAAGTTGGCAAATTCAGTGTCGGGAGTTTCCAGGGTGACCCCATGAAAATGCCTCCAGAAATTAAAAAGCAAAGCTTCTTTTGTGGAAGGTAAAAATCATTTTACCTCGTCCGAGAGGCTATGCACACGGCTAAAATTGTTTCATAATCCTGCCATGTAAACCAGCTGGGATTTTCCTTCACATAAATTGGATTTTGATTTATATGTCAATAAATGCCCCCAGAAACCTCATCATTTGAAAGTTCATCAATCTCGGCTGGAACTGCAGATATGGCCCCAGAGGTAGCTCCCTGGGAAATAACGGCCCTCGTTTACCAGCCCCACAAGCTGATGGGGGCAGGAAAGAAGGATCGGGAGGCAGGAGGGATAGGCACTTGGACAGGGGCTTTGCAGGGTCTGGCTGCGGACTCGAGTCCCCGGAAGGGTGTTAGAGAGCCTGGGGATTTCGGTGGGGGGGGCCTGCCTAACGGTGTGGTACAGCTGGAGCACGCAGTGCATGGTGGCTTGAGGTCAGGGAGTCAGGCCGGGGCCGGGTTATGATGAGCACTGAATGCCAGGACGTGCGGTTTGGGTTCTGAAACAAGAGAACAGCATCACAGATGTGAATCTTCAAGACAGTGTTCCAGCCGCATTGTGAAGATGGAGACGCAGGCCTGGGCACAAGGAGACCAGCTGGGATGCCACCGCCATTCTTGAATAATGGCATCCTGGATGGTGGTGGCGGTCAGGGTGAAGAGAAGTGGGTGGACAGCGGGACTCCTGGGGGATTTGTTTTGGCAAATGTGGAGACTGACAGGGAGTGGGCTGGGAGTGCTGGTAGGTGGACACCTAGTCTCTGACTCAAGTCAGAGGGTGGCGGCCGCCTGGGGGACCAGAATTGTGGAAGAAAAGCAACATAGTCAGTGACCAACCAGAGGTCTCCTAGCAGTCTCCAGAGAGGTTTTCATGGAAGAGAAAGGGAAATCTCAAGTCAGGAGGGCACAGCCTCCAGCTGAGAGAAAATTGCCCCAAATCAGTTCCTTTATGCACTACCCCAGGCAAAGCCCCTGTCACAGATTCCTCGTAGAATGTCACCTCTGGCAACGTTATGACTCAGCGACAAAAGAGTCACACCCTCCCCTTTAAAGTTAATAAGGCTCTTCCTATAGGGTAGTCGAGTCATGACTACTCTGGCTGTTCTGACATAGGGGATTATAATCAAAGTTGACGTGGTTGAATATTTTACTGAACTAAGGAGGTGTTTGGCCAACCAGTGAAATTGACAAATACGTGCTCTGTGTTTGGGGGCTTGTCAATTCCATTTCCATTGTCCTCCCTTAATTGAAGCCTATATCACATCTCAGAAGACTCCAGTCGTTCTGCCCTTCCATCCTTCCAGCACACGGCCAATTACCCAGTATTCCAAGCCTAGAGAGTCCTCTGTGAGGACTAGGTGCCATGTTGGGTGTCAGGGATTTGGCACAGTTTCTGGTACAAAGGAAGAGCTGAGAGTTCCCCGTTATCAGCCCCTGTCCTTATGGATGTCATTCATGTCATCACTGTTACCATACAGTAGAGGGCTCATGAGACCACTCCCCTCAAAAGCCCTCCGTGGCTCCCCACTGCACACAGGAGAGTCCACACTCGGCCTGGCCATCTCTACATGACAATATCATACCCACCAGGCTTAATTTCTTCAACTCTTTAACACCTGTCTCACATTTTAACCATACAACCATGCAGGTATAGAAAAGACCCTGATGCTGGGAAAGATTGAAGACAGGAGGAGAAGGGGACAACAGAGGAGGAGATGGTTGGACGGCATCACCAACTCAATGGACATGAGTTTAAGCAAGCTCTGGGAGATGGTGAAGGACAGGGAAACCTGGTGTGCTGCAGTCCATGGGGTCACAAAGAGTTGGACACAACTGAGAAACTGAACAATAACATTTAGTATTTGCAATATTTTGCCAAACAATAAGAAAGGGAATTAGACACAAATCAGACTTTCACCGGCTTCATGAAACTAATGCTATATTTGTAGATTCTGCTGCTGCTGTCAATCACTCAACTGTGTCCGACTCTTTGCAACCCTTTGGACTGTAGTCTGACAGCCTCTCTGTCCAGGAGATTTCCCAGGCAAGAATACTGGAGTGGGCTGCCATTTCCTCCTCCAGTGGATCTTCCCGACCCAGGGATAAAACCTGCGTCTCCTGCATTGCAGGTGGATTCTTTATCTGCTGAGCCATTGGCAGGGGTGGGGTCCCATTTGCAGATTCAGTTCAGTTCAGTCGCTCAGTCGTGTCTGACTCTTTGAGACCCCATGAATTGCAGCAAGCCAGGCCTCCCTGTCCATCACCATCTCCCGGAGTTCACTCAAACTCATGTCCATCAAGTCGGTGATGCCATCCAGCCATCTCATCCTCTGTCGTCCCCTTTTCCTCCTGCCCCCAATCCCTCCCAGCATCAGAGTTCAGAGAAAGCTAAATGTTGAGCAAGGGACAACTTAATAACCTAGCTCCTGAGCCAGGTGGTCCCTGATGAGCAGGAGAGAAGTCTGGAAAGTCCCCTTGCCTAGACCCAGCGCAGGGCATGATACCAGACATTTCACACAATCGTTCAGTTTGGGGCCAGGCACTATTCTAGGCATTTGACATATATTATCTCATTTAATAAATAAATACTCTGTGAGGTATATGATCTCACCCCCATTCTAGAGAAGAGGAACCTAAGGTCCAGTGCCTAAAGTTTCCTGAGGATAAATGTCAAACTGAGTTGCTAGATATTTTTAACTGGAAGTCTAATACTTTCAGGACCACTGGATTTCAGGTTTGGATTGCCGCTGAAATTCAGAAGACACAGGACAGGCTCCCTGGGCATGAGACCTCTTTCGCACTAAGAATGGACAGGGAATAAGGAGCATGGCAGCATGTTACGCCAGTAGCATCACAAAGGCCTTGGATATCCAGAGCCAATGTCCACTGTCCCAAACACCATTCTGGTCTGAAGGATGGGAGCTGGGGTGACTCTGGGTCACATCAGCACAGGGAAGCTTCAGGGTCTTAGAGCCTTGAATACCCTGCTAAGTAGGGGCACATGTTACTTTCTCTTCCTTCAGTAGCTGCACTCCATAAATTACAGGTCACGTAGCAAAGATCCGACAACCAAGCGCAGTGGGCTCAGAGCATACAGTGACACCAGCGAGACCATCGTTTACCTCTAGTGGATACACTCCTTCTATCAGTGTCACAGAGCCCAGACTTCCTCAAGCGCCCCTGAGAAGGGAAGGAAGATTTAAGGTTCACCTGGGAGCCCCAGCCCCTTCTGATAATGATGAAGACCAACACGTACTAAGAACTTGCTACATGCCAGCCCTACTATGTGCCAAACCCTTTGTCTGCTTTATTTCAACTAACCTCCATAAGCCAGTAGCATAGGTCCAGTATTGCTCCCATTCTACAGATGCGGAAACTGAGGCTTAAATAGAGAGGCTCCATAATGTTCCCAAAGTCACAACTCTAGGAAGTGAAATTGCCAGAATTCAACCCTGGGGCACCTGACTCCCTAACTGATGCTCTTAATCAGTCTACAAAACTGAGTAAACAGGAGTTCATCCCTCTCAGGTAAATTGGTTATGTGCTTAAGTCCTAAAACAAACAATAAACCAATTCAAATGGGAAAAAAACCCAAAACATTCATTAAAACTAATAGATTGTCTAATTTGCTTAGGTCCTGAACCAAACATGACGAGTCATTTCGTTTAAAATAAGTAAGCTAATAATTATGTGCAGAGATGCTATCATGGCTTAGTTACAATGATCACCAGCTTTTTGCCCAGCTTTCTCACCTAAAAGTTGTGTTCCAGAAGGCATCCTCTAAGGAACCAGAGCTTTGCTGTGTTGTGCTGTGGTTAGTGTCTGGGGGCAAAGCAGAATTAAGCCATGTTAAGGGGACTGCTTTATCTCAAGAACCAAACAGCCTTGAACAGGATCCTCTATGCTGTGAATCTCCTACAGGGGTCAGAGGTGCAAGAATCCCCACAAATCCTGTTCCTACAGGACCCTCTTTGGGTGGAAATATGTTCCCAACAACGGGATGTGCTGCCATGCTCCTCCAGGTTTTCTCCTTTCAGAACTGGAGCATTTCGTCTGCTCCCATCAGTCCTCAGGTCAACTCCCAGCTTCCAGAAGCCCTTCTGCAAACATGGCAGACGTCACAAATAGTATAATTACCCAGGGAACAGAGGCATGGACTTCACGTTGTCCTATGTAGACCCTGCCTAGCCACTGTTAAGTACATCCGCTCAAAGAAATGATTTACAAAGGCTACTAGAACAATTGATGCTTTTGAACTGTGGTGCTGGAGAAGACTCTTGAGAGTCCCTTGGACAGCAAGGAGATCAAACCAGTCAATCCTCAAGGAAATCAACCCTGAATATTCATTTGAAAGACTGATGCTGAAGCTGAAACTCCAATACTTTGGCCACCTGAGGTGAAGAACCAACTCACTGGAAAAGATCCTGATGCTGGGAAAGATGGAAGGCAAAAGGAGAAGGGGGTGGCAGAGGATGAGATGGTTAGATAGCATCACTGACTCAGTGGACATGAATTTCACCAAACTCCAGGAGACAGTGGAGGACAGAGGAGCCTGGAGTGCTGCAGTCCATGGCATTGCAAAGAGGTAGACAGACTTAGTGACTTAACAACAACAAGAACAAAAGAAATGTGAGTACACACATACATACATACACACACACACGGGCACACACACCCCTATAAATGTTATTGGGTTTCATCCATCAAGATGCCTTTGAACAGATCTCATAAACATTAAAAAAAAATGTTTACGATGGTGAACAACGCACTTTAATATCTCCTGAATAATTTGTGTTGTCAGGAGCGCCCATTGCAATATTTTCTCGTTTTTGTCCTCTCCGGCGGCTGCTGACCACTCCGAAAGAAATGAGCTTCCAACTGTATTAATAGCTTTTTCATCTTCCTGCCACTGCTCCCTCTAAATGGCCTGCCGTTATCTATTCATGAAATAAATAACTGCTGCCTTTCATGTCTCCCAAGCCGTCCTTGCGCCAGCCTGGCGAGATTAGAGAGATTGAAACTCTCCAAGGAGCTCTCCAAATGCCTACGCTGCAGGAGAATTGGGGAGGCTGGCTCTGTGTGAGGTCACTGGGCACTAGGTAAGTCTGGGCATCACTTTGTCATGGTGGGTGGCGGGGCGTGTTCCCACGGAGGCCTCGGTCCAATGTGCTTCAGTGTGCAGGTAAGTTGGGTGAAGCCTCCACTGGGTTCGTAATCCTTTCCACCCATTCCCTGTGAGTTTTACAGCCACCTCTCTCTGCAGGAAGCTGTATAATGTGGTAGGTAAATGTTTGACCCCCCAGTCTAGCAGATGTGAATACGAATCCAGCTCTGATACTCACTAGCTGTGTGATCCTAGCAAGCTGCTTTGCCTCTTGGAGCCTCTTCTAGTTTATACCAACAACGACGAGGCTGTGAAACTGCTCTTCTATTACCCCACACCGGAGCCAGAGAAGTCCAGGAGTTTGTTCATGTCCACACCTGAGTGTGAGTGGCAAAGGCGGGCATTTAATCCAGGTTTATCTGATGCCAAAATCTGTGCTCACATGGTCAGCACCAGGAGGGCAAGGCCTTGTCTGTCTGTTTCTGCCATATCCCTGATAACCAACCATAGGAGGTGCCCAGGGCTTAATCAGCTCTTCTGACTTACTTGGTAGTCACTGTTCTAAGCCTGTGTTTCCTAATATACCCTTATTTAATCCTTACATTAACCATAAAAACTGGGTACTGGTATTACAGGCATGGGGCTTCCCCGATGGTTCAGTGGTAAGGAATCTGCCTGTAATGCAGGAGATGCAGGAAAGGCAAGTTCAGTCCCTGAGGAGGATCGGCCCCCTGGAGGAAGAAATGGCAACTCACTCCAGTATTCTTGCCTGGAAAATCCCATGGACAGAGGAGCCTGGTGGGCTACAGTCCATGGGGTCGTACTTAATCTTTGCAATAACCATATAAACTGGGTACTGGTATTATCCCCATTTTATTTTATTTTTTAATTTTTTTTTGCTTCACTGGGTCTAAGTTGCTGCATGCAGGACCTTTACTTGTGGCACGTGGGATCTAGTTCCCTGACCAGGAATTGAACTCAGGCCCCCTGCATTGGAAGCACAGCGTCTTAACAACTGGACCACCATGGAAGTCCCTTATCCCCATTTCAAAGATGAGGAAATGAATGGATAGATGGATGAATTCCTTACTGCTTTGCGGATTAGCCTGATCATAGAAATCACCTAGGTTCTTATTAAAAATCAGATTCCTGCACTCCCTATGACTTCCTCTAACCCCAGGGATTCTGTTTCTAGGTTTCTGTGGGCTCCAGTTCTGGAATATGTACACAGTAGACTCTGTTCATGAGGTTTGATGAGTTTTTTTTTAAGCTGAACAAGAGTCTGGTTCTCAAGTGAAAATTTTGGCCCAAGGATGGTACTCATAAACAGCTTCTGAGAAGGAAGCCAGTTCTTATAATCTGACATGGGCTGGGGATGGAGAGCAGGTCTTGGCATCCAGCTGACCTAGATAAGACTCCCTTTTTGTCCCTTAACAGATGTCCAATGGGCATGATCAAGTCTCAAAACCTTGCTGAGTGTCAGCTTCCTCAGCTGCAAAGCCTGGATAATCGTCCCTTCCATGAACGGTTATGGTCAAATGTAGCAACAATATATTTATGACGTCTCCATGACGCCCAACATGGTAGGCCTTCAACAACTAGTAACTCTGGATACAAACCGTGTAGGACACAGTGCGATCCAAAGAGCAAGCTTTGGAGTCAGGTGGACTTCCCGTGTCCACTCAGTAAACATTTAGTGCTTCACTGTGCGCCAAGTGCTGCGCTCAGAGCAGCGAATACGGAGCTCAAAAAATAAGCTAAACCCCCTGCCTTGGGGGATAGGCAAGTAGGCATGAGACAGGCAATCGAATATATGCAAAATAAATAAGTGGTTCATATAGTAAGAGAGTGTGTCTTAGAAGGCAAAAAGTGCTCTGCAGAGAAGAATAAAGGAGGGTGAGGAGAAACAGACAAGGCGGGTAGAGAAAACTTAAAAGTATGGTCATGATATGTTGCATGATATGTTGAGTGAGGGGTATCTGGATAAGATTTGAAGGAAGTAAGGACTGGTGCTTTGCCATATCTGGCATTTGAGTTCTAGCTGTTTTTCTATTTACTTTATGTATGATTTTAGGAAAGCCATATTACCTAAGTCTGCATTTCATGATCTATAAAATGGGAATAGTGGCACCCATAGTCATCATGTTTCGTAACAATGTATATTGGGTTTTGTGCGTAAGATATTTTTAAGAAAACTGAATAAATATTAGCTAACTTTTATCGGGCACTTCTTCTCCCTACAGGTCTTCTAGGCATTTCACGTGCAGGATCTCAGCTTAATCCTCACCATGGCTCACTGAGGTAACATTCTATGTCCATTTTACAGATGAGGAAACTCAGGCTCAGGGATTTCACGTGACTTGCCAGACATCACTAAACGAGGAAATGGTACAGCCGAGACAGGGACCTGGATCTGACTCACAAATCTTAACCCTCTCCCTCACTTACTATGACCTTCAACAAATCACCCCCTAAGCCTTCATTTCTCATTATTTAAGAATCAGAGCATCATCTGTTTTCCCATCAGAGGCCTTGATTAGCATCTTAACTCAATCCATGTATCTGATAGGAAAAAACAGATGCCTAAACTCAAGCCAGGCTTCAACAGTACGTGAACTGAGAACTGTCAGATGTTCAAGCTGGATTTAGAAAAGGCAGAGGAACCAGAGATCAAATTGCCAACATCCGTTGGGTCATAGAAAAAGCAAGAGAATCCCGGGATAGACTTATTTTCTTGGGCTCCAAAATCACTGCAGATGGTGACTGCAGCGATAAAATTAAAAGACACTTGCTCTTTGGGCTTCCCTAACAGCGCAATTAGTAAAGAATCCAATGCAGAAGATCCTGCTTCAATTCCTGGGTCAGGAAGATCCACTGGAGAAGGGATAGGCTACCCATTCCAGTATTCTTGGGCTTCCCTTGTGGTTCAGCTGGTAAACAATCCGCCTGCAATGCAGGAGACCTGGTTTCGATCCCTGGGTTGGAAAGATCCCCTGGAGAAGGGAAAAGCTACCCACTTCAGTATTCTGGCCTAGAGTATTGCATGGACGGTATAGTCCATGGGGTCACAAACAGTTGGACATGACTGAGAGACTTTCACTTTCCTTGGAAGAAAAGCTATGACCAACCTAGGCAGCATATTAAAAAGCAGAGACATTACTTTGCCAACAAAGGTCCATCTAGTCAAAGCTATGGTTTTTCTAGTAGTCACGTATGGATGTGAGAGTTGGACCATAAAGAAAGTTGAGTGACAAAGAATTGATGCTTTTGAACTGTGGAGAAGACTCTTGAGAGTCCCTTGGACAGCAAGATCAAACCAGTCCATCCTAAAGGAAATCAGTCCTGAATATTTATTGGAAGGATTGATGCTGAAGCTGAAACTCCAATACTTGGGCCACCTGATGCAAAGAACTGACTCATTGGAAAAGACCCTGATGCTGGGAAAGACTGAAGGCAAAGGATGAGAGAGTTGTATGGCATCACTGACTCAATGGATATGAGTTTGAACAGCCTCCGGGAGTTGGTGATGGACAGGGAAGCCTGGCGTGCTGCAGTCCATGGGGTTGCAAAAACTGAGGAACTGAACTGAACTGAACTGAAACTCAAAGAGGATGTAAAACTTCCAGACACACTTGGCAAACTGATTTCACCTCTAACCCAATTTTGGTCTGTGGCAGAAGGTGCCTGGTTCCCGCTACTCGGAAGGGTTTTAAGATCACAGCTGGTCTGAGCAGGCCATGGTGCTATAATCTAATAGTGACGTCTGGCACGGATGCAGAAGTTGAGAACAGAGGTCTGTGTGGTGCCAAAGTCACTTCTGTTGGTCCTAAACAGAAAATCCAAGTATCCTTACAAAATAAAAACCTGCCCTCTTATTTTCTTTGACACAGAGAGTTACTTGGGCTTCCCAGGTGGCATTAGTGGTAAAGAATCGGCCTGCCAATGCAGGAGATGCAAGAGATGCAGGTTCTATCCCTGGGTCAGGAAGATTCCCTGGAGTAGGAAATGACAACCCTCTCTGGTATTCTTGCCTGGAAAATCCCAGGGACAGAGGAGCCTGGTGGTCTACAGTCCATGAGAGAATAATTTAACTTACTTGAAGCCAGTTAACAACTTTGAAAAAGTGAACATGAACTTAGGAGTCATCCTTTCCATTCTCTGGACATTATCTAGTTATTGACCTTTATCCATCAGTTCAAATGTCTCTGGCAACACGGTCAAGATATGGAAATTGCTTTCAACTACTTTGGAATTGAATGTAGAGGGAAAACAAAGGCATTTCCTCGGTTGGAAAGGATCAGAGTTCCTCTCTAGGATCACTTAATGAACGGCAGCCCAAGAAAGGCAGAGAAGAGCGTGTTTCCCAAACTGCTGATTCAGGAACCCATGTCCACCTCATTGAGGCCCGAGGGTCTCCCGAATGACAACTCACAGCACACCAAGGAAACCGTAAAACAATATGCTGACCAGGGGATGCATCAAGGCAAGCAGACTACTTCCTACCTTCTGAGAAGAAGGATTTATATAGTAACGTGCTAAAAATAACTCCCAGGTGTGACAGGCTGCCTTGTGTCCGTCAGCTCTCAGTTACTAGGGATGGAGGCAGCCTGGGACACTGGTAAAGTGAAGGGAAGGGAAGCTGGCCATCATGTCTACTCAGCCTTGGGGTTCAGTGCAAAGGTTTGAGAGTTTCAGATAGACATGGGTCTGGATCTTGTTTGAACCACTTCCTGTCGCATGACCTTGGGTGAGTCATTTAGCCTCTTAAGAGCCTTGGATCACTTATCGAGAAAGCAGAGGTGCTACACACAGTGGTCCGTCGGCATCCAAAGAGGACTGGTTCCAGGACCACGCCCCCTGCAGATACCAAAATCCCCGGGTGTTCAAGTCCCACTGGGGGTCCTTGTCCTGGGAATGAGGGATCCACTGACACAGAGGGCCGACTGTACCTTCCTCCTAGCAGGTATTTTGAAAATTAAATGAAATAAAGAACACGCAGCTCTCAGAAGAGTGCCTGCAACACGGTGAGACCTCCATCAGTGTGAGTTCACTCACTGGTTTCTGGATGAGGGTAGTGGACAGGGAAGCCTGGCATGCTGCAGTCCATGGGGTCGCCAAGAGTCGGACACGACTGAGCAACTGAACTGAACTGAATGAGTATGATGCAGGCTAAAAGTAAACTAAGTCAGAATCCCGATAATAAATCCAAGAGATATAGCAGGGAAAGCTGCCAGATAAGAAAGCTAGTTCGTGCTTCGTCTACCCTGGCTCTTGAAGCTTGGGAATTTTACCCCACATCTCTGAGACTCTGATGGCCCATGTGTCACAGAGACAAGGGTAGCACATGGATTAAGACGGGGACACAGGTTTCAACTGCCGGCTCTGTATGTTCTGAGTGACTGAGCCTTGCTTTAGTGATCTGTCAGATGGGGATGATGATAACAACACCAGCCTCCCAGTGAACTTAACAAAATAAGCGCTCAAAGCGTGAACAATACTCATCCTTAGCCTCTTTAATAATAATAGTGCTATTATTATTATTTGAGTGAGTATAGCTTAGGAACTACCTTGCTCCAGGAAGCCAGGGGTGGCAGCAGGATGGAAAGCAACCAAACTGCTGTGGACAACTTGCCCTTGACACAGTACATGCTGGGGCTTCCCAAGTGGCTCAGTGATAAAGAATCCGCCTGTCAGTGCAGGAGATGCAAGAGGTGTAGGTTCGATCCTTGGATCGGGAAGATTTCCCAGGAGAAGGAAATGGCAACCCCCTTCAGTGTTCTTGCCTAGGAGATCCCATGGGCAGAGGAGCCTGGTAGGCTACAGTCCATGGGGTCGCAAAGAGTCAGACAAGACTTAGCAACTGAACAATGATAACAACGCTGCATGTAGGGAGATGAAAATCGCACAGAGGCCTCCAACGCCCCGAGGCTGTCCCTCCCTCAACCACCCCATTCTCCCCTCCCCTCCAAAAGCAACCAAGATAATTCAGAAAAAAACTCTGAAAGACGTAAATGTCCACTTCTCAGGGCTCCGTAGTTCAAATTCCAAGAAAAAGCAAAGCTCCAATATCAGCACTAATTAATCTGCCAGATAGCAACAGTCCCATTACTCAACTGATAAATCTAATTCCTATCTGTTCAGCAGGAATCCCTGAGCCACATAAACCAAGGCCCGAGTTTTATGTAACCTGGAAGGGCTCTTGATAGCTTCTGGAGTCTTTCCTCTCCCCACCCATCTTGCAGCATTGAGAAGGTCTACTCTGTGAGTTAATGGAAGAAATGGCTTCCCTCGGCACTTTCCCCATCTGTCTTAATTTTTTAAATTATACTTTTATTAAACCCTTAAGGAAAATGGACTTGCAGAGTTCTCATTAAACAGGGAACTATGCACTGCATAAAATAGAGAGATGAAATTTTTTTTTAAAGCAACCCTCACAATTCGCCTTAATGAATTCTCCCTCTGCTGCTATATTACAGAGTGTGTGCAAATAAATAGAGCACTTTGTGAGTGGTGGATGGGCAAATGGATATGCAAGCAACTGATAATAGTTCTGGCAGCCTCCACTTGGGATCTTTCTTCCCAGGAACACAAAGCATTGGGCGCATGATGTTACAGCCTTTTCTCCCTGGATACTGACTTAATGCTGGGCTGGAAAGGCAACTCGTCCCTGGTACCTCTCATGGAGGGGGTCCCTCCCACACAACCTTTTCAGAGGAAGATGTGGGAGTCTGCTTCTCAAGAGAATTTTTGTTGTTGTTGCTCGGTTGCTGTTGTGTCTGACTCTTTGGAACCCCAGGTACTGGAGCATACCAGGCTCCTCTGTCCTCCACTGTCTCCCAGAGCGCACTCAAATTCATGTCCATTGAGTCAGTGATGCTATTAAACATCTCATCCTCTGTCATCCCCTTCTCCTCCTGCCTTCAATCTTTCCCAGCATCAGGGTATTTTCTAATGAGTCAGCCCTTCACCTCAGGTGGCCAAAGTACTGGAGGTTCAGCTTCAGCATCAGTCCTCTAATGAATATTCAGGACTGACCTCCTTTGGGACGGACTGTCTGGATGTTCTTGCAGTCCAAGGGACTCTCAAGAGTCTTCTCCAACACCACAGTTCAAAAGCATCAATTCTTCGGTGCTCAGCTTTCTTTATAGTCCAGCTCTCACATCCATACATGACTACTGGAAAAACCATAGCTTTGACTATATGGACCTTTGTAGGCAAAGTGATGTCTCTGCTTTTGTTTACTGAGCACCTACTCTGGCCAGGCTCATTGCCAAGTGCTTTTCCTAGTATCCATGGTTATCAGCTGTGGTGAACTGGATTATGGTTCCCAATGCCACAGAATTATACATCCATGCTCTTTGTCATGTGACTTGTGGGTGGGGTCTACTCCCTTGCCTCATTGGTGTTGCACTAGTCATGTGACTTGTCTTGGCCAATGAAATATGAGAGGAAGTCACATTGTTACAGTTCTAAGCTTCAACAGGCATCGCGTTTCCAATTGCTTGCACTCTTGCCATCCCCGTAACGAGAGAGCTGCTGGTCCCCAAATGAGACAACACACAGCCTGGAGTCACACCCAACTGAAATCGGCCAAACACTGGCCCATCAGCACACAGAGAAGTCAGAAAGACAAGACATGCAGATGGCCAATAGGCACGTGAAAAGATACTCAACATCACTAATTACTAGAGAAATACAAATCCAAACTAAATGGAGATTTCACAGCATACCAGTCAGAATAGCCATCATCAAAAAACCTACACGTGATGAATGCTGGAGAGGGTGTGAAGAAAAGGGAACCTTCCTACAGTGTAGGTGGGAATGTAACTTGGTGTAGCCACTAAATAGAATAGTGTGGAGGTTTTTCAAAAAACTAAAGATAGAGTTGCCGTATGATCCTGTAATCCCACTCCTGAGCATATATCCAGAAAAGACTAAAAGTAGTTCAAAAAGACACATGCGCCCCCGTTTCATGGCAGCACTATTCACAATAGCCAAGACTTGGAAGCAGCCTAAGTGTCCACTGACAGATGAATGGATAAAGAAGCTGTGGTACATATACATACAATGGAATATTGCTCAGCCATAAAAAAGACTGAAATATTGCCATCTGCAGCAAAATGGATGGACCTAGAGATTATCTTATTAAACTAAAGTAAGTCACACACAGAAAGACTAATATCATACAGTATCACTTAGATGTGGAATCTTAAAAAAATGATACAAATGAACTTATTTATAAACCAGAAATAGACTCACAGACATAGAAAACAAATTTATAGTTAACAAAGTGGGAAAGGGAAGAGGGAAAAATTAGGAGCTTGGGACAAAAAGACACACACTACTATATATAAAATAATCAAAAAGGTCCTACTGTCTAGCACGGAGAACTATACATTATCTTGTAAAAACATATAATGGGAAAGAATCTGAAAAATACACACATACGTATATATAACTGAATAACTTTGCTGAACACCAGAATCTAACACAACACTGTATATCAACTTCACTGTATATATACTTCAAAATATATATAGAAAAAAAGGAAGCAACGAAACCATACCTCAAACAAATTATTACTACATTAGGTTTGGGGTTTTGTTGCTGTTGTTGTTATGGTCATCTTGGTCCAAGGTTTACTTGTTTGTGAATAAAATGCTGATGACAGGGTGTTTTGAAAACAGCATTGTCCCTAACAAAGTTTATACCAGTACATGTCAAAGTGTCTGTGATGAAGGGCCAGCTTTGTTTTTTTCCCCAAATATATCACACACTGGTCCTAGTTGTCCATGGAGCTGCCAGTAATCATGCAATCCTACGCATGTGTGCTCTGGAGAAGGCAATGGCACCCCACTCCAGTACTCTTGCCTGGAAAATCCCATGGATGGAGGAGCCTGGTAGGCTGCAGTCCATGGGGTCACTAAGAGTCGGACACGACTGAGCGACTTCACTTTCACTTTTCACTTTCATGCATTGGAGAAGGAAATGGCAACCCACTCCAGTGTTCTTGCCTAGAGAATCCCAGGGACAGGGGAGCGTGGTGGGCTGCTGCCTATGGGGTCGCACAGAGTCGGACACGACTGAAGCGACTTAGCAGCAGCAGCAGCACGCTTGTGTGCTAAGTCGCTTCAGTGGTGTCCAGCTCTTTGCGACCCTGTGGACTGTAGCTCACCAGGCTCCTCTGTTCATAGGATTCTCCAGGCAAGAATACTGGAGTGGGTTGCTATGACCTTCTCCCGGGGATCTTCCTGACCCAGGAATCAAACCCAAACCTCTTACATCTCTTGCATTGGCAGACATGTTCTTTACCACTAGCGCCACCTGGGAAGCCCAACCATGTGGTCCTACTCTGCTTGATTAGTACTTGCTTGCATCACCAGCATCTTACCACTGAATTTCAACAACACTTTGGCCTATAGCTGGTTTTATGATGCAAGTGCCCCTGGCCCCCTTGCAAGACTGCTACTGCTGCTAAGTTGCTTCAGTCATGTCCAACTCTGTGCAACTCCATAGACAGTAGCCCACCAGGCTCCCCTGTCCCTGGGATTCTCTAGGCAAGAACAATGGAGTGGGTTGCCAGTTCCTTCTCCAATGCATGAAAGTGAAAAGTGAAAGTGAAGTCGCTCAATTGTATCTGACTCTTAGCAACCCCATGGACTGCAGCCCAACAGGCTCCTCCATCCATGGGATTTTCCAGGCAAGAGTACTGGAGTGGGGTGCCATTGCCTTCTCCACCTTGCAAGACTAGATTTCTATAAAAGTTTTTACATGCTGGTTCTCAGTGTCCAGTTGATCTTGTCTAGAACTGTTGACAAAGATTGCAGAGGCACAGCTCAGAGACTAGACTTTGAGTGATGCTGGGTTGTAGTCAAGCAGAGCTCAAATGCCTCCTAGTTCCAGTCCTGGGTGGAGCCCAAAAATGACAAAGACATGCTGAAAACCTCTAAACATGGTCTACTTTGTCCTTCTTTTCAATCTCAGATTCCCGAAATGCCAACTGAGGCAATACTTTTCATCGTCGGAGTAAACAAGATGGGACCCCACAGTAGCCTTCAGGCCAGAGTGGACTGATCTTGTCATTCATGAAATGTAAGTTTCAGGGCCGCTGTCTGAATGCACCTGACAAATAGCTATGCCGGTACCTAAGTTGTATTACTATTAACTTTCTTAAGAGGGTCGTTCACACTGTATCAACTTCATTTCCTCAGACCCCATCGGATGGTGCTGGGGACTTAGGCTGAAGTCCACTGAGTCACTAGGTCCATGAGGTGACCCTTCACAGGTGCTGCAAGTCTGCAGGCAGTGACGTTTTACTTGTACTCTAGATGCCTTCCCAAGGAGGAATTTTCAGGTGCGTGGCCAGAGAACCCTTCAGTGGAATTCTGGCAATGCCATCTACATGCTGAACTTGGGTTTCTCCACCTGTACAACAGCAGCATGCCTCTGAAAATTGCAAGGGTACAAGCTCATGAGCTCAGTGAGGACCTGGATGTTTCACAGAGGCAACTCGTGGCAATGCACCGTGATTCAGCACTTGGTCTCTGGAAGCAGACGGTCAAGTTTCAAGTTCACATCCTGGCTCTGCCACCAGCCAGCTGTGTGACTTTGCAGGCTTTCCCACATCTCTGAGCCTCAGTTTTCTCAGCTGTGAAATACGGCTAAAATTTTAATCCCCTCTTGGCGTCACTCTGAAGATTAATAAGATGACCCCTGAAAAGGATCAGCAGACTCCATGGGGCAGAGGGAGTGCTTGTAAACGGTGACTGTAATTATTGTGCTTCCCAGGTGATGCAGCGTAAAGAATCCACCTGTTGATGCAGGAGACGAGGGAGATGACAAGGGTTTGATCCCTGTGCAAGGAAGATCCCCCTGGAGGAGGAAGTAGCAACCCACTTCAGTATTCTTGCCTGGAAAATCCAATGGACAGAGGAGCCTGGCAGGCTACAGGCCATAGGGTCGCAGAGTCGGAGATGACCGAGCACACGCACAAGTGCACTGCCACACACCACCATTATCACTGTGCAAACGCAGGTGATGGCTCTGATCTGAAGGCTGCAGGGAAGATGTCAGAAGGCCAAGATGAGGGTCGATGGAGTCAGTGACCCTGGAACTGAGTAAGCCAACAGGCCACCCACAGCTCAAATCCACAATCCTGGGCTGTGGTGCAGACAGAGCCCACCTCCGACAAAGCCAGGCTGCCATAAGGCCACCAAGCCTGTTTCCCTCTGCAGAGGGCTGGCAGCCACGTGCACCTGTTCTCCGTTCACTCCCATATCATTCCCCCTAATATCTCCCTGGGGGCTGATGGATGGCGACAGGCGACAATCTATAGCTATGTGACAGAATGTTTACTACCAGCCCTCTAGGAAATGATTACTTCGAGGTAATTTTGAACCTCCAGACTATGATGCAGTGTCTCATATATTAAACTGCAGCGAGCAGTGTATAAAAGTATTACAAGGAGACCTTGTATTTCAGTTTACTGGGGAAGGAGCATGCAGGGGCAAATCGGTTCTGGAGGAAAGCGAGCACGGGGGATGCAAATTCTTCACCTGCAGCCTTATGGAGGGAAGGGAGATTCAGCATCTAGGCCACAAGACCAAGGTCAATGCTGATTCCATCCCCCTGGACCACTCCAGGGGAGGCTCCACATCCACTGAGGACACCCACACCATTGTTCAGTCACTCAGTCGTGTCCAGCTCTTTGTAACTCCATGGACTGTAGCCCGCTAGGCCCCTCTGTCCATGGGGAGTCTCCAGGCAAGGACACTGGAGTGGGTTGCCATTTCCTTCTCCATCACATCTCCTGAGTCGCCTGCATTGGCAGGCGATTCTTTACCACTGTGCCACTTAGGAAGCCCAAAGGTTGGAGCAATTGCAAACTCTCAGATATTATCAGTGACGATGTAAAAGTGGTGTAAACGCTTCCTAAAGGATTTCACAGTACCTGCTAAAGCCAACTATATGTATCATCTTTGACTCAGCAATTCTACTCAAAAGAAATGCATACATACATTCACCAATAAACATGTACAAGAATATTCATAGCAGCCTTATTTGTATTAGCTGAAAACTGGAAACAGCCCACATGTCTATCAGCAGTTGAATTAATAAATTAACTACAGGGACTTTCCTGATAGTCCAGTGGTTAAGAATCCAAGCTCCCAATGCAGGGGTCCTGGGTTTGATCCCTGGTCAGGGAACTAAGATTTCACATGCCACCCACCACTAGGAATCCGGCAGGCCACAACTAAGACCTGGTGCAGCTAAATAAATATTTTTAATTAATTAATTAATTGACTATGGTATCATCACATGGTAGAATAGTACACTGCGATGGGGATGAGTTATGTATAGCTACATACAAAATATAATTTATATTTCTATGTGTATATTAATTCAATATATATATTCAATTTATATATATGTATGTAATTTATATATACAATTAATTTTATTAATTTCCATATATATCTTCACATAATATATATCTTTATATAATTTCACTTCTGTAAATTTCAAAGATGATCCAAACTAGCCTATGCTTCAGAATTCAAGAGAGTAGATACTCTTACTCTTCCCCACATCACTCTTCCCCAAGAGTATCTACCCTCTTGAATTCTGAAGCATTATATACAAATATATGTTACTCTTCAGTAAAAAATATCCCCACACACACACACACACAAAATCCAAGTCTTCCAGGATTGGGTCCCCAAATTGGACTACAAGCTTACAAGGAAGATGGCAAGGTAAGTTTTTGGCTTCTTCCTTGGAGAGATGGGACTCTGGACAAGGGAAAATATCCCTACCCAGGTGGGACATTATACTGATGCTCATTGGCCAAAAGGCATTAAAAAAAAAATGCCCACTAGAGCAGATGGAAGGGGGCGGGGCAGCATCCTTACCTGCCAGGCCCTGTGCTCGGTACCTCTGTGCACATGTCCTCATTCAAGCCTCACCTGGGCTTCAGGTGGAGTGGGGCTGGGGGGAGGTGGTAAGTACTGCATCGTCCTGTGAGCTGAGCACTGCTGGGGAAACTGAGGCGCAGAGAGGGGCCAGCACACACACCCAGGTCTCCGTGACTCCAAATCCAAGCTCCCAGCCTCCAAGGGCAGCCCGCAGACCCGCAGCAGCTCACTGCACAGGGGCGGCCATCACCCCAGGGCCCTGTGTCTCTGTGACCTCCCAGAAGACACATGGGGACCAGACAGGCAAGAGGAGCCCTCCAGCTCGGCCTCGTCTCCCTCTTTAGTTGGCACGATCTGCTCCACGTAGCAGGAGAAATGTTTACGCTGTTAACAAGGCACGCTGTTAATTAAGACAGCGGTGCCCTCAGGGGGTTTTCATTTAGGGTAGGCAGCGACCGAGATAAAAAAGATGTTCAGTCCATCGGATGTGTGCATTTTCTACACCCAACTGGCTTCCACGTGGAATTTTTAATGAAGGTGATTCTGTTTTCTTGTTATGATTTCCAAATACCTGCAAACAAGGGCTTCGCTGTCTCAGAAGGATTCAGAGTCTGTACTGGGGGAGCTGATAACAGAGGGAAGGTATGTGAGGCAGCAAAGCGGGTGGTGAGGACGTGTACCGCCCCGGTTCAAACCCCAGGGCCCTTGCTTATCAGCAGTGATGAGCCCCAGACTCCTCGGTGAAAAACCAGGGTTGACACGCCCAGCTAATAGGGTTGTTGAGGTTACAGAATTAGAACACATGTACATGTGTACACACGTGACATGTGTATATATGCACATAGGGACACTCGTCTCATTTCGCACAGTTCTGGGCATACAGCAAAGTGCTCAGTTATTGTCATCAGTTGCTAGGACCGTGCTCACCTCACACTGTCCTGGGTTCAGCTTTGGGAAACTGGCCTAGGTGTTGTAAAGACCTTAACTTAGGAAAAATTACCAAAGTCGCCCAGGGTCACTTAGCTCTTGCGGTTGGGTATCTGGCCAGAGTGAGGTTGGGTCCCACTTGTGTCTGACTTTTGAGCTGAGCCCCTCCTTTTTCAGGCCAGTCTACTGCAGATATGACCTGAATTGCGATCTCCCAGTCTCAGCCCAGAAGCTGAGATGGGAGTGATCTACACAGAGGGCCCAGCCTGGCACACGGTAAGAACCCCCTTTGTTTCTAAGCGCGTGACCTTCACACTGTTGGCTCCCCTGACCCACGAGGCTTTCCACTCTGGCTGCTGTTCTTGGCCAAGGATGACACAGCTTGTGGATTTCACAGCATCAGGAGGCTCCATTAGGGGCTGGCTGAGGCATAGGAAGAGCTCAGAATTATCAGACCCTCTAAAAATAGTGGCAAGGGCTCCCCTTGGTGCACGCTCCCCCTTCCCACGCCCCCAGTGAGTGACAAGGGGACCAGTGAGACTGGGTCAAAGTGTTCTGATGCTGAATTCCAAAGTAAACAAGGCTGGGCCCCTCTAAAGTCTAGATTTCAGCTGTTTGTGCTTCATCCCTGCTCATTCCAGCCCTGGCTTCTATGCATGACTGGATTCCAGCCATGGGAAGAGGGATTCAGATGTGGATTCAAGTTCATCTATACTCCCCGAGGGAGTCAAAACGACATGAGTTTTTAATCCTCACCCCCGACAACACTGATGTATCTACTGTTAAATTACACACATAATCTTATACTAATACATCACAGACACTCAGTGATGTGTCTATTATGAAACATGGGGAGAAGTGGAGAGGGAGAGGGGAGGGAGGGGGAAAGGAGAAGGGGAGGATGAAGAAGGGAAGAAAATACATAAAATGGAGAGAAAGGGAGAAAATATATAAAGTGAAAAAAGGAAGAAATGGAAAATAGATATAAATAGACCATCTGCTCTTTTCTTCCCACACTCCCATACATACAGTCCACACTCTGGATGCCCGTTATACTCATTCATAAACGAGCCACCCTCTCATCTGAGCAGCCTCCCTTGGCCACAAGGAGGGGCCTTGCTTTGAAGTTGATGTCCCTCACCACCCTAAGGTTAGGCGGCTGACATAGCAATACGAAAGGTCAACCCCCTATGATGTAACTCACCTGCCAGAGATCCCGGGAGAACCAGGCGGAAGCTAGACTCCAGCTGAGGTCCCCACCCTTGCTTATTAGCTTTTTGCCTCTTCATCCTGCTTCCCTGACTCTTGCATAGGTTTCTCCCTATGTGTCTTCTTCCTCTCTGTAAGTCACATAGATCCAAATCCTTGCCTCAGGCTCTGCTCCCAGGGAACCTGAACCAAGAAACTACATTATAAAACACACCCCAGAAATATAACTTCCCAAACAGATGTGATAGAAAGTACACAGAAAGAGAAGTTCTTATCCCTTCTTCCCACACCCTGGAGGATCATCCTGCATTGAACCTGGTTTGCGATGCCCCGTTTCAGAGACCACTGCTATAGGGAAGTCGAGCTTTGGCAGGATTTGCAGGAGGAGAGAGGCCACGTGAGATTTGCATGTTGAAAAGAGGGCTCTGGTTGCCCAGGAGAAAATGGAATGGGGATGGGAACCAGGCTGGAAGCAGCAATGGCACTAAGGAGATGCTTATGGCAGCCTGGATGAGGGTGGTGGGAGGGTGGAGAGAAGTGGCTGATGGGAAAAAGACTTAGGAGGTGGGATCTCTAGTATGTGGAGGAGCAGGTGTGTGGGCTGGGGAGGAGGGGGAAGGAGGAGTTTCATTCTGGACTCAGCTCTGCCACCTGAGCCAGGCCCTCTGTCCCTGAAGGGGACTAGGAGTTCAGAGAAGAACCACGCACATTCTCCATAGCCCTTACCCGTTTTAATGACATTGTCATGATCTGATGCCTTGGCCCTTTCAAATGTCAGCTCCACAAGGCGAGGACTCAGCTCTAGTTTCCATAGTTTCGAGTGCCTGGCACAGGGTCTGACACCTGGCAGATATTTAACAAGTATTTCTATAAGAATCAAGAGAGGGAAGGGACGCGTGAATGTTCAGGATCACGGCATTCTGGAATTTCCTGTCTGATTTTCATTCCTTGATGGGTCACAGAAGTTGTTTCAGAAACACCTTAACACTACTCAGGCTGGCATAACGAAATGCTATAGACTAACTGGTTTAAGGGGCTTTCTTGGTGTCTCAGGGGCAAAGAATCTGCCTGCCAGTGCAGGAGATTCGGGTTCTATCCCTGGGTTGGGAAGATCTCCTGGAGGAGGGCGTGGCAACCCGTTCCAGTATTCTTGCCTGGAAAAATCCCATGGACAGAGGAGCTGGGTGGGCTACAGTTCATGAGGTCACAAAAGAGGCGGACGAAACTTCGCGACTAAGCAACCACAAACAGGGCACACACCACAAAGCGTATTCAAGAAAGCTGCAAGACCAGATGCAACTTACTTTGTTGACCATTTGTTGAGCACTTGCTGTATAAAAAGCTTCTTGCTAAGCCTGAGGCAGACAGGAGGCTGAAGGCACCATAGGTTCTGCCCACCGGAGAACCTGAGGGGAAGACAAACGCATGCAGGCAGGGCTCTGAGAGCCCATACTAAGAACCCTGCGGACTTTGGGGCCACATCTACTGGGGTCCTACCCTATCTTCTCAATTTAATTATTGGCTTAGCTTGGGTGTGTTACTCTGAGGCTCCGTCTCCTCACCTGTAAAATGAGGAGGAAAATAGTGGCACCTACCTTGTGAGCTGCTGTGAGGATTAAATAATAGCAATAGCAATAAATAGCATGTATTGAGCCCCAAGCTCCAGCACTGTATACCTGGCACACAGCAGATGCTTAACAGTTTGTTGAATGAATTAATTGAGCACTTACCATGCGTTCAATGCGGTCTTGTTTTTAATTATTGAATTTTCTCAACAACTCTGTGGGACCCCGTATGACTGTTTCACCCTCTTTCAGGCGAGAAAACTGAGACCCTGGGACTTTAAGTGTTATCATCCAAAATCACACTGCTAGAAAATGACAGAATACACTTTGCTAGCAAAGGTCTGTATAGTCAAAGCTATGCTTTTTCCGGCAGTCATGTACAGATGTGAGAGTTGGACCATAAATAAGGCTGAGTTTTAACGCATTGATGCTTTCAAACTATGGTGCTGGAGAAGACTCTTTAGAGTCGCTTGGACTGCAAGGAGATCCAACCAGTAAATCCTAAAGGAAATCAGCCTTGAATATTCACTGGAAGGACTGATGCTGAAGCTCCAATACTTTGGCCATCTGATGCGAAGAGCTGACTCATTGGAAAAGACCCTGATGCTGAGAAAGATTGAAGAAGGCAGGAGGAGAAGGGGACAGCAGAGGACGAGATGGCTGGATGGCATTACCAGTACAATGGACATGAATTTGAGCAAACTCCGGGAGATAGGGAAGGATGGGGAAGCCTGGTGTGCTTTAGTCCATGGGGTCGCAAAGAATCGGACATGACTCAATGACTGGACAACAACAACAAATGGCAGAATAGCATCCAAACCCAGTCCAGGTCTGGAGCCGGTGTCCTCAGCCTGCTGTGTGTAAACCACACAGCCTGCTCCAGGGCCCGCTGACGTCCGCTGCTGCTGCTGCTGCTAAGTCGCTTCAGTCGTGTCCGACTCTGTGCAACCCCAGAGACGGCAGCCCACCAGGCTCCCCCGTCCCTGGGATTCTCCAGGCAAGAACACTGGAGTGGGTTGCCATTTCCTTCTGCGCCCCCTCAATTAGGGAATCCTCTCCGAGCCTGGTGTGGGCACCTGGACTCTTTCCCGAAGGTAACAGGGAGCCCCGGGAGAGATATGATCAGAGCCCTGATGTGTGATCACACGTGTGATTAAGGGAGATAATTCTGGCTCCCACACAGGGCCAGCTCTGGGGTGAAGCGAGCGAGGCACCCACCTCAGACACAAAATTTAACAAGAAGCCGAAAAGATTCACTAACAAGATAAATAAAGACAGAATCAGTATTACTGATATTTCCTTTCGCCCTAGGCTTCACTATGGCTCAGCAAAGCACTGTTATTAATCCTTAGTTTAAAGTGTTGATATTTTGTTCATCATGAATTTTTTTTTTTTTTTGCAGTAATTGAAAAATACGGCATTGGAATGTCATTGTTCTTGATTGCTGAGTTTTTTGGTGTCAGCTTTCCTTTGTGCCTGAGTCCAGGTCCTCTTCCCATGACTTTATTCATGTTTCCTCAAAGCAAAAAAAAAAAAAAAAAGTGTCCAAGTCTCAGTTTCTACATCTGTGAAATGGGTTTCTTAAAACCTAAGCTCTCAGAGTTGCTGGGAGTGCTAGAGAATATTCTTCGGGTTCAAGGCCTGCTTGTGTGACATTCAGCGGAGGTTACTGTCTGATCTCATGGAACAGGGTCACCCTGGTGGTGCCCTTGGCTGACCCAGGAGTCATTCAGGACTTTCCTTGTAAGCTTCAGCCTTGGTCACACTATTCTCCATCCTGTTTCCTCATCCACACCTTCCAACCCCTGCTGCCCACCACAACCAGTAAAGACAATTGAACAGAGTAACTTATTCCCAAAGAAGTTCTAGAGCAGGAAAAAAACCCTCCAAGAAATCAGTGTAAAACACAGTCTTGTCCTTTGACAAAATCTGTTCCGAACCAGGCAACTGAACATCGCTTCTTCCGCTGGTGTCAGAAAACCATGCACTGTTTTGAGGCCTCCTGGAGAGGCTGAAATATTCTTTTTCTCCGGGGAGATGAAGCCCAGCCTCATACACTGCAGTTGGGATGGCTTCCAACCCCCACATTCAGGATATTTGCTATTCTGATTGTATGAGCCCAAGTCAGGTACACACACTGGGGCTTCTGAATATATTTACAAGGAAATCAGCATAATACACAGTTAATATTCAGAATATGATTAATCCAAAAGCCCCGCTCCATATTCCAATTACATCCACTGATCCCCTGCGTGGGCTGGGTTTTGCCTAAATGCATATGGAGTCAATTGGAGCGCCAGATTTACGGAGGCTGCCGAAAGGCTGGTGCTCTGATGGTAATAAGTTATATTCCTATTATGGGGTGGGCAATAAAGAATCTGATATTTATTCTGCTGCATTTTTGAGAAACTCTTGGAAAGAATCTAGGCTGCTGGAACACAGTGACATATTTCCCAAACAAATTGTCCCCACTGCAGTTTGACTGTTTAGAGGAGATGGAGTCACTTTAGAAACCCAGTAGTCTAAAAAAATTTTTTTTTAATTTAAAAAATAAAACATGAATTTTAAAATTAAAATTTTGTAATTTAAAAATATAAATCATTTAAATGTTAAAAATTAAAAAAAAAATTTAATTAAAAATAAGAAACCCAGTATCCAAGTACTTGGGCTTCCCTGGTGGCTCAGATGATAAAGAATCTGCCTGCAATGAAGGACACCCAGGCTCGATCCCTGGGTTGGGAAGATCTCCTGGAGAAGGGAATAGCCACACTCCAGTATTCTTGTCTGGAGAATCCCATGGACAGAGGAGCCTGGGGGGCTACAGTCCATGGGGTTGCAAAGAGTCGGACATGACTGAGCGACTGACACAGCACACACATATCCGAGCACTCAAATTGGCTCCCCAGGACCTCCATATGGCTGGAAATTTCTCACTACCCTGAGATAAGACGCCTGGCTCTGTCCTCCTGGCAGTCACAGGCTGTATGACCTTGGCATGACCCTTAGACCTGAACCTCTTTTTCTCCATCTGTAAAATGGGAATAGCAATATCAACCTCAGAGTTCTGCTGCCAGGATTAAATGAAATGCACCTGGGCAGGCCAGTGCATGGCACACAGTAATCATCTAATGGGTGGCTTTTAAAGAACTGGAATTTACAAAAGGAAAAATGGATAAAAGTTAATCTCTTCAACTCATGATGGCACCTATTACAACTGTGCGTCCTCAAAAACGTGGTAACCGCACCACGTGCGGGTGCAGGGAACAATTTTTGAGGGAACATGGATGGTGAATTTTAAAGTTGTGCACTTCCATTAGTGCACCTTGAAGATGCACTAATAAACACTCAGTCTCGTGATTTCGTGACCATGATTGCCAGGGCCAAGGCTATAGAGGGATGACTGTTAGAACAAATCCTTAAAAAAATAAAATTGTATAACTGAAGAGAGGGTAAAAATCTTGATGGTGATGTTAAAGTAACTGAAGTTTGGGAAACATTGTTCTTGAAGGAGAAAAATGGTGACATAAAAAAAAAATCTTAGGATTAGCAGAGCAAATCTTGGGGTTAGCATAAATATATGTCTATATTTTAAACACTAAAAATCAGTAACCATGAAGGGTAAGATTGTGAGTATCCAGTGTTGTTCTGAATTCCCCAGAAGGTGGTTCAGTTGCTAAGACATTCGACTCTTTGAGGACCCCATGGACTGCAGCAGGTCAGGCTCCTCTATCCTCCACTATCTCCCAGAGTTTGCTCAAATTCATGCCCACTGAGTCTGCGATGCTATCTAGCCATCTCATCCTTTGCCGCCCCCTTCTCCTTTTGCCTTCCATTTCCCCAGATGGTTCCCACTGTCCATTCCCACTCATTCCCCACCTCCAGGAAAGTGCATTTGAAAGCAAACCATTGAAAGCAGGATGCTTATAGACAGAAACTTAAATGTTCTCACATTTGTTTTTTAAGCAAATAATCTGCCAACTTTGCTATTTCACCAAAGTTGAAATAATAATCTAATGGCTCAGATTATTTTCCAACGTCCCTGATAACTAATGGCTATCCAGTGGTGATGCCATGCAGTGGTTGAGAACTGCTGGGCTCCAGAACCATCCCATGTGGTTGAATTAAAGCCACCTTGCTTACTGCTGCTGCTGCTAAGTTGCTTCAGTCATGTCCGACTCTGTGCGACCCCATAGACGGAAGCCCACCAGGCTCCGCCATCCCTGGGATTCTCCAGGCAAGAACACTGGAGTGGGTTGCCATTTCCTTCTCCAATGCATGAAAGTGAAAAGTGAAAGGGAAGTCACTCAGTCGTGTCCGACTCTTAGCGACCCCATGGACTGTAGCCCACCAGGCTCCTCCGTCCATGGGATTTTTCCAGGCAAGAGTACTGGAGTGGGGTGCCATTGCCTTCTCCGAAACCTTAGGGATCAAGAACTCAAATTCAGACTATAAAAGGAAAGAGTTGGCTTGAGCTCTTTCTGCTGGAGTTTCAACAGCTAGAGAGCTGCTAAGGCCTTTGTCCTCTCCTCTCCTAAGTCCAGAGCGCTCTCTCTCTCTCTCCATCCAGGCTGGAAACTGCAGAACAGGAGCTTCTGAAGCAGCAAGCTTGGGGTTTGGTTGGTTGGGGGCGGGGCACGCACCTATTTTAATGTAAATTTTTGAAGTTCTCTCATTCACAAGTTAAGAGGAGAATCTCTTTTCCTTTGGCAAATGGGTTTTCAGATTACCAATGGTGGGCTCAGAAACTGGGATAAGATTCAGGATGTCTGTGGACCCCCTGAAATGATTAGCAAAGCTCTGTGTGTGTGTCTGCGTGCACACACATGGATGTTAAGTATTTCCTTGGGGACAGTGTATGTGCATCCATCAAATTGCTGTTTGGAGTTTCAGGATATGGAATTTTAATGCAAAAGACAAAAGATGGGAAACAGCTGCATCAGTTAAGAGTGGAGAAGCTGGTTTGGGGTGTGGTGTGGCTGGGATGGAAAAAGAGGTTTAAGAGATATTTCTGTGGATCATGAGTCCTCACCTAGTGTTGGAGAATTACAATAAGTGAATATGAGTTATTCTGAAATTTTTCCTGGTAGCATTAGACTGTCTTCTGTTGATCTCAACAGCTCTGGATACCAGATCATATAAGCACTGCATCGATGCCTCTCTCTGCATCTTGTCTCTTCTTCCAAGTGCTCATCCCCTAGAAGGCAGGAACTGCCTAATTCGAGCTAATTACACATCATACCCTTCTCCACCTCTGAAGCTTGTGTTTGCTAAATCCTTGCAGAAGGAATGACTGTGCCAATCTTTAGGAGTCATTGGTCAAAAGTGCATGAGCTTTGCTTCCAAGTGGACATGGACTCAAACTGTGATCTCCATCACGTAATTATAAGGGTTTCTCGGGCAAGTGACAGACCCATTTGCCTCCATAGTTTCCCATCCAAAAGATGGAGGTGAACACTCCGAGTCCGCATGGCTCTTGAGATGATTAAGTGAGTGATTGGATTTCATTAGCTTAACGCTGCTCCTGGTACATGCGAGGCACGTGGCCAGCTGTAGTTACTGCTCCAAAGACACATTTGTTTGAAAGGCCGACCCTGCTTAATTGTTTAAAAATCATTTAGGGTCAGCAGCATAAATCTCAAACTGCCACTAACTTTAACACAATATTATTTCACCAAATAAAGACTTGCTGAGAGCCTTCTGTATGCTCTGTGTAGGGCCACAATGATGCAATTCTTGCTGTTGTAGGTGACCTAGGGACCTCTACCTAGGTTTCAAGTGGATTCTCTCTGGTTCAGAGAAAGTCTGGATGATCGAGAGCTGCTATTGCCATTTTGGTGGTGGGGGAACCATTCTCTGTCTTTGAAAGGAATAAGTCAGGTATCCAGAGATGTAATTTTTCAGTTCACGGGGTCCAATGGGGAGGAATAAAGTCAGGTGGCAGTGGCTCAAGAAACACACAACCCCCATCACATTTTCAAAATGAGAAAACACTCTGCCGCTCTAAATCAGACCTTTGCAGAAAACGAAATAGAACTTTCTTCTCCCAACTCTCCAGTGGCTTCATTTCTCCAACATCATCAGGGTGTCCAAGGCACCTGCCCCAACTGGCATGGAAAACTTGATTACAAATCCAGAAAAATCCCTGACTAATCATAAGACACGCAAATTAGAAATTCTGATTAATTTGATTTTCCAGTCAATTGAGGGCTCGTCAGAAAATCTTCTGCAATTTAAGCCCTCTGGCTGGTTATCTTTCAATACATGTGGTGGTTCTCTCCTGCTCTCAATTCTGGCTCTATCATTGAGGAGCTATGCAGCCTTGGGCAAGTTTCTGAACGTCTTAGTTATCTATTGCTGCATCACAAAATTCCTCAGCCTTAGCGGCTTAAAACCACACACAATCGATATCTTTCAGTTTCCATGAGTCAGTAGTCCAGATATGGCTTAGCTGGGTCTTCTCAGGGCCCCATAATGCTTCAATCAAGACGTCAAGTGGGCTCCTTTCCAGAGCTCAGGGTCTACTTCTGAGCTCGCAGGGTTGCTGGCAGAATTCAGTTCTTCGTGGTTGTCGGACTGAGGTTTCCATCGTCTTCCTGGTTGTCTGGGGCTGCTCTCAGTTCCCAGAGGGCACGTGCAGTTCTTCGCTCTGTGACCTTTTGCCAAATGCTAACTTCCATAGCATTAACTTGCTGGGTGTTCGCCATGATCCTCTGAAGTAAATGCAGTTACTATTCCCACTCAGCAGACGAGGAAACTAGGGATTAATAAAGTGCTGCGGCTGGTACAATGATATCCGTCTAGCAGAGCCCAAAACCAAACCAAAGGTGCATAACCACTACAAGATCTTGCATGCTGTGTCTTATTAAAACTTGGCTGAGGGACTTCCCTGGTAGTCCAGTGATTAAGAATCCACCTTCCAGTGCAGGGGACATGGGTTCAATCCCTGCTTGGGGGACTAAGATCTCACATGCTGTGGGACAACTAAGCCTACAAGCCGCAACTTGCTTGAGCCTGCATGCCTCAACTAGAGAGCCTGCGTGCCGCAAGCTGCAGAGCCCATGTGCTCTGGTGCCTATACGCCACAACTAAAGAGAAGCCTGCACGACACAACAAAAGGCAGCAATGGGACACAACAGTGTGGCAACGAAGGCAGCCAAACAAGTAAATAAATATATATTTTTTAAAAACTTGGTTTGAGTTTTATTTTGTCTTTTTTTGTTTTATAAGTACAGCTCTTGCACACAGGACAGAGATGTTCTTGGGGAAAGGAGCCATGTCTTAAGTTATGTGTGTCCTAGGTCCACAACACAAGTTGTGGCACACAATGAGCAATTAATAAATGTTCGATAAGTGTATCCGGGTGAGCAATTGGTGGATGGAGGTATGGAGGGATGGATGGATGGAGGGATGGATCAGTGAGTTTGAAGGGAGATGGGGTGGGTAGAGGAATGGGTGGATAAAGAATGGGGTGGATATTAGGTTGGATATGGAGCGGGTGGTGGATGCAGGAATGAGTGTGTGGCTAAATTTGGGGGTGGGTGGGGCTGGGTACAGAGAAGGCAATGGCACCCCACTCCAGTACTCTTGTCTGGAAAATCCCATGGACAGAGGAGCCTGGTAGGCTGCAGTCCATGGGCTCGCTGGGAATCGGACACGACTGAACGACTTCACTTTCATTTTTCACTTTCATGCATTGGAGAAGGAAATGGCAACCCACTCCAGTGTTCTTGCCTGGAGAATCCCAGGGACGGGGGAGCCTGGTGGGCTGCCGGCTATGGGGTCGCACAGAGTTGGACACGACTGAAGCAACTTAGCAGCAGCAGCAGCAGGGGGTGGGTATGTGATAACTGGATAGAAACAGATGGTAACTTCTCTCCTCTCTGAGTAGCTTCCTAGACATTCTCTACTTTCCCCTGCAATCATCTTGTAGTGTATATATCATTCATCTACAAGATTAAAGCTGGCCCAAGTTCATCATTGGCTTGATGCCCATAAATGTATATTTAGATTTTTAAAATCCACAAACCCTAGGATACCACAGGGACTGGCAGATTCTTGTTTTTCTAGAATGGAGTGCGCTGAATGGCTGTTTAATGGGTGGATGACGCCAGACCACCAACAGACAGATCCTAGGAGAAATCTCAGTGTAGCCCAGGGCCCTGGAAGGGCTGAGGGATGCCTAAGTCCCTACCTCCCTGGAAAGGAGAATTTTGCTTTTCCAAGAGCAGATGGGATCCCCTCCCCCTGACAGAAGAACTGTGCATAGCCCTCCCAACATTAAGGATGGGTGACCAAGTGCTGCAGCATGGAACGGAGCTTTCTGGGACATCCTAGCCCCATTCCAGGGTCTCAGTCTTTACCCTGACCTCACTTAGGATGTGTGTAGTCATAATAATGGGCTTCCTTGGCATCTCAGACGTAAAAAACTCGCCTGCCAATGCAGGAGCTGCAGAAGACCCAGGTTCGATCCCTGGGTGGGGAAGATCCCCTGGAGGAGGGCATGGCAACCCACTCCAGTATTCTTGCATGGAGAATCCCACGGACAGAGGAGCCTGGCGGGCTACAGTCCACAAGGTTGCAAAGAGTCGGACATGGCTGAAGCAACTTAGCACGCACACACACAGTCACAATAACAGTTTAACAAACAATAGCAAAGTTCTGTGCCAAGGGCGTTAACATACATCCCACTTAACTCTCAAAGTGGCCCTGGACCCTGGTGCTGATACATTCTCTCCACTGGTTCAGGAATCAGGGGAGGTCATCTGCTCAAGGTTACCCAGAAGCTAAGAGGGCAACCTGAGCTTCACAACCCACTTCAATCTGACTTTAAAACTGTCCTTCTGTGCTTGTGTTCCAGCTCAGCCCCATCCAAGAAGGACGAACGTCTTGTCTCAGGACAGGAAGAAACTCGAAGAGGACAGGATAGAGCTGGGCCTCTTGTGAGCAATTTCTTAGAACACATGGTTTTGATAAAGGCATTGGGAGGCCACAGATTCAAACATTCTCTAAATCTCCTTCTAAACTATAGTAATCTTGGGAATGCCTCTTATTTGGCTGATGGACTGGGGAGGGGGAAAATTCTTGAAATAACTGTAAGATTGTTCAAGATGCCCCTGCTGGCTAAGTCTCTGGAGAGCTCCCAAAGACCGTTCCCAATCACCCGGCAGAGCAAGAGAGAACCAAGAGGACTAAAAAGGTACCCAAAGGGCTATACATAGATTCAGCTCCTTGCACAAAGTCCTTAGCACAGTGTTTTGTTAATTTGAGAGCTCCACACACTCTCATCCCCCCCCTTTTTTTTTCTGGCTCCACCACAGAGCTTGTATGATCTTAGTTCCCCAGCTAAGGATTGAACCCTGGGCCCTGGCAGTGAAAGCGCCGAATACTAACCACTGGACATGAGAATTCCCCCTCCTTCCTTCTTAACTGTGCCGCCAGCTTGGATGAATGAGTCAAATGGGCAAAAATCATGCCATTTTCTTGCTGGGCTCACACTATATTCTGTGCATGGTGCTGATTTATCTTTATGTGCATTATCTCATTTAATGATGACAGCCGACCTGGGCAGGGGCTTCTGTTGTTATCCCTATACATAAAAACTGAGGCTCAGAGTGGTGGAGGGTTACTCGGGTAACCCCAGGGTTACTCGGCTTGGAGGGTAAATGGGCAGGATTCCACCCCAGGTCTGGCTGACTCCACAATCTCTCAAGGACTCCACCTGACAGTGTGGCATTGCAATCAAAACAGGGACACTTTGCAAACACAGACCCATTTTTGTCCTCATCTGTGCAATGGGTTCAGTTCATCGCCCATTTGACTGGTAAAAAACCAAGTATCAGGGAACAGAATCCAATTCCCAAGAAGAATCACGGGTAGCAGATGGCATATTGAAATACACATCCACTTCCGTCCACTCCAAAACTTACTCTCTTTCCGCCACACCTCACTGCCAATAAAACCTACTCTCTCACCAAGACGATGTCCTGAGCCGGTCCCAATGGGAACGCAGGGCAGCTCTGACCACAGCCACCTGGACAGAGGGCAGCCTCCTCCACCCTCTGTCTCGTCTCTCCTCCAACAGCCTGGGCCCCTCCAGGCCCTGCGAGCTCTCTGCTCCGTGTCAACAGCTTTCGGGGCTGCCTGTCACCCGTGTTTTACAGCCCACTTGATGAAGAACAAATTCGTATTGATCTCAGAACAACTCAAGCTGTAAATTACTGGTCATGATTGGCTTGGTCACCTGGAGATGAGGGTCTATCCACTGCGCCGGGGGTCTGAATTTAATTATCATTCCAGAAAACCCACTGGCAGTGTGAGACCCAATGTCTATGTGAGAAGAACTATTAAGATGGCCAAGGGCTACCTTCAAAATTGCATACTGCTTGATTCAGAGCTGGCCCTGGTCTTGTCTGATGAATCAGAGTCTTAGCAGCTTACTGTGGGCATTGGATTAAGTTTGAGAATTGACCGTGAGCTATTCCTGTTATTAATAATAGTGATTACAATGACCGTGGCACAACAATAGCTATTACTCACTGACCAATTTCCATGCTTTTTTTCGTTTTCACTAAAGCCTTGTTGCTTACTAGCTGTGGGAGTCTGGGCAAGTTACTCAGCTTCTGGACACCTCTGCTACTTCACCTATAAGATGAGAAATAATAGTAACAGCTCCCTTGTCACAGGGAGGGAAGGGCTCATGGAAGTGGTTTATGTAAATTGCTAAGATCAGGAACTAGGTGTATTCTTATTCTCACTACTCTTAAAGAAAGAGAAGTTCAGGGAGGTTAAGAGACTTGCCCAAGGTCACACCGGGCATTGTTTTCTTTTTTAATACTCAACTACCAACACTAAAAAATAGAGATGATTTTCTGTTTCTCTTGAACACTGGAGAAAAAACTGGCAGCACTGGGCTTGCCTTTCTTTCCACCATATTCTTCTGCTAACCAAATCTGTTCTCTCCCATCAGCTAAGCCCGACAATGCCAAAGTCAGCCCATAGACTCTTGCGAGGAAAAAAAAAAAAATTCTGGAAATTTGAAGTTTTCTAGAATGCCTGGATCAAATGCCTGAGAACCCTGGAGCAGATGACGCTGACCAGCAGCTGCCACCCTTCTGTGTGGTTGGGGCTCCTGGTTTACCCCAGTCCCCACCACTCCCTGCTGCCCTACACTTCTCATGTCCACCATGCCTGCTGGGCCCCTGTAGGCACCCAAGACTGTGGGCATTGGCACCCCTAAATCCCTGAGGGAGGGTGTGATAAATCATCCTCAGAGACAGTGACTTGCCCAAGGTCACACGGTCCAGCGAGCGTCAGGACCAGGATTCCAAGGCAAGCCTACCTTCTCCCAGGGCCAGCCTTCTTTGTCCTTTGCCGAGCTTCCTTTCCAGGCTGGCAGGCTGAGTGGAAGTCTGCAGGCAGAGACAAGAAAGAAAAATCAATCTCTCCTGCTGGGGAAGGAATGTAAAAATTCCAGAGTCTTCACCTCGGCTTTCAGGTCTCTTCTGAGGACAGAGGGCTGTTTCCGGTGGGATGGCTTGCTCTGTGCAAGACTCTTACTTATACCCGGCAGAACACAGAGCTTCCAGGGTCCCTGTTTCGTGACCGTCACACACAGGCTTTTCCCATCGTCAGACCTCACCAGGAAAGCAAGAGGCAAGCAGGGGTTGTGACTGACAGGGACCCCCCTCACACAGCTCGGACCCCAGTGACAGCTCTAAGACCCCCCACCTCAAATACATTAGACCCTCTTTCTGGTCCCCATGACTGGGGGGCAGCGGGGGAAAGGAGGCGGCATCAGGAAAAGAGATATCATGTTCTCTCCGCTTCCAGAGCTGACAGCTTGGACAGTAGTTTCCGAGGAACAAACTTTATTCTCAGGCAGACGGACAGGCCAGAGCTTTAAGGGATGCCATGAATATCTATGGCTTTTCTCCGGCTTCCGCCTCAGCCTTGGCGGTTACACACGGTTCCCGCTCACTGCCTGCGGGTGCCTCTTGTTGGTCCGCGGAAGCCGCTCGTCTGTCCGCTGGGGGAGGCAGAGCCACCAGGTGGCGCTGTTGTGTCTCGTGAATGTCGGCGACGGTCGATCTACCGCCCCGTAGGAGTGTGCCAAGGGCGCTGCGTAGGTTACGTCATTTAATCCTCGCAACGACCCCGGGGAGAGGCCCAGAGAGGCCAAGCTGCTTGCCCGCGGTCACACAGCTAGGAAGGATCGGAGACAACATTCAGATCTATAAGCCAGCGGCAGGAGGTTTCTGTAGCAAAAATGTCAAGCGTACAAACACCAGCTGTCCCTGCCTGGGAAAGGCTATGGTTATTTATTTTCCTGAAATTATGTCCTTCTTACATTAATGGGTTAAGATGCATTTTATTTTTTGAAATGATGGAGCGGTGGATCTCTGACGGGTTTTCACGTCCTTAATAAGCAAAATTTAAAATGTCCTATCCAATGGACCTAGAGATTATTATATTAAGTTAAATAAACCAGAGAAAGACAGGTATCCTATGATATTGCTTATATATGGCATCTTAAAAAAAATACAAATTAACTTACAGGCAAAATAGAAACAGACCCACAGACATAGAAAATAAACTCATTACCAAAGGGGAAGGAGGGAGAAGGGATAAATTAGGAGTTTCAGTTCAGTTCAGTCGCTCAGTCATGTCCGACTCTTTGTGACCCCATGAATTGCAGCACGCCAGGCCTCCCTGTTCATCACCAACTCCCGCAGTTCACTCAAACTCATGTTCATCGAGTCGGTGATGCCATCCAGCCATCTCATCCTCTGTCGTCCCCTTCTCCTGCCCCCAATCCCTCCCAGCATCAGAGGATTAGCATATACGCACTATTATATATAAAAAAGATTACCAACAAGGACCTACTGTATAGCACAGGGAACAATTCTCAATTCTTGTTTTTTATAGTTTATCTTATAATCATAGTTTATCTTATAATAACCTGTAAGGGAAAAGAATCTTAAAAATATAATTATATACATATTATATATTATAAAATTATTTTAAAATTTAATTAAAGTATATTATACAATGTATAATATATTATAATATATCATATATATTATATAATATATAACACATTATATAATATATATTTATAATATATTATATGCATTATATACTATTATATAGTATATAGTATTATATAGTATATAGTATTATGCATTATTATGT
This sequence comes from Bubalus bubalis, assembly GCF_019923935.1. Classification (NCBI taxonomy): domain Eukaryota; kingdom Metazoa; phylum Chordata; class Mammalia; order Artiodactyla; family Bovidae; genus Bubalus; species Bubalus bubalis. Next base: position 7,779,826 of record NC_059173.1, on the reverse strand, counting down.
ATTATATATTATATAGTACATTATATAATACATTATATATTATATGTATTATGTATTATTTTATATGTTATATATTATATATTGTATATACAATGTATATACAATGTATATTATATAATTATATATAATTATATTATATATGATAATATAATTATATATAAAATATATCATTGTATATATAATTATATATTATATAAAGTAATATATAAATATAGAATATATTATTTTATATATTTATTATTTATATATTTTAGATTTATATATTTAATATATATTATATATAATATGATATAAAATAATTATAGTATAATCATATATTATATACATATATAATTATAATTATAATATAAATATAAAAATTATATAATGTATATATGATATATAATTTATATAATAATTACATAATAATTATAATATAATTATTCATATAATAATATGTAATTCACATAATTTATAACTTATATAATCATTATAATATAATACTATATTATATATTATATATTTTATTTTAATATAATTAATATTAATATATTATATTAATATTAATTTATATAATTATAATTATATAAATTAATATACATAAATATTATATTATAAATATATTGTATTTATAATATAAAATATTTATATAAATATATATAATTGTATTGTTATATAATTATAATATATATATGTAAAACTGAATCCCTTTGCTGTACACCAGAAACTAACACAACATTGTAAATCAGTTATAATTTAATTTAAAATTTTTAATGAATAAGCAAAATTTCCTATCTAAAACATTTTCCCCCCAATTTTCAAGCCCCAGATATTCAAGATCAGGGACCATTTACTTTAATGGACAATCTCTGGTGTTCAGTTAGGAGGAAATTCAAGTTTGAACAACAGAATTCTGTTTGTACCCCAGTCCCACTGGAATATAAGCAGTGATACATTGTCTGCTACAAGCAGATGTAGACGGGGCCCAAGCTCTCTGAGCCTCAGTCGCCTTGTTGGTAAAATGGGATAATTACAGCAACTCATGGTCTTGGTCTTGTGTTGAAGACTGAATGAGGCGGTGTGTGTAACTTGTTCATCACGCTATCTGGCAAGCAGTAGATAATCTGGTGTCTGATATCCTTCCTTTGTGACATTCATCTACCTCAATCCGTGCAGTTGTGGTTCACTCCTCTTTGTGTGTGGCATCCCACGGTGTGAACATGCCACCCTTTGCTCATTTTGCTGTTATTGGGCATGCAGACAGTTTCACGTGTGGGGCTCTCAGTGATCATGGTGCTGTGAACATTCCAGACATGTGTATTTGTGAACATAAGTACACACCTGTGCTGGGACTATGCACAGAGGGAAGACTTCAGAGTCCAAGGTAGGGATGGGTAATTTCCTGGAGAGTTGTGTCACCGTATTCAACTGCCCGCCCTGGGGAAGTTTCCAGTACCTCCATACCCTCAGCAACACTAGATATGACAACTTTTACTTTAGACGTTCTGGCGAACGTGTGGAACTGTCACATGGGGGTGTCAAATTGTACTTCACTCAACACTGAAAAAGGGCACATTTTTGTTTGAATTTTAGCCACAGATACTCTGTTGGAGAATGTGTGTTCACATTCTTTGCTCACTTTTTCTGTTTTTTTTTTTTTTTATTTATTTATTACCACATTCTTTGTAGGCAACGTGCATTGCAGAAAACCTTTTCCACTCCATTTTACTGTTTCTTTCTCTTAATGGTGTCTATTCGAGGGAACATTTCACGCAAAGATGGGCACAATAAAAGGCAATAACAGCAAGGACCTAACAGAAGCAGAAGAGATTAAGAAGAGGTGGCAAGAATACATAGAAAAACTGTACAAAAAAGTTCTTAATGACCCAGATAACCACAATGGTGTGGTCACTCACCTAGAGCCAGACATCCTGGAGTGTGGAGTTAAGTGGGCTCTAGCAAGCTTTACTATGAATAGAGCCAGTGGAGGTGATGGAATTCTAGCTGAGCTATTTAAAATCCTAAAAGATGATGCTGTTAAAATGCTGTACTCAATATGCCAGCTAATTTGGAAAACTCAGCAGTGGTCACAGGACTGGGAAAGGTCAGTTTTCATTCCAATCCCAAAGAAGGTCAATGCCAAAGAATGTTCAAATTACTGTACAATTGCACTCATTTCACATGCTAGCAAGATAATGCTCAAAATTCTTCAAGCTGGGCTTCAGCAGTACATGAAGCGAGAACTTCCAGATGTACAAAGTGGATTTAGAAAAGGCAGAGGAACCGGAGATCAAATTGCCATAATCCATTGGATCGTAGGAAAAGCAAGGGTATTCCAGAAAAACATCTACTTGTGCTTTGTTGACTATTCTAAAGCCTTTGGCTGTGTGTGTGTGGTTGTGTGTTAGTTGCTCAGTCATGTCCGACTCTTTGGGACCCCATGGACTGTAGCCCACCAGGCTCCTTTGTCCGTGGGATTCTCCAGACAAGAATACTGGAGTGGGTTGCCATTTCCTTGGGTATTCCAGAAAAAACATCTACTTCTGCTTTGTTGACTATTCTAAAGCCTTTGGCTGTGTGGATCAATAACAAACTATGGAAAATTCTTAAAGAGATGGGAATACCAGACCACCTTACCTGTCTCCTGAGAAACTTGCATGCTGGTCCAGAAGCAACAGTTAGAACCACACGTGGAACAGTGGACTGGTTCAAAATTGGGAAAGGAGTGCATCAAGGCTGTATATTGTCACTCTGCTTATTTAGCTTTTATGCAGAGTACATCCTGGGAAATGCCAGGCTGGATGAATCACAAGCTGGAATTAAGATTAAATATCAATAACCTCAGATATGCAGATGATAGCACTGTAATGGCAGAAAGTGAATAGCAACTGAAGAGCCTCTTGATAAGGGTGAAAGAGAAGAGTGAAAAAGTTGGCTTAAAATTCAACATTCAAAAAATCTGCTGCCATCACTTCAGGGCAAATAGATGGGAATAAAAGGTGAAAACAGTGACAGAGTTTATTTTCTTGGGCTCCAAAATCACTGCAGTGACTGCGGCCATGAAATTAAAAGATGCTTGCTCCTTGGAAGAAAAGCTATGACAAACCTAGACAGCATATTAACAAGCAAAGACATCACTTTGCTGACAAAAGTCTGTATAGTCAAAGCTATGGTTTTTCAAGTAGTCATGTATGGATGTGAGAGGTGGACCATAAAGAAGGCTGAATGCTGAAGAACTGATGCTTTTGAACTGTGGTGCTGGAGAAGACTCTTGAGAGTCCCTTGGACTGCAAGGAGATCAAACCAGTTAATCTGAAAGGAAATTAACCCTGAATAGTCTTTGGAAGAATTGATGTTGAAGCTGAAGCTCCAATACTTTGGCCACCTCATGCAAAGAACCGACTCATTGGAAAAGACCCCGATGCTGGGAAAGATTGAGGAGAAGGGGGCAGCAGAGGAGATGGTTGGATGGCATCACCGACTCAATGGATATGAATTTAAACAAACTCTGGGATATAGTGAAGGACAGGGAAGCCTGGTGTACTGCAGTTCATGAGGTTGCAGAGGCAGACATGATTTGGTAAATGAACAAACAAAATTGTTAAATGGAAGTTCTTCATGTTAAAATAGTCAATTTTCCCCTACATGGTGAGTGCAATTTTATCCTAGTTATGCAGTCTTTGCCTACTCCCGAAGTTATGAAAACATTCTCTTAGGTTTTATTCTACAAGTGTATGTTCTACCTTACATAAGTAGATCCACAATAAATCTGGAACTGATTTTTGGGTCTGATTTTGAGGTCCAGTTAAATATTTCCATACAGAAAAATGAGCCAGTATCTCTTTATTGAAAAGGATCGTCAAATTTATTTTTGTTTTCATTTCCAAGAATGAGGTGTACAGATGTGAGAGTTGGACCAGAAAGAAGGCTGAGCACCAAAGAATCGATACTTTTGAATTGCAGTGCTAGAGAAGACTCCTGAGAGTCCCTCAGACTGCAAGGAGATCAAAGCAGTCCTAAAAGAAATCCTAAAAGAAATCAACACTAAATATTCATTGGAAGGACTGATGCTGAAGCTCCAATACTTTGGCCACCTGATGCAAAGAGCTGACTCACTGGAAAAGATCCTGATGCTGGGAAAGGTTGAGGGCAGGAGGAGAAGTGGGCAGCAGAGGATGAGATGGTTGGATGGCATCACCAACTCAAGGGACATGAATCTGAGCCAAATTCCAGGAGATAATAAGGACAGGGAAACTTGGAGTGCTGCAGTCCATGGGGTTGCAAAGAGTTGGACACAACTTAGCAGCTGAAAGACAACAACATCTTTAAGTGCCTTTTGTAGAGACTGCAGCAGTGTGTTCATTTATTCAGCCAACATTAACTGAAGTCATACTTTGTGCCAAGCTCTGTGCTGGGCACTGTGGACACATGGGCACTGCCCTCAGCTTCCGTGGGGAGTGGACACAGGACAAACTGCCCATTGAATGGGTCTGTCTGATTCACTTCTGTATTCTCTAAGCCCCACATGGTGCTAGCACAGAGTAAGAGCTCAATAAATACCAACTCCTTTGGATGACAGACAATACTCCATCTCTGGCACCCGGACTTGGACAAAAACGTCATCAAATCACAGCCTGCCCAGTCCCTGTTCTGTTACTCTCAGCAGGTCGCATCATCTCTCTGAGACTCAATTTCCTGGTATGTAGGATGGGAACTTACATTGCAGGGTCTTGGGCAGCGGGTGGGGTGGGGTTAAGTAGCTAATCCGTGAAGAGAGTCGGGCACATCCTGAATGTGCGACAAGGTATAACTTTGGAGTTAATACTGTCCGCATGATGTCCACAAGCCCTGGTAAATGTTCTGGTCCCTTCTAGAAAATCAGGACCACATCACTTCTCTGTCTGCACCAGGACCTTAAGGGATCAAAAATGACTATTTTATCAGGTGGGTATAGAGCAGCATCTAGTGGAAAAGGGGAAAAAAATGTGACAAAGTATCACAAGGATATTTAGAAGAGGAAGTTTTCAAGGCTGGCAGAGAAGCCAGGAAGGTAATGGGCATGTGCTGGTGTCCTCAGCACGGAAGGTATAAAAGGTGCCCTTAACAGCACCCAGGACTCCCTCCCAAGTGTCTGCCTGAGCCTCAAAGTACTAATGAGGGATATCCCCTCACCTGTCCCTTGGCTTCCCTGGGTGCTGAGTCTCTGGGTCCTGTGGGCTTTCATGTTCTGCTCCATCTTCCCCGTGTCCAGCTAAGGGCACGGCCTCCACTGATCCCAAGTCCCCAGCACTCAAGATAATTGACTGTGTTAGTAATACTCAAACACTCCTTTCTGTTTCCACATTTTGCTACTCAGAGTGCAGTAGTTAATCTAGGGCCTGACTCCAGGCTTCTGTTTTCCATGTCTGTAAACAAATCAGACAATTCTCTGCATGGTCCTGACAGGTCATAGTGTAACCGAAAGTAGGGTCTGGCTGCTCATTGCTAGAGGACAGGTTGGTGGAAAGTTTGTTTCATTTGGGATACTGGCAACCAGGGAATGGGGGGCGGGGAGGGTGGACCCCTGTCCAAAGGCCAAGTCCCCCCACTGACAACCAGTGGGCAAATCTTTTACAGGCTGAGGCAGGGGGCTACATGCAGAAATTGTATTTCATCTATAATCAGTTTGCTTTTTGAAGGATTCTTTGATCATTGTAAAGATAGAGCCCAGCCCTCCTGTATTATCTAAGAAAAATTGAAAAACACATCTCTAGAAAGTGTGCCCCATGTTCTGTGAGGCAGGGGTTCAATATCCTGTGCAAAAACAGAAGATAGTGGAAATAATTTATCTCGACATAAGGACAAGTTTACGTAGGAAGCAACCATTGAGCTGGGCTTTGAGTTTTCGTGGAGTTTTGTCAGCCAAACAGGCTCATCTCTGGGCTGAAAGGAGGGTATGTGGATGCCATTGGAAGAGTGGAAACAACATAAGTCGCTCAGTCATGTCCAACTCTCTGTGACCCCATGGACTGTAGCCTACCAGGCTCCGCTGTCCATGGGATTTCCCAGGCAATAGTACTGGAGTGGATTGCCATTTCCTTCTCCAGGGGATCTTCCTAGGTCTCCCGCATTGTAGACAGATGCTTTACTGTCTGAGCCACCATAGGCTATTAATTAATCCTGTTAGCGTAACTTGTAGGGAATACTAGGACCTTGATGGAGAAGGCAATGGCACCCCCACTCCAGTACTCTTGCCTGAAAAATCCCACGGACAGAGGAGCCTGGTAGGCTGCAGTCCATGGGGTCGCAAAGAGTCAGACAAACTTTAGTTTTAAAGTGAAAACTTTAAGAACTTTTAAACTTTAGTTTTAAAGTGAAAGAGGAGAGTGAAAAAGCTGGCTTAAAGCTCAACATTCAGAAAACTAAGATCATGGCATCCGGTCCCATCACTTCATGGCAAATAGATGGGGAAACAGTGGAAACAGTGCAGACTATTTTTTTTTTTTTTTTGGCTCTAAAATCACTGCAGATGGTGACTGCAGCCATGAAATTAAAAGACACTTGCTCCTTGGAAGAAAAGTTGTGACCAACCTAGACAGCATATTGAAAAGCAGAGACATTACTTTGCCAACAAAAGTCTAGTCAAGGCTATGGTTTTTCCAGTAGTCATGTATAGATATGAGAGTGGGCTATAAAGAAAGCTCAGTGCCGAAGAATTGATGCTTTTGAACTGCGGTGTTGGAGAAGACTCTTGAGAATCCCTTGGACTGCAAGGAGATCCAACCAGTTCATCCTAAAGGAAATCAATCCTGAACATTCACTGGAAGGACTGATGCTGAAGCTGAAACTCCAATACTTTGGCCACCTGATGCCAAGAGCTGATTCATTTGAAAAGACCCTTTTGTTGGGAAAGATTGAAGGTGGGAGGAGAAGGAGACAACAGAGGATCAGGTGGTTGGATGGCATCACTGACTCAGTGGAGATGAGTTTGAGTAAACTCCGGGAGTTGGGGATGGACAGGGAGGCCCTGCGTGCTGCAGTCCATGGGGTTGCAAAGAGTCGGACACGACTGAGCAACTGAACTGAGCTGCAGCACCCAGTGGAGGGTTGATGAGAGGCTGAGGGTGAGGCACTGCCAGGCCCCATCTGAAGGGTACCAGGAGCTAGCTAGGCAATGGGCAGGCTGTGCGGCAGCAGGTCAGGGCATCAGGTGTGCCAAGCTTTCAGATTTTGCTTACTACTTTAATTTTGTGAATGATGGAAATATCGATGGCAACATCACTTAAAATTCACTTTTACCAATAGCCCAAATTGATCTTGTCTTTTCAAATTATATACAAATTATTAATATTATTTGGCTGTGCCACATGGCTTGTGGGGTCTTTGTTCCCTGACCAGGGACTGAACCCAGGCCCTCAATAGTGAAAGCATGGAGTCCTAACCACTGGACAGCCAGAGTATTCCTTACGTACATGTTACTTTTATGTTGTTTAAGAAAATTTCCAAATTGTGTTACATTTTTAAAACTATTATTTTCAACAATATTTTTGGGAGCTTCTTTTTTTGAGTGTTTCCAAGCTCACCACATATTGCTTCCAGCCAGTGTTTGTTGATGTCACTTTGACGTTGAGGAAGAGGTTTATATTGTCGACAAAATGAAATTTAGGGACTTTCTGGTGACCCAAGGGTTAAGAATCCACCTCTCAATGCGGGGGACACAGGTTCAATCCCTGCTCCGGGGAGGTTCCACATGCCTTGGGGCAACCAGGCCTGTGCACCGCAACTCCTGAGTCTGTGCTCTAAAGCCTGCAAGCTGGAACCACGGAGCCCAGGGCACAACTACTGAAGCCTGTGCGCTTTAGAGCCCCTGCTCTGTGACAACAGAAGCCACCGCAGTGAGAAGCCCATGCACCAGAACTAGAGTAGCCCCAGCTAGCCACAACTAGAGAAAGCCCACATGCAGCAATAAAAAGCCAGGGCAGCCAAAATAAGTTTTTTTTTAAATTGTAGATATTCCACTTCACTGTTGCATATACATGTATAGTGTTAGTTGCTCAGTCATGTCCAGCTCTTTGTGACCCCATGGACTGTAGCCCACCAGGCTCCTCTGTCCGTGGAATTCTCCAGGCAGAAATACCAGAGTAGGCAGCCATTTCCTCCTCCGCCCAACCCAGTAATCAAACCCTCAACTCTTAGATCTCCTGCATTGGCAGGCAGGTTCTTTACCAGCTGAGCCACCAGGGAAGACAGTGCATATATAATCAGTACATTGTATATAAATATATATACGTGTATAAGTACAATATAAATATAACATTAGACATATATATGTGTGTTTGTATATAAATATTTCATGCTTAATCTTTAGCCAGTGCAATAGTGGGCTAAAAAAAAGACTTTCATTTTAACTTCACTCTGATGACTTTTTAAAGATTTAAAAAGTTCATTATCATATAAACCATACCAATATTTTCCTAGGTCAGTTTCCCAAGGCAATAGAAATAAAAGCAAAAACAAACAAATGTGGCCTAATCAAACAAGTTTCTATACAGCAAAGGAAACCATAAACAAAATGAAAAGACAACCTATGGACTGGAAGAAAATATGTGCAAATGATGCAATGACCAGGACTTAATTTCCAAAATATACAAACAGCTCATGCAACTCAATAACAAGAAAACAAAAAAGCCAATCTAAAAATGGGCAGAAGATCTAAATGTTGCCGCAGTCACAAAGCTGTGTCCAACCAAAGATGACATATATATGGCCAATAGGCCTATGAAAAGATACTCAATATCGATAATTTTCAGAGAAATGCAAACCAAAACTACAATGAGGTATCACCATACAGTGGTCAGAATGGCCATTATTAAAGTCTACAAATAAATGCTGGAAAGGGTGTGGAGAAAAGGGAACACTCATATTGTTGGTGGGAATGTAAATTGATACAACCACTGTGGAAGACAATTTGGAGGTTCCTCAGAAAAAACTAAAATAAAGCTGCCATATGATCCTGCAGTCCCACTCCTGGGCATATGTTTGGACAAAACTATAATTCAAAAAGGTGCATGTACCCGTGTTCATTGCAGCACTGTGCACAATAGCCAGGACATGGCAATAACATAAATGTCCATCACCAGATGAATGGATAAAGAAGATATGGTACATATATACAATGGAATACTACTCACCCATTAAAAAGGATGAAATAATTCCATTTGTAGCAACACAGATGGACCTAGAGATTGTCATGCTAAGTGAAGTCAGAGGAAGATGAAGACCCTATTGTTGTTATGTGGAATCTAAAGTATGACACAGGACTTCTCTGGTGGTCCAGTGGTTAAGAATCTGCCTGCCAATGTAGGGGATATGAGTTCCATCGCTGCTTCAGGAAGATTCCATATGCCATGGGGCAACAAAGGCCATGGACTGACCACAACTACTGAAGCCCACATACCCTAGAGCCTGTGCTCTGCAACATGAGAAGTCATGACAGTGAGAAGCCCAAGCACCCCAACTTGAAAGTAGCCCCCACTCGCTGGAACTAGAGAAAGGCCAAGCACAGCCAAAATAAAATTAAATTCATTAAAATGACACAAATATGTTCAAGTGAAATGTGAGATGCAGAAAAGACACTGAAAAGGGCTGTGGACAATTGAATTAGAAGACAGAGTAAACTGCACACACAGATAGTCTATCATGTCTGCTATCCACAGAGGCTTGAGTGATACTCACCAGGCATCCTCAAAGATTCTGCCCTTGAAGTTTTCCAAAGGAATTCATCAGCCTAAAGAGAAGAAATGACCTTCTCAGAGATCAAGCCCTGAGCCTTTAGTGTGGGAGCACTGACTCCAAAACCCTAGACTACCAGATAACTAACCCTAGTGGGTATCAAATAGAACTCACACAAAGGAAACCATTGTAATACAAGACCCTGCATCACCCAACCACCAAGAGCACCCTGTGCAGGACGCCTCATCTAAACAACAAACAAAATGAAAATACAAACCCAATCATCAGCATACAGGATTACCACCTCACTCAGCCTTGCCCATCAGAGGAAAAACAAACATGCAAACAAATCAGTACAAATCTCACCCTATAAAAAGCTCACACAAACCACTGGACCAACCTGAGAGGGCAGAAACCAAAAGGAAGAAAGAATTCAACCTGGAAGCCTGGGAAAAGTAGACTTCAAACACAATAAGTTAAAAAAAAAATGAAAAAGTAAGACAAATGAAGGAACAAACTAGAAACAGAGAAGTCAAAATAAATGAAGAGGAAACAAGCAAACTACCTGAAAAAGAATTCAGAATAATGATAGTAAAGATGATCAAAAATCTTGAAAGCAAAATGAAGAAAATGTAAGAAGCAATTAACAAAGACTTAGAAGAATTAAAGAATAAACATGCAGAGACAAACAACACTATTACTGAAATTAAAAATATTCTAGAAGGATTCAGTATCAGAACATCAAATCAGTGAGAACTAAGCAGAAGAATGAATCAGTGAGCTGGAAGATAAAATGGTGGAAATAACTTCTGAAGAGCAGAATAAAGTAAAAAGAATGAAAAGAACTGTCTCAGAGACCTCTGGGACAATATCAAATGCACCAACATTAGAATAATAGGGGTCCCAGAAGAAGAAGAGAAAAAGAAAGGGTATGAGAAAATTTTTGAAGAGATGATAGTTGGAAAATTTCCCCAACATGGAAAAGGAAATAATCAAGTCCAAGAGGTACATAGAGTCCTATACAGGATAAAACCAAGGAGAAACATGCCAAAACACATACTAATCAAACTAACAAAGGCTAAACACAAAGAATATTAACAGCAGCAAGGGAGTGTTGGGAGGTGCAGTGCAAAATAGCCTTGAAGGAGAAGGTCCTCGGGGAAATGGTGAAGGGCCAGAAGTACCCAGGCATTGTGTACTGATAGCTGAAAAACATTTCCTGCCTTTGGCTATGCTCGGCGCCAAAATTTAGCGATTAAACATTTAAGACGTTGCTTGAGAAAAATGGGTCATGGATAACACATGGGTCATTAAGAACACACTAGTCCTTGAAGTATCTTTTACTGATTATATCTTAGCCTTGTACGTGCTCTGCTTGCCTTATGCTCTAAGCTCTTTGTTCCTTGCTCCTATAATAAGGCTCGACTACAAAATAAAGTTGTCAGTCCTTGCAGAGACTGTCTGAGTGTTGTTCTTTCAGGTTTGCCGTTTCCAAGTCCCGAGAAAGAAAATTCCCACAGGGAGAAACAACAAGTAACATACAAGGGAAACCCCATATACTTAACAGCTGATCTTTCAGCAGAAACTCTGCAGGCCAGAAGGGAGTGGCAGGATATATTTCAAGTACTGAAAGGGAAAAATCTACAACTAAGATTACTGTACCCGGCAAGGCTCTCATTCGAAACTGATGGAGAAATCAAAAGCTTTTCAGACAAGCAAAAGTTAAGAGAATTTGGTACCACCAAACCAGCTTTACAAAAAATGTTAAAAGGACTTATATAGTCAAGAAACATGACAGAGGAAAAAATATCTACAAAAGCAACCCCAAACAATTAAGAAAATGGCAATAGGAACATATATATAAATAATTACTTTAAATGTAAATGGAGTAAATGCTCCAACCAAAAGACACAGACTGGCTGAATGGATACGAAAACACAACCCATATATATGCTATCTACAAGAAACCCACTTTAGACCTCAAGACACATATAGACTGAAAGTGAGAGGCTGTAAAAATATATTCCATACAAATGGGAAGCAAAAGAAAGCTGGAGTAGCAATCCTCAGACAAAATAGACCTTAAAATGAAGATTATAAGAGATAAGGAAGGACACTACATAATGATCAAGGGATCAATCCAAGAGGAAGACATAGCAATTGTAAATATCTATGCACCCAACATGGGAGCACCTCAATACATAAGACAAACACTAACAGACATAAAAGGAGAAATTGACAGAAACACAATAATAGTAGACCTTAACCCCCCACTCACACAGATGGACAGATCATCAAAACAGAAAATTAATAAAGAAACACAAATCTTAAATGATACATTAGGTGAGATGGATCTCATTGATATCTTCAGGACATTCCATCCAAATGCAGAAGAATAGACATTTTTCTCAAGTGCACATGAAACATTCTCCAGAGTAGACAACATCTTGTGCCACAAATAAAACCTCAGTAAATTTAAGAAAATTGGAATCATATCAAACATCTTCTCCAACCACAATGCTATGAGACTAGATATAAATTACAAGAAAAAAGCTGTAATAAACACAAACACATGGAGACTAAACAACATGTTTCTAAATAACCAACAGGTTACTGGAGAAATCCAAAGGGAAACCAAAATTTTTTTAGAAACAAATGACAATGAAAACACGACAACTCAAAACCTATCAGATCAGATCAGTTGCTCAGTCGTGTCCGACTCTTTGCGACCCCATGAATCGCAGCACGCCAGGCCTCCCTCTCCATCACCAACTCCCGCAGTTCACTGAGACTCACGTCCATTGAGTCGGTGATGCCATCCAGCCATCTCATCCTCTGTCATCCCCTTCTCCTCTTGCCCCCAATCCCTCCCAGCATAATAGTCTTTTCCAATGAATCAACTCTTTGCATGAGGTGGCCAAAGTACTGGAGTTTCAGCTTTAGCATCATTCCTTCCAAAGAAATCCCGGGGCTGATCTCCTTCAGAATGGACTGGTTGGATCTCCTTGCAGTCCAAGGGACTCTCAGGAGTCTTCTCCAACACCACACTTCAAAAGCATCAATTCTTCGGTGCTCAGCCTTCTTCACAGTCCAACTCTCACATCCATACATGACCACAGGAAAAACCATAGCCTTGACTAGACGGACCTTTGTTGGCAAAGTAATGTCTCTGCTTTTGAATATGCTATCTAGGTTGGTCATAACTTTCCTTCCAAGGAGTAAGTGTCTTTTAATTTCATGGCTGCAGCCACCATCTGCAGTGATTTTGGAGCCCAGAAAAATAAAGTCTGGCACTGTTTCCCCATCTATTTCCCATGAAGTGATGGGACCCGATGCCATGATCTTCGTTTTCTGAATATTGAGCTTTAAGCCAACTTTTTCACTCTCCCCTTTCACTTTCATCAAGAGGCAAAACCTATAGGATGCAGCAAAAGCAGTCCTAAGAGGGAAGTTTATAGCAATACAATCCTACCTCAAGAAACAAGAAAAACATAGAATAGACAGCCTAATTTTACACCTAAAACTGGAAAAAGAACAACAAAGAAAACAAACCCAAAATTAGTAGAAGAAATCATAAAGATCCAAGCAGAAATAAATGAAAAAGAAGCAAAAGAAACAATAGTAAAGATTAATAAAGCTAAAAGCTGGTTCCTTGAGAAGATAAACAAAACTGACAAATGTTTAGCCAGACTCATCAAGAAAAAAAGAGAGAAGAATCAAATCAACAAAATTAGAAATGAAAAAGAGGTTACAACAGACAATGCAGAAATACAAAGGGTTACAAGAGACTATTATGAACAACTATATGGCAATAAAATGGATAACCTGGAAGAAATGGACAGATTCTTAGAAAAGTTCAATCTTCCAAGACTGAACCCAGAAGAAATAGAAATTATGAACAACCCAATTGCAAGCACTGAAATGGAAGCTGTGGTCAAAAATCTCCCAAAAAATAAAAGCCCAGGACCAGACGGCTTCACAGGAGAATTCTATCAAACATTTAGAGAAGAGCTAATGCCTATCCTTCTAAAACTCTTTCAAAAAATTGCAGAGGAAGGAACAGTTCCAAACTAATTCTACAAGGCCACCATCACCCTGATACCAAAACCAGGCAAAGACAACACAGATATAGAAAACCACAGGCCAATATCACTGATGAACAAAGATGCAAAAATCCTCAACAAAATTTTAGCAAACAGAATTCAGCAACACATCAAAAAGCTCATACACCATGATCAAGTTGGATTTATTCCAGGAATGCAAGGATTCTTCAATATACACAAATCAATGTGAGAACAAATATTAAAATTGAAAGGTAAAAACCGTATGATAATCTCAATAGATGCAGAAAAAGCCTTTGACAAAATTCAGCACCTATTTATGATTAAAACTCTTTGAAAAATGGGCATAGAAGGAACCTACCTCAATAGCAAACATTGTTCTCAGTGGTGAGAAACTGAAAGCATTCACCCTAAGATCAGGAGCACAACAAGGATTATCTTGTAATTGTATAATCAACCACTATTATTCAACATAATTCTGGGAGTCCTAGCTACAGCAATCAGAGAAGAAAAAGAAAAGGAATTCAGATCAGAAAAGAAGTAAAGCTCTCACAGTTTGCAACTGACATGATACTGTACATAGAAAACCCTAAAGATACTATCAGGAAATTACTAGAGCTAATCAGTGAGTTTAGCACAGTTGCAGGATATAAAATCAATACACAGAAATCACTTGCATTTCTATATACTAACAATGAAAAGTCAGAGAAATTAAGGGATCAGTGCCATTCACCATTGCAACAAAAAGAATTAAATACCTAGGAATAAACTTACCTATGCAGATGGTGCAGAGAAGGCAATGGCACCCCACTCCAGTACTCTTGCCTGGAAAATCCCATGGACAGAGGAGCCTGGTAGGCTGCAGTCCATGCTAAGGGTCGGACACGACTGAGCGACTTCACTTTCACTTTTCACTTTCCTGCATTGGAGAAGGAAATGGCAACCCACTCCAGTGTTCTTGCCTGGAGAATCCCAGGGACGGGGGATCCTGGTGGGCTGCCGTCTATGGGGTCGCACAGATTCGGACACGACTGAAGTGACTTAGCAGCAGCAGATGGTGATTGCAGCCATGAAATTAAAAGACACTTACTCCTTGGAAGGAAAGTTATGACCAACCTGAATAGCATATTCAAAAGCAGAGACATTACTTTGCCAACAAAGGTCTGTCTAGTCAAGGCTATGGTTTTTCCAGTAGTCATGTATGGATATGAGAGTTGGACTGTGAAGAAAGCTGAGCACCGAAGAATTGATGCTTTTGAAGTGTGGTGTTGGAGAAGACTCTTGAGAGTCCCTTGGACTGCAAGGAGATCCAACCAGTCCATTCTAAAGGAGATCGGTCCTGGGTGTTCTTTGGAAGGAATGATGCTAAAGCTGAAACTCCAGTACTTTGGCCACCTCATGCAAAGAGTTGACTCACTGGAAAAGACTCTGATGCTGGGAGGAATTGGGGGCAGGAGGAAAAGGGGATGACAGAGGATGAGATGGCTTTTTGGCATCACTGACTCAATGGACGTGAGTTTGAGTGAACTCTGGGAGTTGGTGATGGACAGGGAGACCTGGCGTGCTGCAATTCATGGGGTTGCAAAGAGTCGGACATGACTAAGTGACTGAACTGAACTGAAGGAGACAAAAGAACTGTACACAGAAAATTATAAGACACTGATGAAAGAAATCAAAGACAACACAAACAGATGGAGAGATATTCCATGTTCCTGGGTAGGAAGAATCAATATTGTGAAAATGACTATACTACGAAATGCAATCTACAGATTCAATGTGATCCCTATCAAATTACCAATGGCATTTTTCAAAAACTAAAACAAAAAATTTCACAATTCATATGGAAACACAAAGACTCCACATAGCCAAAGCCATCTTGAGAAAGAAGAATGGAGCTGGAGGAATCAACCTTCCTGACTTCAGATTATACTACAAAGCTACAGTCATCAAGACAGTATGGTACTGGCACAAAAACAGAAATATAGACCAATGGAACAAGATAGAAATCCTAGAAATAAACCCATGCACCCTATGGGTACCTTATTTTTGACAGAGGAGGCAAGAATATACAATGGGGCAAAGACAGCCTCTTCAATAAATGGTGCTGGGAAAACTGGACAGCTACATGTAAAAAAAATGAAATTAGAACACTTCCTAACATCATACAAAAAGATAAACTCAAAATGGATTAAAGACCTAAATCTAAGACAGAAACTATAAAACTCTTAGAGGGAAACATAGGCAGAACACTCGATGACATAAATCAAAGGAAGATCCTCTATGACCCACCTCCTAGAGTAACGGAAATAAGAATAAAACTACACAAAGAGGACCTGATTAAACTTAAAAGGTTTTGCACAGCAAAGGAAACTATAATCAAGGTGAAAAGACAACCCTTGGAATTGGAGAATAGCAAATGAAACTGACAAAGGATTAATTTCCAAAATATACAAGCAGCTCATACAACTCAATCAAAAAGTGGGGAAAAGACTTAAACAGACATTTCTTCAAAGAAGATAGACAGATGGCTAACAAATACATGAAAAGATGCTCAACATCGTTCATTATTAGAGAAAAGCAAATCAAAACTACAATGATATATCACCTCACACCACTCAGAATGGCCATCATCAAAAAGTCTACAAACAATAAATGCTGGAGAGGATGTGGAGGAAAGGGAACACTCTTGCACTGTTGGTGGGAATGTAAATTGATACAGCCACTATGGAAGACGGCATGGAGATTCCCTAAAAAACCAGGAATAAAACCACCATCTGACCCAGAAATCCCACTCCTAGGCATATACCCTGAGGAATCCAGGGTTGAAAAAGACACATGTATCCCATTGTTCATTGCAGCACTATTTACAATAGCTAGAACATGGAAGCAACCTAGATGCCCAATGGAATATTACTCAGACATAAAAAGGAACACATTTGAGTCAGTTCTGATGAGGTGGATGAACCTAGAACCTATTATACAGAGTGAAGTGAGTCAGAAAGAGAAAGATAAACAACGTATTCTAATGCACATGTACAGAATCTAGAAAAATGATTCTGAAGAATTTATTTACAGGGCAGCAATGGAAAAACAGACAGAGAATAGATTTATGGACACGGGGAGAGGAGAGGAGAGGGTGAGATGTATGGAAAGAATAACATGGACACTTACATTGCCATATCTAAAATAGATAGCCAACGGGAATTTGCTGTCTGGCTCAGGAAACTGAAGGGCTCTGTATCAACCTAGAGGTGTGGGATGGAGATGGAGATGGGAGGGAGGTTCAAAAGGGAGGGGATATATCATATACCTATGGCTGACTCATGTTGAGGTTTGACAGAAAACAAAATTCTGTAAAGCAATTATCCTTCAATAAAAATATAAATTTTTAAAAAATGACTCAAATAAACTTACCTATGAAACAGAAACAAACTCACAGACATTGAGCACAGGCTTGTGGCTGCTGAGGCAGAGAAGGTAGGGGAGGGATGGATTGGGAGTTTGAGATTAGCAGATATAAACTATTATATATATAGGATGGATAAATAACCAGGTCCTACTGTATACTCAGGGAACTATTAATATATTCATTATCCTGTGATAAACCATAATGGAAAAGGATTTTACAAAGAATGTACGTGCAATTAAGTCCCCTACGTATGAACAAGTTCCATTCGGAGACTGCGTTTGTAAATCCAATTTGTTCGTAAGTCCAACAAAGTTAGCCTGTGCTATGCTATGCTAAGTCACTTCAGTCGTGTCTGACTCTGTGCGACCCCATAGACGGCAGCCCACCAGGCTCCGCCCGTCCCTGGGATTCTCCAGGCAAGAACACTGGAGTGAGTTGCCATTTCCTTCTCCAATGCATAAAAGTGAAAAGTGAAAGTGAAGTCGCTCAGTCGTGTCTGACTCTTAGTGACCCCATGGACTGCAGCCTAACAGGCTCCTCCGTCCATGGAATTTTCCAAGCAAGAGTACTGGAGTGGGGTGCCTAGGTACCCAATTAACACCATCAGCTATATAGTACTGTAGCATAATAGGTTTATACTTTTCACACAAATGATACATAAAAGACAAACAAAAATACAGAAAACATTTTTAATCTTGCCATATAGTACCTTGAAAAATACAGTAGCACAGTACAACAGCTGGAATACAGGAGCTGGTGTCAAGTGAACGGGCTGAGAGGGTTACCAGGTAGGAAGGCCAGAGGTCCCCACGCAGCAGGAGGAAATAAACTGCAAGTGGCAGGCTTTTTTTTTCTCTTCTCTGTTGAAGACACTTAGTTCCACCTGAATTTTTTTCAAACCTTGAGCTAACCAATGCAATTTTCTTATGGAAATATTTTTTTTAATTTAAATATTTATTTTAATTGGAGGCTAATTACTTTAAATATTGTAGTGGTTTTGCCATACATCAACATGAATTCTTATGGAAATAGTTTTCTTAAGCTATGTTAATGAAACATGTATTTGCTTTGGAATCTACCTTTCTTCAAATTGGTTCCAGCAAGGACTAATTTTTTTTTTTTTCTTTTCTCAAACTTTGGGCTGATAATGGCTCAACAAACCAGTATTAATGTCAAACGTTTTATGGCTGTGGGGGATGACACACCGCTGCCATTCTATATCAAAAGTGCATATCGTAGGAGAGGGGCCTGGTGAAACTCCCTCACCGCTGAGATGGTTTCCCTTATCCAATTAGCAGTTAGCTAACAGACACAAAACACCTTGGTAGAAACTAGCAAAGGCTGGGGCATTCTTTCTGTCCCCTTCTGATGTCTATGTCAGAAGCTTTCTCTATCTCTTTTTACACTTTAATAAAGCTTTGTTACACAAAAAGGCTCTGAGTGATCAAGCCTTGTCTCTGGCCTCAGATCAAATTCCTCTCCAGAAGCCACGCATCCCGGTGTTGTTCACGGCTCTGTAGCAGCAGCTTTCCACAGGCAAGAACAGTTACCAACTGGAGCTGGGAGAGGAGGTGGGAGATGGTAGAGCTGAAGGATCGTCAGTAGTAGGAGACAGAGGGCAGGCTGGAGTCTCACTCACACCTGATGTTAATGGCACAGATTCCGATTCCTTGCTGGGTTCAATTCTGTCTACCCTCTTGAAAAAACGATCCAGTGATGCCTGGGTTGTTACTGTACTGTTGAAGTCCTTTAATGGACCAGAACCTGGCAGTCCAGAGTCAACGGTAAGAAAGTGAAAGAGAGAAAGAGAGAGAGAAAGAGAGAAAGAGAGAGAGAAAGAGAGAAAGAAAGACACGGGGACCCAAGCTCTGATGGAGCTGCTGCTGCTGCTGCTAAGTCGCTTCAGTCGTGTCCGACTCTGTGTGACCCCATAGACGGCAGCCCACCAGGCTCCCCCGTCCCTGGGATTCTCCAGGCAAGAACACTGGAGTGGGTTGCCATTTCCTTCTCCAATGCAGGAAAGTGAAAAGTGCAAGTGAAGTCGCTCAGTTGCGTCCGACTCCTAGCGACCCCATGGACTGCAGCCTACCAGGCTCCTCTGTCCATGGGATTTTCCAGGCAAGAGTACTGGAGTGGGGGTGCCACTGCCTTCTCCGTATATATCTGTAGTAAGAATGATTACTCAGCTATTACACAGAATGAAATATTATCAATAGCCACAATATGGATAGTCTAATACATACAAGGTTGCTGACGCTGAAAAGAGTCACTGCATGTCTCATCCTATGACCTCAGTCCTGAGAACTGCGTGCAGCTCTACTCATTCTCGGAATAGGAACTGATAAGAACAGAGCATCCTTGAGAAACAGAAAACAGCATGCAGGACTCCTCCTGTTAAATGCTCCCTGACACCACTGCTGCTTCTACACGTGCTTCCGGACCTCCTGGGCTTGACATAAAGATGCTGTGCTATTGTGCTGTGTACAGCGCTGCACAGTGAAGTATACAAGAGCACAACCCCCTGTAGAAGATGCACGCATGTGACAATGTACGCCAGACACGTGGACGACTTTACATGACAGGGCATGCAGACACACGGTCGCATCTTTGCAAGTTCACAACTTTCAGGTTCGTATGCAAGGGACTTACAGTAGAGGCATAAGCGAGTCACTTTGCAGTATAGTAGAAACTAACACAACATTGTAAATCAGCTGTACTACAATAAAAGTTCAAAAATATTTTAAAAACCTTTAAAAAAAAAAAAAGGAGAGAGAGAGAGAAACTGGGGCTGGAACCCTGGGAGACTCACTGTCCAGCTGGGTTCTTGTCACATCTGGGTGTCCTGCTTTGGGTCTCTGCATCCTCTGAAGCCTACAAAGTACTTGGAGATCCACCACTAATATGTTACAAAGGGAAAGGACTCCAATATCCACCTCCAGGAAAATCCCTGAAGGCCACTATAGACCTGGGCTGCCCGGCATTGTAGCCACCAGCCCCACGTGGCTACTGAGCACTGGGAATGTGGCTTATCTGAACCGAGATGCACTGAGTATAAAACACTTCAGAACCACATTTGAAGATTTTTTTTAAAGCAATTTCAACTATTTTGACATATTTTAATTGTTGATGACTGGTTGAAATAACATTTTGCCAAATGATTTTGACTTGGTTCCTTTCGCTCTAGATGAAGGTGGCTACCCAAAAATTTTATCATTAGATGTGTGGGTTTCATTCCACTGGATATCCTCGTTTAGACTCAGAGACCCTCCAACCTCCGCCAGTGGGTCCCACTGTCTGGTCATGGCTCAGACCCACAGCAGCAGCTGAGAGGCTGAACTAGTCAGTGGGGGGAACTCACTTCACCATCTCATGGGGAAGTCCAAGCCAAGATCTGACTAACGAAAGAGAGCGTCGTCTCTCCGGCTTCAGGGCTGAATTATCTAGTCCTGCCTACAGCTTCTGGAGCAGAGGGCCGGAGAGTCCCTAAGCGTACACCTTGGGTGTGGGATTTGAGTTGGCCTCAGCAACACTTGCTGTATTTAATGAATTACTCCACTCCCCCAAACTTTGTTCTGTCATCTTTGCCTTTTGTAGAAAACTGAAAAGCAAAAAAGAAATTAAGATTGGCCTCACGTTTCTCCTAGATCCTCCTCTGGCCTCCAACTCCTTCTGAGGATGGTTCAGGTTCAGGAGTGAAATCCACCTACAAGGGGCTTTTAAATTCAATTTTTTACTAGATGCTTAGCTATAATTTTTTAATTTAATTTATGTATTTATTTTTGGTCTCGTGCTGGGTCTTTGTTGCTGTGCAGGCTACTCTCTAGTTGCAGTGTGCTGGCTTCTTATTGCTCCGGCTTCTCTTGCTGCAGAGCACCGGCTCTCGGGCACTCAGGCTTCAGTAGCTTCAGCCTGTGGGCTGAGTAGTTGCGGCTCCCGGGCCCTGGAGCCCCGGGGCTCAACAGCTGTGGCATAGTTGCTCCACAGCATCCGGGGGATCCAGAGGATCTGGGATCCTCCCAGATCAGGGATCAAACCCGTGTCTCCTGCACTGGCAGGTGGATTCCTTACCACTGAGCCACCAGGGAAGCCCTCTTAGCTACACATTTAATGAGACCTGTTATAGGAGACCTGTATACAGTAAAACCTACAAATTTTGCTGAAGGATATAAAAATTGATACTTTCACTGAAGTATATAGTTGATTTACAATATTATATTAGTTTCAGGTCCACAGCAAAGTCATTTAGTATTTTTACAGATTATAATCTGTTACAAGTTACTTATAAGATTAATGGCTACAATTCCCCTTGATACAATATACCCCTGCTGCTTATCAACTGCTTAGAGGAGTTTGTATTTCTTAATCCCTTAATCCCATACCCTACCCCCACTGGCAACCACTAGTTTCTATATTTTGAGCCTGTTTCTCATTTGCTATATACATTCATTTGTATCATTTCTTAGATTCCACGTATGTGATATCATATGTATTTGTCTTTCTCTGGCCTACTTCACTGAGCATAATAAACGTTGCAAATTATTAAAAATGACAGAATCTCATTCTTTATGGCTGAGTAACATCCCATGGCATGTACATACCATATCTTCGACAGTGGGCTTTTTATGTTGGAGGATCTCTTCCTGCCCTTCAAACCAGCTGTCTTTAACCTGACTGTATTTTGATTTCATTCTGGCAAAAATGAGATTCTCACTAAAGACAGAGAAATTATACCACAAACTTTTTTTATTGAAGTAAAACAAGCATTTTTATTCAGTACTGAACCAAATTTCAAAATGATTTGCATTAATTACAATTCACTAATTATTTCATATATATTTGTAAATATGTTGTGCTTATTAATCTGTAAACCACACAATGCTAGCTAAAATTCTCATTCTGGCTCACATTTTAAAGATTAACTTTGCTAGTATTTACCCCTCACTTGTATCTAATATAAACTCTCACTTCAGGTAAACTGTTTGGAATATGTAGGTCCAATTTGACAGGCAAACAATCTACTCGACGACGGGCTTCTCAGGTGGTGCTAGCGGTAAAGATTTCGCTTGCCAGTACAGGAGACATGGGTTCAATCCCTGGGTGGGGAAGATTGCCTGGAGTAGTAAATGGCAACCCATTCCAGTCCTTGGGTAGAAGAGCCTGGCAGACTACAGTCCACCGGGCCACAAAGAGAGGGATACAACTGAGTGACTAAGTGAGCATGTGCGCGCGTGCACCCCAGTGCACCCCCCCCCACAACCTACTCGCTAAGGCATTGCATGGTAGGCTATTCCATAGTGAATGCGGAAGGCAAGATGGGGTTTGGTAATAATTCCCATCCTATGATAAATTCTTCACTTTTATTTTCTTGCAAGAGACTGCAAATTGCTATTTTGTTTTACTACGCATTAAATTGAAAAAGTGAAGTCAAAGCAAAAAATCATGAAGCTGATTTTAAATATTCTTGAGATTCAAAATATGAGGTCATAATGGCAGTTTATAAATTGTACATATTTTAAATATCCATATCACGGAACACTCGATGAAATTTGAGAGTCTGTTGTTTCTAAACACCTCCGCACATAATGTGACCTTTTTTCTTCAGATATTAAAAAACCCTGGGCAGGTTTTAGTTCTTGAGTGACAGTTGCAGACATAGCTAACATTTGATTCTTGATAATCCTAAAAGCCTCTAGCCATCTTACAGCCCGGTAGGCTACAGTCCATGAGGTCGCAAAGAGTCGGACACGACTGAGCGACTTCACTTCACGTCTTCTTACAGCTACCCGCTAGGTGGCGCTCTGTCAAAGTCTATGAAAGGACCTTGCTCTTCCCTGTTCTGATTCACGCTTCCGGTCTCCTACTTTCTTTGAAACGCCCACCAGAAGGCAAGGACCCGTCTGATGCTGTGGCGCCTCATCTTTGCACGTATCTCTGCCTCCTGGTAACTAGGCTATGGTGACTACCTTGTCGTCACAAGACTATAAAAACTTACAAGCTGTTTAAATTATGTTATGGGCTGAATGGTGTCCTCCCCAAACCAAATTCTGATGTCGAAGCCCTAAAACCCAGTATCTCAGGACGAAACTATATTTAGAGAGAAGGCCTTTAAAGAGGGAGTTCAGTTCAAATGAGGCTGTCAGCTGAGCCCTTATTCAATCTGACTGGTGTCCTCACGAGGAGAGGAGACCGAAATGTACGAAGAGAAACCAAATGTGCACCAGTCCTGAACGACCATGGGGCGACCCACAGAAAACTTCTGCAAACCCAGGAAGGTAGACCTTCCAAAAACTTTTTAAACACTTTTCTCAAGTTATAAAAGGGACGGCTGGGATTTAGCCACAGATAACTAAGCCATTACTGAGCACCAACTCTATGCCCGGCGGTAAGTATGCAACTTTGTCACCCACCCAGTGTGGTAGCGACTTTTGTTACCATCTTAGTCACAAGTCATGCCTGACTCTTTGTGACCCCCACGGACTGTGTAGCCCGCCAGGCTCCGCTGTCCATGGGATTTCCCAGGCAAAAAATTACTGGAGTGAGTTTTCATTTCCTTCTCCAGGGAATCTTCCCGACGCAGAGATCAAACTCAAGTCTCCACCGTCGGCAGCAGTTTCTTTTTTACTGAGCCACTAGGGAAACCCATGGTAGCAACTGGCTCAGTGTAACTATTGAGTCCTACAAATGTGGCCACATTTTATATGCCACGTGTAAAAATTCCAACATTTTGGACATATTGAGTTGAAAAAATATATAATTTACGTTTACTTCATCATTTTTCTTTTCTTTTTTCCAAAGTTTTTCTTTTTTTTTTTTTTTTTCTTTTTCTTGGTTGTGCTGCCCAGCATGCAGGATCTTTTAGTTCCCTGACCAGGGATCAAACCTGGGCCCTCTGAAGTGGAAGCACAGAGTCTTAACCACTGGGCTTCCAGGAAAGTCTCCTTCCAATATATATATATATTTTTTAGACGATTCAAAATGTGTGCAAAAACTCTGATCTAGAGGATGGTAGATGTGCACCGTCCACTCACTTCCATAAACTTCTCAGCCCTGCTCTGGGTCAACGTCCCAGCCAAAGAGGACTTGCAGGATAGCTGGAGGTGAGTCTGGATATTTCTTCCACCTCAGCCTAGTGATGGACAACCCACGAATGGGAAAAAAAAAAAGCAAATCATGTATCTGAAAAGGGGTTAATATCCAGAATATACAGAGAACTCCTACAACTCAACTACCAACAACCCAGCTTTAAAAATGGGTAAAAGACTAGAATATACAATTTTCCAAAGAAGATACACAAATGGCTAATAAGCACATAAAAAAAAAAACTCAGCATCACTGATCAAGGGGAGAGATACAAATCAAAACCAACAACAAGATACCATCTCACATGTATTAGGGTATCAAATACTTAAAAAAAAAAAAAAACAACCAGAAAGTAAGTGTTGGCCAGATTGGCAAGAAATCAGAACCCTTGGGCACTGTGGGAGGTAATGTACAATGATGCGGCCCTTACAGAAAACAGGAGGGCAGTCTCTCCAAAGATGAAAAAATGCTGTGATATTTTTCTATTCCCAAAGTAGAGTCTTGAGGAGATATTTGTACACCCGTATTCACAGCAGCATTGTTCTCCATAGCTGAAAGGTGGAAGCAAGCTACGTGCCCACTGACAAGAGAATGGACAGGCAAAACAGTTACATCCATACAAAGGTATTATTCAGCCTTAAAAAGAAGGACATTCTGACACATGCTACCGATGGGCTTCCCTTGTGGCTCAGCCGGTAAAGAATCCACCCACAATGCAGGAGACCTGGGTTTGATCCCTGGGTTGGGAATATCCCCTGGAGAAGGAAGGGAAAGGCTACGCACTCCAGTACTCTGGCCTGGAGAATTCCATGGACTGTATAGTCCACGGGGTCGCAAAGAGTCAGACACGACTGAGCGACTCTCACTTTCACCGACATGGATGAACCTTGGGGCCATTATGCTAAGTGAAAGAAGCCAGTCATAAGAGGGCATACACTGTATGATTCCACTTATATGAAGTGTCCAGTCAGATTCAGAGACAAAGTAGAATGGTTCTGTTCAGGACATCCCAGGACACTCCTCCTGGCAGCCACCATGGCTTGACCACTTTGAAGAAGCAAGCGCATGGCCTGGGTGCCGGGCCTTCACTGAGATACTCGTGTAAATGTGGCGGTATCTCCACTGCATCTGTTTACTGCAGGAGAACCCCTGTGGGGAGGGCCGTTGCTCTGTGAACTCTCAGAAGAATAACTTCAGATCCAACTCGAAAGTTGATTTCCAAGAGGAAGGACCTGGAGCCCCAGCTGAGAGATAGTCTCCCAGTGAATCCAAGGATGCTGACGTTCCAAGGGAAGAACCCAGCCTCCGTGACTCCTATCCTCTTCACTCAGAACTCAAGAGATAGTGGACGTTCCCTTATGGCTATGAGCAAGGGTATTACGGTCTCTGCTCTTGTGGGTGGCCTCAAAAGCAAAGAAAACTCTACATATTCAGGAATGAGTCTACTGCTAAGGAAAAAAAGCTAGCGGAGGAAGGTGGAGCTTTCTTGCTGGCTTTTGGCCTGGAGGACCATCCCAATTCCAGCTTCCTGGTGGGAGAGAGGATTTGGGGGTGTGGTGAAGTAAATTTATACTTCAGGTAAAGACCTATGGCCATGTCCTGTAAGTCCCTGGCAATGGCTGCATTCCATTTCAGTGGGGTGGGGGTGTGCGTGTGATTAGTGGGGGTAGGGGGTGATCTATGTGTAAATAAGTGGGGTAATTGTGAATATGTGTGCAGAGGTTGTGTGTGCGTGCTTCCCCCAGTAGATACATCTAACTTACACAGTGCAACCTGCCGATTTTCTCAAGTAGCATAGAGGGAGTGAAGGAGACCATCACCACTGCCCTCATTCATTCATTTGACACCCACCATGGCCATACCTGGAAGTTTGCTCAGCAACCCCACTCCTTATATGGAGAAATTGGGGGACAGGTATGCATGTGTGCCAGTCTCAAGCGCTTGAGTGGAAGAGACAACATGTGAACCAGGCATGTGGTGTGGGTGGCATGGCTTGGACCCCCTGAACACCCATCACCCATCAATGGAACCATCAGTCACCAGCATCTGTGCTTGCACCCTCCTCAAGCGCCCAGGCCCCCAGCCCTGTCACCCCTAGAAGGTGGCCCCAGGGGTCCCATAAACCAAGAGAGCGGTCGGGCAGGGAGGGCCAGCTACCAGTGCCCAGAGAGGATTCCCAGAACATGCAGATCCTCACGATACTGATCCTCCCAAAGTAGGAGCCTGCAGACCTCCAGCCCACGGCCATCTGGGGCTGGGATTCAGTCTCCCGGGGTGATCACACCAGTTGGGTCGGGACAAGCTTTAGGCAAGAACGGAGAAGCCACACAGCACGATCAGTGCCTGCAGTGCCCTGGTTCCCCCACGGCCAGCAGGTCCCTCCCCACAGCTGTCTCGAAGCCGTGGACCGCACATCTGCAGGTGGGGGTGGCCAGGTGGCATACGACCACGCAGTTCAGCAGCACGAGTCGACTCGGGTCACGGGCAGACCAGGGGAGAGGTTCTCCTAATAAGAAGAATCCGGGACCATAAGACACAGGGAGAACTCTTGGTTCCAGTCCCAGCGTACCAATGTTGCAATGCTGCCCGTGGGGCCTCCCCACCATTCCCTGTGGGTGCGTCCTCGATACAGAGACTTGGGCCCCGTGGTTAGCGTGAAGGGCATGCAGAGAGTCCACAGGCTCCTCGGCCAGCTCACAGATGCTAAGCACGGAAGGCAGAATCGAGGACGACTGGGTCGCCTTCTGCCACTTCTGGGTCACGACTCCTTAGGAGCCAGCCTCAGACAGGTGAAGCTGAGTGTTGGCTACATTATCACCGGGAGTCCTAGAAATTCTGAAATCCTTGAGCTACACACCCTGGGGATGGGGACAGGTTAAGAACTCAAAGTGCCTGGTGCCCACCCTCTTTACTACTCTCTTGCACTGCCCACATCGAAAAGCATTGGCCCTCACACACACCCCCCATCTCCCTCCCTCTGAAGTGGACTAGCCCACCCCCAGACTGCTACCCAGGTGAGGACAGCCACCTCTCCCAACAAGAACACATACATGAAAAAGAAAAAGAACACTGGAGGTAAAAATAGCACATGGCTATAGGGGGTTACTTTGAAACGGCAGTATTTCAGTGTTCTCACGTCTCCACAGCAGAGGATCGGCAAAGCACGGTAGAATGCACCGCCTATAGCTAGATCTCTTCCACCGAAAATCTTCTCAAGTGTGAGATCCCATTCCTCAGATGGCTGACACCAATGCAGTATCGTTGCCTCGTGGAGACTGAAATGGTCTTGGAAGAGGTCAGGAAGAAAATGGCAAGCAAAATGAGCTTCAGAATGGGCAGGAGGGGCAATGGGGACCGCGCCACTGAATCACAACCTGTAAGCCAGGACCACGCGTAGACTGATACATTCGCGTTGGTCAGTTTAGGTCACCATGAGCAACAAAACCAAACCAGGGACTCTGCTTTCTTGTTTCTTTCCCATTTGGGTCACCTTGAGAGACGAAGCCAAACCAAGGGCTCTGTTTCTTTTTCACGTTCTCTCCTTTGCCTTCCCCCTCCCCTCTGGTCCATGCCTGTTAACCAGCCACATCCACACACTGCCACCCCAGGGTCCATACATCAAGCAAAGCGCTCCCCAACACACACACACCAAGTCATTTCTGAGTGGCACCACCAATGTCCCCACAGGCATTGCGGGTTTTCCTAGGACCCCCACCCCGACCCCCTGCAGGACCTATTAGAGGATCTTCCCAGTGACAGAGCAGAGGAAGAAGCCCCATCCAGAGCCAAGGTAAGCTAGCCTTTCTTCGTCTGGGGTAGAAATGCTGCTTTCTTGGTTTCTTTCCTTTTCAATCAAATATGAAAGCTGGCCAGGGTGCATGAGAGGTGATAGGTACCATTTCCATGGTGGGAGAGGGGAGGGGACTATTGAGTAAGAGTCTTTGACTGACACCTGATCCCAAGAGAACATTTACAAATGACAGCATCAGTGGTAAATTTCGTGGTGGCGGAGTGGGGTTGGGGGGAATGCGGTCAGGGGAAGGCAGACCTTTTGTTTGGCAGCAATAGTTCCCTCTTGAATTTTTGTATAGCCGACCAAACTAAACGAGAGAGTCTCAACCTTCAGGAAAAGCTCATGTCTTTGCCACGGGTGTTCCCTACCCCCTGCTTTCGGGGCCTTTGACCTGACCACAGTCTTCCATCTGGTCTCCTAAAGTCACCAGGAGAACGGAAGACTGGTGCAGGCAAAACGCACTGGATCTGATCCTCAGATCAGTGTTTTTTCCCTGTACTGGCAGGTGGCGTCAGGGAACATGGGATGTAGTCTGAAGTCACTCACTCGCTGAGTGGAAAAAAAAAAAACAAAACATACTAGTTTTTGTGGGCAGAGCCCACCTGATCCAGGTTGCACTGGGACTGGCCAGGAGACGCGCCCACGGGGATGAGGGTCATGAGACAGTCAGTCAGGGCCGAAGACATGGAGGTCCCCAGGCCTCTCCCACCTGGGGGCCCAGGAGGGACAAGTTTCTGCTTCACTCCTGTTTCTGGAAGTTGCCTGACAACCAGTCCTTATCTACACACTGTTGGCCAAGGGTTGTCTGGCTCAGAAACACATTTAAACAGCAGCACTTTCACACTACATGGCCAGGGCAGCTGTGGACCATTCTCATTGCAGAGGAGGTAGGTAGGAGGGGCGTGGGCCCCAGGGCTGGCCAGGGGGAGGGGACGCAAGGAAAAGAAATGGGGGCTGACCCCAGGTGGAGGTGGTCCCTACTGCTCTCCTTTTATGGCCCCGTAGTCATCAGTTGGAGAGCTCCTCTGACAGGTCTTGCAAGTCTCAGGCCCAAACTCCATGTCCACCCGCTCGTGAGTACAGCAACCCTGAACGTGGCATAGGTGGGTCTCTGCAAGGGCACCGCCTGTGTGTGTCTCCCTCATCAATTTTCACCCAAGTGAGAATTGGACAGCTCAGCCCTTGGACAACCCATCTCAGGCCACCCCTCGTCAGTGTCTGAAGTGTACCCCCTGGGCTGGGATCTAGTTCATGGGTGGCAAGCTTCCATCTGCTCAGCTTGTCCAGGCCTGCTGGGCCCACATCAAGCAAGGGGCCCGTCCACAGGCTCTAATCTCCATCAGGGGAGAGAAAGGCGGGCTCTTGAAGCATCACTCCCTACCCGCCCCTTCACCCACCACCTCTCCAGACTCTGCAGTTCGGATTACCGATTACAGATTACATCTAGCACCGGTGTGCCTGGCCTTGCCCTTCACCCTGCTGGGAACCTTCAAGGGCCCCTGGATGTTGACCTTACTGTGTTCCCCAGGGCCTCACGTAGGGTCCTGGCACGTGTGCCTGAGCCCAGGAAGAATCTGCAAAGGCATGGTCACCATCAGGCCGTCTAACTCCTCCAAAGCAAGGAGCCGCTTCTGATCTCGTTGTAGTGCACTGCCCCCAGTGGCCCCAAGCCAGAGCTGCCTGCTCCCATGGAAACCAATGAAAGCAAATCAAAAGAAACACTCAAGTCCCCCGCCCCTGCCCCCCTCCCACCACCCATCGCCCGAGCCCTGTTTCAAGGGCCCCATCCACAGAGAACATTTTCATCCTCACAGAACATTCTCCCACGAAGCTGCCCTGTGCCTGCCAAGGGCTCTGCTCCCTTCAAGTCACCTAACCCACAAAGCCTGTGCACGCCTCACAGGTGGATTTGCGGGCTAATAAGGTGGGAGGCCAGAGCGGGAAGGATCCGATGGAAGGGGGACGTGAGAAGTTGAAGGGGGGGATCTTCTCTCTCAGTGAAGGTTTTGCAAGTGCCATCAACCTCTGGGTGAAAGGCTCTGGCTCCAGGGAGCCCCGGGGAAGGTCTGAGAACCCAGAGGAAGGAGCTCCGTGATGCTGAGTGGCAGCCAGCCCAGCCTCTGCGGCACAAGAAGAAAAAATGGGCCACTCTCTCTATTAACTCTATTGCTCACGTTTGTGTCACTAAGGACTGTTTCCTTCAGAGTGTTTGTAGCTCAGTGAGCGTGGAAGCTCTCCAGGTAGGGACTGGCGCTCAGGCAGGGTCCAATAGGTCAGGGTCCCCAGGAGCAATCAGGTTACCCATGCCTCTTTGGAGACTGATGAAGAGGGACATGAAATAAGAAAAGAAGGAAGTATGTGTGAGGGCTTGTGTTGCTCTTTTCTTATATTAATGACATAACAGTGGGGGACACTAAGCCTATGTATGGGCTTCAAGATTTAAGATTTATCTTTCCCATGACATAAAGAGCTCCCATGAGCTCTTTCCTGGCTTTGCCAAAGCGAAGCCTTTGCTTACGTTTGCTTGGCATCTCTTGGGAATAAAGCACAAGCATTACTGGTCGGGGTTTGGGGGTTGAGCTGGGATGAGGCCGTCTGGTGGGACGCGACTCCCTCACCAACACTGGAGCCTGGAGACACAGCCCCTCGTGTGCGCTCCGGGCGCTGGGGGAGAAGCAGATGCATTCTCCCTCTACACATGCAGGTCTCGGGGCAGCCCCTCCACTCGGGGGCTCGGGTCACCTGCCCTCAGGTTTCCTCCCGGTTTGAGGGCCCTGCTCCCAGGGGTGGGGAAGTTAGAGAGGACGTCCCCCCAGCTCCCTCCACAGGCTCCCAGGTCCTCCCACAGAGCTGAGGGGGAGCACACCCTGGAGCACCTTTCTCGCCTCCACTCCTCCCCAACATCCCGAATCCCGGGGCCAGCCACCCCTCGAGCCCCTCCACAGCCAGCAGGAATTCTCCAGGATGCTGTGAACGACTGCGGGGCCGGCTGCACACCCCTGTCCTCACAGTCCTGCTGACCCGGTCCCCTGGGAGTGACCTGCCCCAGGACAGCGCCTCTGGGCGGCGGGGCCGGGGGTCACGGCTCTTCTCAGAAGCCCCTGCTCCTGCCACATCAGTGCCTACTTCTGCCCCGCTGCACCCCAGCCCAGCCTGCCCTGCCACCTTCCCCCAGGCCAGCCCAGGTCCTCACCTCCCCGTCCCCAGTTCTTCCAAGGCTCCGGGACTAACCCTGGCCAGGACTGGGGATTTATGTGACCAACACCTGCTGAGGACGACCCCTGTTGCATCGCTTGCAGACCCAGAGAATTTGGACAAGTTACTTTACCTCTAAGCTTGTGTTCATCTTCAGAACGTATATACAGATTTGCTGTGAGTCTCAAATGTCTCCCAAGAACCTAAAGATGCCCCAGGATGGGACAGTCACTTGCTACATGGAGTTAGCTGTCAGTCTCTGCCACAGAGCCCAGCACAGCCAGGCAATCAACCGTGGTAGGGGTTCCCAGGGTAGGGATGCGGGGGTGGAACACCCGTGATTACGCCTCTTACCATGCTCCCATGTTAGAGAACACTGATGGATGGAGGTTGACAAGGAGACAGGAAACAGGCTTTTACGCAAGAGAGAAAAACAGAGAGGTTAAGTCATGAAGGGAGGGGGAGGAACAGAAGGCAGTGCATGCAGTGACATGGGGACAGTAGTGACTGCCTTCTTGGAGGAGCAGGATGACGCAGGCATTCATTCTCAGCCACACACAGTTTGTGGGCTGGGAAACGACGCTGGAGATCGTAAGCCCACCCCGCTCATTGCAAAAGTGACAGGGTCCCGGCCCCAGGGGAGAAGGCATGGCAGGGGGCGGATGCAGAAAAGGGCCAAAGGTCAGGCTTCAGCCCTGCCGGGAGCAGCAGGAGCAGCAGGACCTCGCGTTCTCAGCCAGGCCCGGACCCTTCCTCCTTTTTCTTTTCCCAGGGCCTCTCCACCCCCGTTCTTGCAATTCTCCGTGTGGGGCATTACTTGGTGGATTTTGAAGCCTCTTAGAGAGCAACAATCTGCATGTGATTTATTCCTCTTTTTTAAATTCTCACTCTCTTATTCATAAGCTCCTCTTTCTCTCTCCTGTCCTCTCCTTCCCTCTTTTTCTGCTTCTCATTCAGAAAGACTTGGTTTCATCCAGGCACTTGAGGCCCTGGCACCGGCTATAAAATCTATACAATAATCTCCTTGCAGCCCTCCTCCCCCATTACCCTGGCTCCTGACACCTCCACCCTCAACCCCTGTCTAGAATCAGTGAATTCTATGGAAAGGGTAACCCCGAGTACCCCTCCAAGCCCACCCCGCCCCACTCCCATGCCCACCCTACCACCTCCCATCCCTACCCAACCCGTCCAACTTCCAGCCCCCGTGCTACACCCCTCAGCCCCAGGCCCAGGCAAGAGGAGGGGCTTGGGTGTCAGAAGGGCTGGCCCCACACGGCTGGAGGGACCCCCAGGACATCTGGCTCTGCCCTGGGCCTCCCCCACATCACTGCCGCTTCCGCAATCAATGGGTGTCCCGCCCTGGGCAGCTGTGGACACACACAGTTGTTCCTTGCCCTCCAGCTGTCAAATTCTCTAGTCCTGGACTCAAGAGAAAGGATGAAGTAAAAGGGGATGAGGAAGAACAAGAAGAGGAAATGCGAGCACGGAGCGGGCAGGAGGAAGAGCAGAAGGCAAATAAGTGCACGCACCTCCCCTGCCACCCTTGGCTTTTTTTTTTTTTTTCTTGGCGCTTCAGGAAAACCCAAAACCAGAGAAGAGCTTGGAGGTGGCCATCTCTATGTGTGAGCACAACAGCAGAGACAAGAGTATAGTGGTCATCCACACACGCAACTGGTGGATGACCTGAGCGCAACTCGTCAGGGAATGGTCCCCATTCCATAGAACCCGAGGATGCCAGGCTCCTACATTCAGGGCGGGGGCGGGGGGGCGGCCAGTGGGACAAGCCATGTACGTCATCCCTGGAGGTATTGTTCACATCGTGTTCTCGGTAAAGGGTGTCCCTGGCACGGTTCAGCATCAGCCAGCCAAGGTCAGCAGGCCACATCCCCAGTTGGTCACGTGATGTGGTGAGATAACAAGAATGGCCCAGGTACCCCCGAATACAGGCTTCCTGGGAGAGGGTGAGAAGGACAGACACCCCGGGGCTCCTTATCGTGAGCAGACAGCTCCCTTGTGGGCATGCAGCCGCCCTGACATCAAGCAGGGGACCCTGCAGAATCCACACCTGGCTGGGATTTACCCAACTACCCGCCCCAGCCTCCGTGGAGCCCCATGGAACAGCCCGGGTCACCTCACGGCACCATTTCTCAACTTCAGGTTCTATTGATTTTTAATAGACGTGTGAAAATTGAATACAACACACACACACAAATGAAGGCCAATTCAAAGCAATGCTAATTCAGCGTGTAGTAAAGAGCCAGTCTTCCAAATTAATAATCTTAAAATTAAATATCGAGTGGATCTGGTTTCATGGCACTCTGAAAAGCGGTGTCTTCTGTAAACTTTTCATGTTGGGATGGGGTAAAGTGGTGAAACTTATGATCCTGTCACAGCAGAAGAAACACAGGCAAGTTTGGCTGGGATGTTAAAGAAAAAGGGTTCTTAGGGGAAAAGAGAACGTTGTGGTTCTCTGACCATTTCCACTGACTCAACGGACATGAGTTTGAGCAAGCTCCAGGAGTTGGTGATGGACAGGGAAGCCTGGCGTGCTGCAGTCCATGGGGTCGCAAAGAGTCGGACATGACTGAGCAACTGGACTGAACCGACCATTTCCACTGTGTGGGTCTCCCGATGAGTCGGCTGAGTAGGGCTGGAGGGACGGGGTTATTTACCACGTCCACCTGTGTCATCAGACCTCCCGCTCCTCGGAGCACCCAGACAGAGGGACCCAGCCTTTCTTTTCATCCTGGAGCCCCAGGGCCTCCCCGTTCCTCTGCATCACTTACACTGTTTCATAGGACCAGTCACTTGAACACGGCCTGGCCAAACGCCCAGGTTAAATCACTCCTTCAGAACATCTCTCCGCTACTAGACACCACGTTTAGTAAAGAGCAACAAACAGGGGTGCCCTGGGGATGTGACCCCTGGGGAAGCCAGGGCCCAGGTCTGACTAGCCCCCTGGGTCCCGCACACTGACCAGAGAGCCCACCCACCTCTCCACTGAGTCCAGCACCTGCATGTGTGTGGCAGGTTCTGGTGCAACACCTGCGAAGGACACGGAGGACTCATCCTGAGACTCAGAGGGGATGGAGCTTCCAGTGTCTGGAAGCTTAAATGAGACACGTGAGGTGAAGGAAGGAGGGCCACCTCCCTATGCCTCTTGAGTTAGCTGTTTAGTGCCCCTTTTCTTCCCTGATACGATCTGTATGGGTTCAGCATTAGTTTCCTATATATGTTTTATATTTAACCCTTTTAATATGAAGCAAAGTTGAGCTCCTGCTGGGTTTATTTTTTAAACATTTGTATGTAAAATAACACACAAGTATAGAAAAAGCACCCTCAACAAAGGGAGGGCTCAGTGGATTGCAATGGGTGCTCCACTTTGAGAAGTAGTCGTGTTTTCCTCTGTAAAAGCCCAGGTGCTTCTGAAAAGCTCCTCTTACAACTTCCTAACCCTGACCTCAGATGTCAACAGCACAAGTCCCAAAGGCATTGGATTCTCCCAGCTCTCCAGCTCCCTCCACTTCTTTCCAGGTGTGTTGCCACACTAATTTTGAGCTAACTGTGTGTAAATCATTGTGCTTGCAGTATGCACAGATAACTGATTTCATTCTTATAACCAGATAAGTTAGTGGCTCCTCTACTTCCCTTCTTCAGAGGGCTGCCAGCTTGCTGGGGATATCCTGTGTACTGAACTGGGTGTTGGACAGATGTACTTATATTTACAAGATCATAAAGCTCTATACTTAAGACCTGTGCCCTGTACCATGTACCAAATAAGCTTCTGTTGAAAGAAATGCAAAAAAGAAAAAAAAAATTCCACAAAACAGACTTCAGGCCCAGGTGGCTAGCTCTGATTTCTACCAAACATTTAAGGTAGAAGTTGATGCCCATCTCCTAACACCCTCTTCCAGAGAACAGATATAGAGAAAATACACCTGACACTGCCTTTATCGGACCAGGAGAATACTGTCTCAACCTCAGCAGTAGACATCAGTAGACAAAGACAACAACATCAGACAAAGAAAATTACAGGCCAAATAATCCTGAATGTTGATGTCAAAATCCAAAGCCAAATATTAGACCTCTGAATCCAGAGGTCTTCGGAAAGGAAGGAAGCTGTGACTTCCTGGCAGGATTTCCATTGGTTGATGTGGACAGGACCGCTGGGTATTTGGGTGCTGCCTGGGGGAGTGAAGGGACAATGTCATCAGGTTAGAGGAATGAGCCTTCAGTGACAGAGGTGTGGAGGGCCTGATCTTTCAAGGAACTTCTTTCCAGAGTATTGGATGGTTTTGGGGTCAGGGATCAACTCAAAGGAGGCAGCTGGGTCAGGCATGTGCCCTCCTGTTGGCTAAGACACCTCTTGTCCTCGGAGCAACCGTGGGGCAGGAGGATTGAGGGGCCGAAGGGAGCAGAGTCCTGGGCTCTGGGGTCCAGGGCACCATCTAGAGGATTTAGGGTTTCAGAGATTTCTGTCCCCGGGAACCAACTACATTCGTGTCCCACATCCATCTGTCATCAGCTTTGAAACTCGGGGAAAGTCACTGAAAATCTAGACATTTTAGTGCCATGTATATATGGATCACAGCACCTGCCCTGAGAGTTTCCTCCCTGCCCCCACGGCTGATGTGGGGATCACAGGAGATAACAGATACTCTTCACAAGCTGCAAAGCATCGCACCCAGAACCTCCCCCCATCCTCTGCCCCGTGGCATCCAGGACGCAGCACTTCTACGTTTCTTGCTTATTCTTCCAGACATTTAATTTCTGAACACTTAGGTAGCACCTATGAAGGACCAGTCATTTTTCTTCAGGGTCTACCTGACTTTTTGTATTAAGCTTCATCATGTTATACTAATACGTGGGCCCATTAATATTTCCATATCACAGAACAGGGAACTGAGGACAGAGAAGTTAAGTAAACTCCCCAGGTTCACGTGATGTCTGGTATGATTTGAACCCAGATCATCAGGCACCAGCCTCCACGCCCTCAGTCACTGTGCTGTGCGCCATTTCTATATTACCTCATCTGAATAAAGTCATGTTCCAGTGCAATTAGTGCTGGATATTTTGAATGTATTAACTGTACACCACATTGTAACATTCTTCTCCCCAGCTTTGATTCAGCTGACTCCCCTAGGCAGCTGTTGTGGGGGAACAGAAGTGGGGCCTGGGAATGAATTGATATTTCCCCATGGTCTTCTCCCAGGAATATGTCAATAGTTCTGCTTTGAACGTATTTTCCAGGATTGTGGCCCGGTTAACCAAAAGAAAAGGATCACAAGGGATTCAGACACTGGACGCACAAGAATATCACGTGCAGTCAAGATGGTCTGCTCACCATTCCCAGTCGTGGTTCAGACACATCAGAATTCACTTCTGGCCAAACCACAGGTAGGGGCACACACGTGCCACCCCCACTAACCACTCCATTGAAGGTGCTGTGGAAATAACACCAGTGAGTAGATTCAAGAGTAAAGGTTGTGGTTTATACAGCAGAGCCTGGATCTGGGAGAGCGAGGACTGGGCAGAGATGGTGCCCACTCAGAACCAGTTCAGCCACTGCCTGCCCCCAACCAGGCCTTAGTCCAGGCTGCTCCAACCATTGGTCAGGTTTTAGTCAGTGAGGCACTGGGGCCCACAGACTTCATTCATTAAGCCCCCAAAACACCACCAGCCCAGGAGATCCCGTTCCCAGCTAGTGAGAAGCCACAGCTCCTCGTCCAGGTTTGGTCAGTTGAAGATGATGTGAATTCTCCGTGCAACTGTCATGTGGGCAGTTGGTTTAGAATGTCCTGGGTTCTGAGCCAGTTAGAGTCAAGCAGGCTACTGGTCATTCAGGGTGGTCACCTGACCACCAGGAAGTCTCACTGCAAAGCAGCAGTGAATAGAATCATGTGCTGAGGGGGAGGGGAGGGGGCAAGATGCATGTTCTCATCTCCCTGTCCATCAGGGGGTCTTCCGGGGAAAAGCAGTGTATTTGGGCTCAGGGATTGAGTCAGGAGTTGGGCTGAGATTTGAGCCATTCTCTTGGGCCAGGCACCTCCTCTGGGTACCAGCTGTCTCCCTGCAGCATCCTAGGCAGGAGGATGTGGGAAGGGAGTGAGGAGAGCTCTTGGTTTGTGTATCCAGGGCATGATCTCATGTCCAGGGGTTCATGAATCTCCATCCCCAGGGAATCATCTCCCTGTCTTGCTTCAGACCCATCACTCATGAGTGTTGTGACTCTGGGCAAGTTACTCAGTCTCTCTAAATTTCAGTCTCCTGAACCGTAAAATATGGGTCACCCCCTACTCTGCCCACTCCACAGTGCACTCTGAGAAATAATATTCTTTTCACAAACTCTACAATCAATGTAAATAAGTACGTTCTGTCCTGTTTGTAGCCTCCTAGGTGCCCTTTCTGGAGACATTCTGCTTTTGCTTCCAGACACTTAATACTTGATCACTTATGTAGGTAGCATTTAGGAAGTATCTTATCATTTTTCTTCAGGCTCAGTATTTACTAATTTTAGAACATAATACAAATAAGCAGGTCCTGTTAATATTTCCACATTACAGACCAGGGAACTGAGAAACAGAAAGTCTAAGTAATCAACCTTCCTAGGTACCTGGGACTTTCAAATGGGACATGACTTCAGGCCATCAGGCAGCAGCAGCTATACTCTCAGTATGTTGTGCTGACTTTGTATTGTCTCATCTAAAGTGATAGTTCCCATGCAATCAGCCTGTTGGGTATTTTAAGTGCACACTAAAATATAAGGTCCATCTTCGTAAGCCCTACTGTGATTCAGGGGGCTCCCTGGGACAGTTAATGATAAGATCTAAAGTGTGTCCTGGAAACACGTTAAAGACTTTTGCCAGGAAGATGTCAACAAACTCTCACTATTGTGAATGAATTTCCCAGGACCATGTTTCAAGCAAATGAAGAAAAAAAGACAGTGGATTC
This sequence comes from Bubalus bubalis, assembly GCF_019923935.1. NCBI lineage: Eukaryota > Metazoa > Chordata > Mammalia > Artiodactyla > Bovidae > Bubalus > Bubalus bubalis. The sequence continues at coordinate 7,741,647 of NC_059173.1, read as the reverse complement.
AAAGCAAGGATACATACAGGGATTGAATAAATACCCTGGGTATGAAGAATATATACTGGCATTCAACAGCCCTAAATGAGCATTTAGTTCCAAAGGGTTGAGTCTCAAATATCAATCACCTCATACAGGCCACTCCATTGAAGTCACTGTGGGAATTTCATTGTGAAATTCATCATGAATAATGACTGTATCTTACTCATGTACCATGTTGAGAGGCAAACTATAAAAATGTTAAGTTGTAGTTTCTTTATTGAGATATAATTAACATCCCATAAATTCATACTTTTTAAAACTGTACTATTTGGTGGCTTTTTATCTTGAGGTTTTGTAACCAACACCCCTAATTCCAGTACATTTTTGTCATCCTCAAAAGAAACCCTGTAGTATCAGTCCTTCTTGCTGTCTCTACCCTTTTCACCTCGGCTCTGGTCCTGTCTCTATGGATCTTCCTACAGTGGATGTTTCATATATTATATGTGGCTGAATAATATTATATGGATATAACACATTTTGTTTTTCCATGTATCAGGTGATGGACAGTTGGATTGTTTCCACTTTTTGACTATTACAAATAGGGATACTATAACACTCATTTACAAGCTTTTGCATGAACATATGCTTTTATTTCTCCTGGACATATACCCAGGAGTGGAATTTCTGGGGCATTTGGTATCTCCGTGTTTAACTTTTTGAGGAACTGCCAAACTATTTTCTTTTTTATATTTGTACCAGCAATGTTTGAAGGTACCCATTTACCCATATTATTTCCAACACTTAAAAAAAAAAGACTGTATCCATACTAATGGGTATGAAGTGGTGGTATCTCACTGTAGTTTCAGTTTGTATAATTTTGACTAATAACTTTGAACTATTTTCCTGTGATTATTGACAATCTGTCTCTTCTTTCGAGGAGTATCTATGCAAGGTCTTTCATTTTTCAGATTTGGTTGGAAGTTTTTGTTTTTGTTGCAAGTGGGCTTTCACGAGTTGCAGAGCAAGCAGGGGCTACTTCCTAGTTGTGGTGGGTGGGCTTTTCATTGTGGTGGCTTCTCTTGTTGCCCGGCGCAGGGGGCTCAGGCTTCAGAGGTTGTGGCACGTGGGCTCAGTAGTTGTGGTTCCCTGGATCTAGAGCACAGGCTTCATAGTTGTGGTGCATGGGCTTAGTTGTCCCGCAGCATGTGGGATCTTCCTGGATCAGGGATTGAACCCATGATCGATCATGGCAGGCGGATTCTTTACCATTGTGCTGCCAGGGAAGCTTGACATTTTATTGCTGAATAGCCAGTGTTCTTTACATATTATGAGTACTAGACTTTAACAGACTTGATTTGCAAATATTTTCTTTCATTCTGAAGGTTGTATTATATTTTCCTTGCTGGTGTTCTTTGAAACACAAAGGATTTCAGTTTTTATAAAGTCCTATTTATTTTTCCTTTTGTTGTTTGTGCTTTTGCTATCATATTTAAGAGTTCATAGCCAAATCCAAAAATGAAGACTTATCCCCCTTTTTCTTCAGAAATTGGTACAGTTTAGCCCTTACATTTAAGTCTTTGATCCATTTGTAATTCAAAGTCGATTCTATCTGATATTGGCATAGACGCTCTTGCTCTCTTTTGGTTACTATCTGGGTTTTCTCATTTTTTTTTTATTATTCCTTTTTCCATCCTTTAACTTTCAAAATGTCTGTGTCTTTGAATCTTAAGTGAGTCTCTTATAGACAGTATATAGTTGGATTATATGTTCTTCCCTATTCTGCCAATCTCTATATTTTGATTGGAGAGTTTAATCCATTTACATTTAAAATAATTACTAAGAAAAGGCTTAGTATTTCTGCTATTGTGCTATTTGCTTTCTATATGTCCAAAGCATTTTTACCTCTCATTTCCTGCATTCCTATCCTTTTTGTGTGTTTAGCTGATTCCTTACAGTTAAATATTTAAATTACTTTCTCACTTCCTTTTGTGTATATTTCACAGCTATTTTGTGTTTACCATGGGGATTACCTTTAACATCCTGAAATGAAAACACTAACTTGAATTTATTTTTTTTAATTATTATTTATTTTGCCCATTCTGGGACTTAGTTACAACATGCAGGATCTTTAGTTTCACCATTCAAACTCTCAGTTGCAGCATGTGGGATCCAGTTTCCCAACCAGGGATCAAACCCCCCTTGCATTGGGAGTGAGGGGTCTTAAGTCTTAACCACTAGACTAATAGGGAAGTTCCAAAGCACCTAAGTTGACTCTAGATCAGGTTAATCTCAATAACATCCAAGTTCATAAAGCTAAAAAATCATCCCACCATCTCAAAGCAAAAGAGACCGTCTCTAAGACACATTATAATGAAATCGTAGAAAATCAAAGGATAAAGAATTCTAAGGCAGGTGAGAAAAGATTTGAACCTACAAAGGAACCCTCAGTAGACTATCAGATTTCTCAGCAGAAACCCTATAGGCCAGGAGAGAGTAAAATGACATAGTCAACATGTTGAAAGAAAAAATATGCCAACCAAAAATACTCTATATCATCAAAGTAATCCTTCAGATATGAAGGAGAGATATTTTTCTATGCAGACAAAAGCTGAGGGAGTTCATCACCATTAGACCTGCCTTGAAAGAAATGTTGAGTTCTTCAAGCTGAAATGAAAAGACAATCAGCAACATGAAAACGTATGGAAGTATACAACATACTGGTAAAGGTAAATATACAATCAGACTTCGAAAACTCTAAATCTATATTGCTGCTGCTGCTGCTGCGTCGCTTCAGTCGTGTCCGACTCTGTGTGACCCCAGAGACGGCAGCCCACTAGGCTCCCCCGTCCCTGGGATTCACCAGGCAAGAACACTGGAGTGGATTGCCATTTCCTTCTCCAATGCATGAAAGTGAAAAGGGAAAGAGAAGTCGCTCAGTCGTGTCTGACTCTTAGCGACCCCGTGGACTGCAGCCCACCAGGCTCCTCCATCCATGGGATTCTCCAGGCAAGAACACAGGAGTGGGTTGCCATAGGAAGGTGCATTAATCAAATTATAAAGATCAAAGGAAAAGAGTATCTAAACTACAGTTACTGTGAAGCACCGCTATGAACAAAGCGAGTGGAGGTGATGGAGTACAAGTTGAGCTATTTCAAATCCTAAAAGATGATGCTGTGAAAGTGCTCCACTCAATATGTCAACAAATCTGGGAAACTCAGCAGTGGCCACAGGACTGGAAAAGGTCAGTTTTCATTCCAATCCCAAACAAAGCCAATGCCAAAGAATGTTTAAACTACCACACAACTGCACTCATCTCACACGTTAGCAAAGTGATGCTCAAAAGTCTCCAAGCTAGGCTTCAACAGTATGTGAATTGAGAACGTCCAGATGTTCAAGCTTGATTTAGAAAAGGCAGAGGAACCAGAGATCAAATTGCCAACATCTGTTGGATCATAGAAAAAGCAAAAGAATTCCAGAAAAACATCTACTTCTGCTTCACTGACTATGCTAAAGCCTTTCTGTGGATCACAACAAACTGGAAAATTCTGAAAGAGAGGGGAGTACCAGACCACCTGACCTGCCTCCTGAGAAATCTGTATGTAGGTCAGGAGGCAACAGTTAGAACTGGACATGGAACGACAGACTGGTTCTAAATTGGGAAAGGAGTACATCAAGGCTGTATATTGTCATCACTCTGTTTATTTAAATTACATGCAGAGTACATTATTCAAAATGCCGGGCTGGATGAAGCACAAGCTGGAATCAAAATTACTGGAACCTGAGAAATACCAATAACCTCAGATATGCAGATGAAGAGGAACTGAAGAGCCTCTTGATGAAAGTGAAAAAGCTGGCTTAAAACACAACATTCAAAAAAGGAAGATAATGGCAACCAGTCCCACCACTTTATGGAAAATAGATGAGGAAACAATGGAAACACTGACAGACTGTCTTTTCTTGGGCTCCAAAATCACTGCAGATGGTGACTGCAGCCATGAAATTAAAAGACGCTTACTCCTTGGAAGAAAAGCTATGACCAACTTAGACAGCATATTAAAAAGCAGAGACATTACTTTGCTGACAAAGGTCCATCTAGTCAAAGCTATGGTTTTTCCAGTAGTCATGTATGGATGTGAGAGTTGGACCATAAAGAAAGCTGAGCACTGAAGAATTGATGCTTTTCAACTGCACTGTTGGAGAAGACTCTTGAGTCCCTTGGACTGCAAGGAGATCAAACCAGTCAATCCTAAAGGAAATCAGTCCTGAATATTCACTGGAAGGACTGATGCTGAAGCTGAAGCTCCAGTACTTTGACCACCTGATGCGAAGAACTGACTCATTGGAAAAGACCCTGATGCTGGGAAATATTGAAGGCAGGAGGAGAAGGGGATGGCAGAAGATGAGATGGTTGGGTGGCATCACTGACTTGATGGACATGAATTTGAGCAAGCTCTGGGAGTTGGTGATGGACAGGGAAGCCTGGTGTGCTGCAGTCCATGGGATCATAAAGAGTCAGACATGACTGAGCAACTGAACTGAACTGAAAAATACTGTCAAGTATAAATTTTACTAATACAGTGATTCCAAAGGGTAAAGGAGCAGGGCAGTGACTTTACCGAGGACCCACGATTGCCAAGTATTCACTGTGCCCAGTCACCCTTTAATTATCACCACATCCCTGTAACCCAGAGATGTAGGTGAGCTGATTTGCCCTGTGTCACATAGCTAGGTGAGAGTCTTCTGGGACCAACAGTAGCTTTTGCAAAGACACCTGCTCTACTTTAATCACTTCTACCCTCAGACACATTCCTTTTATATTATTCTGTTTCCTTGGGTCAAAGAATCCAACTCCTGAATTAAGGTTAATCCACTCCAATACTCTTGCCTGGAAAATCCCATGGACGGAGGAGCCTGGAAAGCTGCAGTCCATGGGGTCGCTGAGGGTCGGACACGACTGAGCGACTTCACTTTCACTTTTCACTTTCATGCATTGGAGAAGGAAATGGCAACCCACTCCAGTGTTCTTGCCTGGAGAATCCCAGGGACAGGGGAGCCTGGTGGGCTTCCATCTATGGGGTTGCACAGAGTCGGACATGATTGAAGCGACTTAGCAGCAACAGCAGCAGCAGGAATTAGTAGCGGATCAACAGCCAAAATCACTTCATCCTTTGAATTCCCCAAGTAATGCTTTTAGTCACAAAAGTATAGAATTTAATATAGAAAATTACAAATCAAGTGACCTTAGTGTTCACAGGTAAGCACTAATACATTTTAATGTACCATGATCATTTTCTTTCACATGCATTTATAAATGCATTTTTTTTTTATCAGGGTGCACATGGAGTGAATACTTATTATTTTATTGTCAAAGAATCCTAATTTGTATTTCTTGGAAACCACCTCATTATCAAGTTGACTATTTAGCATAGTTCATTACATTCCTAAGCGTTGTGATTCCTAAGCATTCCAAGCATTATGTGATCGCTAGAAATTGCCTACATTTTTTATTGTGTTAAAAACACAACATGAGATCTCACCTCTTAAACTTTTAAATGCACCATACAGTATTGTTACACATTGTACAGCAGATCTCTAGAACTTATTCATTTGCCGAACTGGAAATTTATGCCTATTTAACAACTTTTCGTTTCCCCTACCCCTAGCTTCTGCCAATCATCATTCTACTCTCTGTATGTATAAATTTGACTTTTTTTCTGGGGTTTTTTTTTGGGGGGGGTGGTCCTTTTTCAGCTCTATTGGATATCACTGATCAACAAAATTGTGAGTTATTTACAATATGATTGAAAAAACACTGACCAACTTAAACTGGTTTTGCCTCTTTATATAGGTTGATTTGGGCTTCCCAGGTGACTCTAGTAGTAAAGAAGCTGCCTGCCAATGCAGGAAATTCAAGAGATGCAGGTTCAGTCTGTGTGTGGGTCAGGAAGATCCCCTGGAGGAGGGCACGGCAACCCATTTCCGTATTCTTGCCTGAAGAATCCCATGGACAGAGAAGCCTGGATGGCTACAGTCCATAGGGTTTCACAGAGTCAGCCATGACCGAAGTGACTTGGCACGGCATAGGTTGACTAATCAAACCTTGAGTCATTTTATAGAGACAGCACTGTGCGCACGCAAGACGGGAATCCATGTCTCCGGAACAAATCAGATCCTTAGGTTGACAGAACCTAAAGAAATCTTGTCACCGCAGTCCTTTACAGAGGAAGAAGTAGTACTTCAGGAAGGAAAAGCTGCCTTCCAGGTGCAGGAGTCGGTTATATGGAGTGATTCAAGACTAGCCAGTCAGCTTCCAAGTTTGAAACTCCCTTAAGTCCTTAAATTTTGCCCCAAACCCTGGATCAAGGAGACAGATTCCAGAGCCTTGCCTCCTGTCTCGCTCGGATCGACCTCACAATAGAGCTCTCTCTTTCCTCAAAACCCAGGGCTACAGTACCGGCTTGTTTGCGCATGGGGCAGCCAGCCCTTGTTCAACACCACGATTATTTGATGCACTGTGAAAGGACTTCCCCCATCAAGTTAACACACCTGGCACCGCACATATTTACCTTTTGGGTGGGGGAGGGGGTGTTCTTCTCACTCAGCAAATGCCAATGATCTGATTCAGTGTTATCAACTGGAGTTGAGTTTAACTATTTCAGATACTTCATGAAAGTGAAATCTTGCAACTTCTGGCCTTCTGTGATTGGCTTGTTTCACTTGGCACAATGGAGCCATCTCACTTCTGGGCCTGTATCCGAAAGAATCGAAACTGGGATCTCAAAGAGATAATCTGCATTCCCATTTTTATGGCAGCATTAGCCACAAGAGCCAAGGTGTGGAAATAACTTCATGTCCATTGACATATGAATGGATAAAGAAAATGTGGCATACATACAGAATGGAATTATTATTCAGCCCCAAAAGAAGAGGATACCTTGGCATACGCGACAACTTAAATACATTTATTTCTAAAGTAACAGCAGACTTCTGGTTGGGCCAAGACAGAGGAAGCCTCATACAACAACCTCTCTTATTGCAGATTACAAGTGAAATTCAAGACAAGAGGACAAAGAAACATGCGCTTGCAACTTTATGAAGTAAACACTAGCAAGCAGATGGGGCCTGGAAGTCCAAAGCTGAATACCAGCCTGTTAGGGGATGATGGTGTTTTTTTCTTGTCTCTTGTCTCCTAGCTTACCCAAAGCAGATGATGTCCAACAGCAGCTTGAAAGTTAAAACTCTGGGATCCACCCCTTCTTTTCAGCCAGAAGAGTGAAGTGTGAGACTTACATAACGAGGAGTGAGGGAGGCCATCCCCATTAGTTTCTTTTCCTCCCTGGTTATCCCATCTCCCCTGCAACCTCAGTGATGACACAGGCACCTAAACCCTGAGAGATGACCCGAATCTCTGGGCAAAGGAAAAGGTAAAGAGGCTCCTGTTTTCTGAAGAGTGGTGGGGTGGGGGTGGGAAATGCCTGTTATTGTCCTTTCTTTTCTCTTGCTATTTCACCTGAAAGGTCAACCTGGCCACAAGGAACTGCAAGACAGCCTGGAGGCTGAAACACTTTGAGGAACATGTGAGAGGAGCCCTTGAAGCCTGAGAATGTGGGTAGAATCCTGAAGAGGAGAGGGTTAGAGAAGGCCTGTGTATGAACCAGCATAGGTCCTAGGCCTCCCCGAGCCTTATGCACAGACAAAGCCTTATTCCTCACCTGACGAGGCAAAGCAGAGGCTTGGAGACGTGAACTACAGTATGAACTGCCACTCAGCTCCCAGGTCAACCCCTGATGGACATGTGCCGCGTGGACACAACGTCCTAGAAACGGCACCCAGGCTGGAACAATGCAGAGGACAAGGCACAGTATCTGCCAGAACACAGATTCACAGAGAAACAGCAGAGAGTAACGATCTACAGAGGATTTTAATAGGAACCAGAGTCTTATAATAAGCAAACTGTCCAGGGTACCAGCCAAAATCCCACAACAGAGCATACAAAGAACTAGGAAAATCTGACCAGTTCTCAAGGGGAAAAGGCAATCAACAGACTCAGCCCTGAGAAGGAATTAGCAGCCGAAGCATCTGCTTCGTGGTTATCACCACGCTCAGTGAGGTTAAATCCTCTTGAATGGAAAGAAACAAGTTCTTCACAGAGAAGTAAAAACTACAGGAAAAAAAAAAAAAAGCAAATGGAAATTTTAGAACTTAACATGCAAAATCAAACATTCACTGGATGGACTGAATAACGGAACGGAGAAAACAGAGGAAAGATTCAGAAAACCTATGAATCAATGGAAATGGCACAATCTGAAAAACAAAGAGGAAAAATGACTGAATGAACATTGTCTCAGAGATGTGAGAAACAAGTTCGAATTTTGTGCCATTGGAGGGTCTAAAGGAAAGGTGCAGAATAAAATATATGAGGAAATGAATGGTTGAAAATGTCACTGATTTAGAGACACAGATCTAAGCTCAGAAAACCTCACTCTGACACAATCAACCTGATAAAAAAAAAAAAAGAAGCAAATGTGAAGAGTAATCTTGAACACAGTCAAGGAAAATGACCTGTTACACATCAGAGAATACCAACTTGAAGGACTGTGACTTTTCATCAGAAAACAGAGGGAATAACATCTTCTTTAAAGTGTTGAAAAGATCAATCAGGACATCATATCCTTAAAGCAAAATTATCCTTAAAGATTGAAAGCCAAACAAAACTCAAAATGATGGCTGATGGAGACAATAGAAAACTAAGAGAATTCTTTACCAATTTGCTATAAAAATGCATGAAAATAACTTCTTCAGGCTGAAGTCAAAACAAAGAAAGGGCAACTGAAATAAGTATCTGGATAAATTACCCTCTTATTTAATACATACATGACTTTTCTTTTTTCTTTTGGTCTCACCACGCAGCTTGAGGGATTAAGTTTCTTTACCAGGGATAGACCTCCGGCCCCAGGCAGTGAATGCAGTAAGTCCTAACCACTGGATCACCAGGGAAATTCCCTGGGATTTGAATGAATTTAAATGAAAAAAGGACATCACAGTCTCAGAGGGTGGCATTCAAATCATATAAAGGTGACACATATGACAACTATAAAAAAGGGTGTCAAGTAAAATAATCTATATGAACGTAAGTCTTCTGCATTTTATTTAATTGGTAAAAATATTAACTCGACTGTTGGGCAACGTGTATACACAGTATTGTTCTGAGAACAAGTGAAAAATGACAAATTCAAGAAAAAGTGGACAATCTTAATAGTCCTGTGTTTAGGAGTTGTGGATAAGTTAGTTAAAACATTCCCATACATTCATTACAGGTTTTTCCCTGAGTTAATTGCCTAGGAGTGGGTTTATGGGTCCTGGAGTAAGTATGGCCCTCTCTGCCTGCCCTGGCAGCTGCCTCAGGGTTCACCCCAGCAGGATCTGGGTGAGGCGGTCACTTCTGCTTTTAGCAGCTCTCCCCTCCATTGCTGCTAGAATTAAAGGCAGGAGGATGTACAGGCGCTGATGCCAAAGCTGCCACCCTGGGGGTGGGGGCTCACAGCCAGGAACCCCTGCTCCCCTTTGTTGGGTGGAGACCCCTGACAGGTCTGGGGCCCAGGCAGGAGAGAAGGGCCAGATGTCTTGCCAAGAAGCTCATCGCCCTCAAGGCAAACACTTCCAACCCTCAGACCCCAGGAGTTTCAGAAGCGCCAGACTGTCTAGGAGCGCATCTTCACCTGCGCACCACCCGGCCTCACTTGTTCTCTGCGCATGCGCCATCCTTCCAGCACCTTTTGCACTGAGCGCATGCGCCACATTCTTTGCTCACAGGTTCTAGAGCAGTGTCTCAGCAACACGCCAAGCAGTGCTTGCTTGCTTCGCCTTCGGCAGAGTTGGCAGCTGAACCAGAACACTCTGAGCCCAGCTCTCTATCCAAGCGCCGAAAACCCACACGTGCCCTATGGGCAGTTACCTGGGCAGGCCCTGCCCCTCATTCCCACCCCAGGCTCTGGGGGGCCAGCACCTGCCAGGAGGGCTTGACCGCCCCCAGCCCGATCCCCGCACCAGCCGATTTTCCGTGGCCGGCCCAGGTCACCCAGCTGTCGCCCCGCTGTCCACTCGCAGGCCAGCCCGCAAGTATCCGGTGACTCTGCCTCTGCGCTTTGTCGCAGCGTCTCTGAGACGGTGTTCTATGATTCCACAGACCCCGCGCTCCTTCCTGGGGGTCCTCACCTCCCTCTGCAGGCAACGCCATCAGAGGAAGGCGGTGCTGGGTGCTCGCATCTCCACGATGTGCCGCGGCTCAGCGTCCGCAGAGGGCACGGTCACCGTGTGTGGTGGGCGCCAGCAGCAGGTCACCCTGTACCGCCCACCACACTGAGGTGTGCCCCGGGCTCCTGCACAGAGAAGATGGTGAGGAGGGCCCTGGGAGAGAGCGAGAAGGGCATGGCCCAGCAGGAGAAAGACCCCGCATTCACAGGGAAGGGCCATCAGAAAAGGGGCCCCAATGGCTCTCCGGGTGCATGATAAACATTTAGGCCCCTGGGGGCTCAGAGAGACCTCTCTGCCTTCGTGCCCAAGCCTGGGCCTCTGCGGAGAAACCTCCACGCCAAGAGCTCAGTAGACAGATCCACCAAGAAACTCCAGACCTCTTGTGTGAGCTCCTGCCCCCAAAGAAACGCCATCACGAGCTCCTACAGCTCCACCCGAGGTTTCCCGCCAGGGCGGAGGAAAACGGGCCCCCGCATACCGCGAGGGCTGCCCTGGAGGTCCTCGAGGAAAGCGAGCGAGGGGGGCCCGCTGCCGCCCTGTGCCGCCCGGGTGGCTTCCCAGAGCAACAGCCGGTCTGACGAGGACGCGGAGGCAACCAGGGGGCAGAAACGAACCTGGAAGAAAGGCGCCCCTACGTCGGACAGTCCCAGGCCCGGAAGACGCAGGTTTGCTCTGCTGCCGCGCAGGCGAGGGGAGCCGCTGAGGCTGCCCCCACCCCCTGAGCTGGGTTTCCGAGTCACCGCGGAAGACCTGGACGCGGAGAAAGCAGCGGCGTTCCGGCGCATCAACAGCGCGCTGCGGGTTGAGACCCCGGCCCCGCAGCCCTGCGGTCCCTTCCCCGCGCCCGCCGACCCTCCGGCCCCCGGCAGGGCTCCTCGGCCCGAGAGAGACCAGAGGGAGTCGGCCTCCCCAGCGCCAGTGGACACCCGGGCGTCTGCTGGAGGGGCCTCCTCTGCGCATCCCTAGTCAGGAGGGCGGCACGGCACCCCCCCCCCGGCCCCTCTCCCCCTGGTCCCAGCCCCTCCCGGGCCCTCCTTCCCACTCATGGCCCCCCGCCCCGTTCACCCTGCCCACCCGCGCTTCCTCCCCAGGATCCGGCAGCGCGGGCCTGTCTGCTCGGCCCCCAAGCCCCTCTGCTCCTGCTTCGGCCCCCGCGCCAGGCACCGCGGGTGCGACGGGAAGCCTGGCTCCGGCCCCTGCTGCGGCTTGGCTTCCCGGCTTCCAGCAGAAGCCCGTCTGGGGGCCTCTTACGAACGTGGCAGGAGGAGGAGGCCCTTCCCAGCCCCCGGCGTGGGGCCCGGCTGCAGAGGATGCCAGACCGGCCTTCCCTGCAGCGCCCGGCTCCTTGGGCATGGGGTCCCCCACACCCATGTGCCTGGACTCTCCTGTCTTCACCCCCAGAGCCGCCCTCCCGTATCTGACCCTCGATCCCTGCCCCCCACCAGCCAGCTCATCCCGTCTGCTCTCCAAACCAGGCCCTCACCCTGCACATCTGGGGACCTGGCTCCCCACCCCGCTTCTGACACTGAGATCACCCCCGTGGACACCATTCCACCCTCCCAGTCTCCCCTCTTCGGGTCTCCCCCTGGCTCCAGCGGGAGCCTCTTCCCATCTTCCCAGGCCCTGCAGACGCCCCCCAGGGACAGCGCGGCCTGTCACAGTCAGCGCCAGCCTGCCTGGACTCTTCAGCGGCTCCTCTCACACCGGAGCCCCTGCCCAGCCCATCGCTGGGGCCCCTGATGTGCAGCAGCAGGGAGCCCCCGCCTGGGACCAGTCTCCACACTATGGAAACCCGGCAGCTCCAGCCCTAACCGGGGACCCAACCTCTGCTCCAGGCCCCCCAGCTCCACACACCACCTCCCCCATGGGCACCCATGCCAGCACCCAGCCGGCCTTGGCTGCCACCGCAGCTGTATTCCCATCTGGCCCAGCCCCTGCCCCTGGCTCTGCAGCTGACACCTGCATGCCCCAGGCCGTGCCCAGTGCTGGGCCCAACAGTGGGCCACGCTGCTCCACCGTTGGTGCATCGAGCACAGCCCCCTGCAGGCCGGGAGTCTCTGCAGAACCTCGGGGCGTTAGGGGCAGAGCATCTGTCCTGGATCTGAGCTGCCCCTTTGCAGCTCTCAGTATTTCAATGGAAAGAAGGGGAGCCCAGAGAACCACACACAGCAGAGTGGGAAGAGTGGCCCGCCACACTGGGGCCTTCCTGGCCAGAGCCCCTCCATGGTGACCATGGGGCCCAGGGCTAAGAATAAGCCCAGTGCTAAGAATAAGCCCGGCTTTGGAGGCTTTACTGCCCCTATCTTCAGTCACATGCCTGGGGGTGCATCCAGGCAGAGCCCCCGTAGTTCCAGCTGAGAAGACAGCCCACCCCGAGTCAAGGTTGCCTTCAGGGGTGTGTCTGCTCCAGCCTCTACCCCCAGCAGCCAGGAAATGCCATGCTATAGGGACCTATCACCTGCTCAGGACTTGGCTAGACAGAAGACCACTGGGCCATCAACCAAGTCCTCCTCCTCCAGGGCGAGATCCACTCCCTTGGGGTCTAAGAGGTGGATGAAGACCTGAGCCGAGAACTTTGGGGACAGAGTCTACCTTCCTCCCAGGCTGGGCCTCGTGTGGGCCCTGTTTCCATGTGAAACCCAAGTCTAGCCCTAACCCCTCTAACTCCAGAGCAAACCGGGCGCCTAGAGATACAGCACTCCGTTCTGTTCCCCCGCCTTCCATCTTCCCCTCTCAAAGGTGGGTGGTTCGAGGCTGTTGTCCCATAGTCCTGTCCCCTCCACTCCTGGAGCAGGGGGAGGCTCCCCGTTGCCTACACAGCTGACTCCTCCCTTCTCCCTGTTTTCCTTCCAGAACCTTTTGTTAGCTTTGTAACTTATGAAAGTTTTGTTCTCATTCCAAGTGTGGAATAGCATTAGCTTGTATGAGTGGTGACACGGAAAGCCAGACCTAACTGTTTTAGACTTTCCGGTGGTCCTGTTCATGGGGTATGTACAGCAGTACAACACGATGACTGCAAGGACCAAATATTAAAAGTTTAAGTGATGAAATCCAGGATAATATGAGGCCAAGATAAGTCAGGATAAACTGGATCATCCCTGTCTGTTGGAATTGCTGCTTCTCACTCACCTCTCTGACTTGAAGGAGTCTGGATCATCCTGAATGTACACCAGGAGCCCACATGCTATGCACTGGTCTTTTTTGTCTTTATTTTAGCTGTACCCATGGCATGCGGGATCTTAGTTCCCCAACCAGGGATCAGATCCGTGCACCCTGCATTAGCAATGTGGAGTCTTAACCTCTGGACTGCTAGATAAGTCACCACCCTAGTCTTTTCTAATGCAGCAAGTCTCTTTTTTCTTTCTTCTTTGCTCTTAGGATCCCAGGCAAATGACTGACCTATAGATACATCTCCCCTGGGCGTCCCTGGGAAGATCCCCTGGAGAAGGGAACGGCTACCCACACCCATATTTGGCCTGGAGAATTCCATGGACTGTATAGTCCTTGGGGTCACAAAGAGTCGGACACGACTGAGCCACTTTCATACACCTCCCTTAAAGAGTATGGGATTGGCACCGAAGCTTCTGGAAAGGGGCAAACAAGGAAAGCTTTAATTAGGATGTGACAGGTCCCTGAGCAATCTGTGGCATTCTGGTTTTAAACAAGCAGGAGGATTCCCTGAGTATAGCTCTTCACGAGGGATGGTACAGGGAGGGAGGAGGGAGGAGGGTTCAGGATGGGGAACACATGTATACCTGTGGCGGATCATGTTGATATATGGCAAAACCAATACAATATTGTAAAGTTAAAAAATATAAAAAATATACATAAAGAAAAAAATCTTCAGGTCATACAAAGAAAAAAAAACCACATTATTTATAAGAGATTAAAAGACTTCCAGTTTGTGGCCCATTATGTTTGGAGCTTAGAGATCATCATTCCTGTCATCACAATAGGAGAAAAGCTGAACAAACTGAAAATCAACAATCCTGAAATCTGTCAGAGAACTGTTGCCATGTGGTGAGCTATCACCACAAGACCTAGATAAGTGACTACAGGGAATTATAGTTTCACCAAGCACAGGACTCTGCTGGAGCCCAGATCTGGGTAGCAAAACTTAAACTGCAATTGATGAATTTCTGCTCATGGTAGACACACTTAAACTCCAGGGGAGGGAGCAGTCTTATGGGAACCACCACCATTTCATGGATTATGCCACCACCCACATTCTCAGGGTGAAGATCAAAGAAAAAGTCCTCCATATTTCTGGCATGGGAGAAGAAAAGCATTTTGAAACATGCCCAAAGCAGTTCTGTTCTCCTTAAGAATGCTTTCCCTCAAGGGAAACTTTTACCAGAACATCACCTTAATTTCTATAAGATCATAAGAAAGGCCACTTTCTGGCCTGGAAAAAGGAAGTCCCCAAATCTAGTAACATGGTTCTAAATCAGGAAAGGAGTATGTCAAGGCTATATATTGTCACCCTGCTTATTTAACTTATATGCAGAGTACATCATGCAAAATGCCAGGCTGGATGAAGCACAAGATGGAATCAAGATTGCTGAGAGAAATATCAATAACCTCAGATACGCAGATGACACCACCCTCATGGCAGAAAGTGAAGAGGAATTAACAGCCTCTTGATGGTGAAAGAGGAGAGTGAAAAAGCTGGACAACATTAAAAAAACGAAGATCATGGCATCCGGTCTCATCACGCAATGGCAAATAGATGGGGAAACTATGAAAACATTGACAAGACTATTTTCTTGGGCTCCAAAATCACTTCAGATGGTGACTGCAGCCATGAAATTAAAAGATGCTTGCTCCTTGAAAGAAAAGCTATGGCAAATGTAGACAGCATATTAAAAAGCAGAAACATTACTTTGCCAACAAATGTCTGTCTATTCAAAGGTATGGTTTTTCCAGTAGTCATGTATGGATGTGACAGTTGGACCATAAAGAAGGCCGAGCACCAAAGAATTGATGCTTTTGCACTGTGGTGTTGGAGAAGACTCTTGAGAGTCCCTTGGACTGCAAGGAGGTCAATCCAGTCAATCCTAAAGAAAATCGGTCCTAAATATTCATTGGAAGGACTAGTGCTGAAGCTAAAGCTTCAATACTTTGGCCACCTGATATGACGAGTCGACTCATTAGAAAAGACCCTGATGCTGAGAAAGATTGAGGGCAGGAAAAGGGGATGACAGAGGACGAGATGGTTGGATGGCATCACTGACTCAATGGACATCAGTTTGAGTAAGCTCCAGGAGTTGGTGATGGACAGGGAAGCCTGGTGTGCTGCAGTCCATAGGGTTGCAAAGAGTTGGTGTGCTGCAGTCCATAGGGTTGCAAAGAGTTGAACACAACTGAGTGACTGAAAAACAACAACAAAAAAACTCACAAGATCTATTTACCTCAGTTGTTTTTACCACATACATTGTTTAGTGTTCAATCAAAAATTACAAGGCATTCTCAAAGGTATAAAAAAAAAAAAGTTTGAAGAGACAAGCATCGGAACCAGACCAGGATAGGACACAGATTTTGCAATTGTTAGACTGGGAGCTTTGTCCACCCATGTGAAGAGCTGACTCATCGGAAAAGAACTTGACACTGGGAAAGACTGAAGGCAAGTGAGAAGGGGGCAGCAGAGGATAAGATGGTTAGAAAGCATTACTGATTAAATGGACATGAATTTGAGCAAACTCTGGGGCTTCCCTGATAGCTCAGTTGGGAAAGAATCCACTTGCAATGCAGGAGACCCAGTTCAATTCCTGGGTCAGGAAGATCCACTGGAGCAGGGGTAGGCTACCCACTCCAGTATTCTTGGGCTTCCCTGGTGTCTGAGCTGGTTAAGAATCTGCCTGCAATGCAGGAGACCTGGGCTCGATCCTTGGGTTGGGAAGATTCCCCTAGAGAAGGGAAAGGCTACCCACTCCAGTATTCTGGGCTGGAGAATTCCATGGACTGTATAAGTCCATGGAGTTGCAAAGAGTCGGACAAGACTTAACCACTGAATGACAACAACAGAATGGGAATTTAAAATAAGTAAAATTAATACAATAAGGGAAGAAGTGGACAGTATACAAGAACTGATGGGGAGTGTAAGCAGAGATAGGAATTCTAAGAAAGAAAGGAAATGGTAGAAGTTGGAAAGCATTGTAACAGAAATGGAGAAGGCTTTGTACGAGTTCTTGAGTAGTGGATATGACTGAGGGAAGAATCAGTGAGCTTGAAGATAGGGCAACAGAAACTTCTAATAAGAGGGGGGAAAAAAAGACAAGAAAATAGAAAACATCAAGGAACTGTGGGACCATTATAAAAGGTGTAACATTTGTGTAAAGGGACTACCAAAAGAAGAAAGAAAGAGGAAATGTATTTAAAGTAGTAAGGGCTGAAGATTATTATTCTACGTGCATCAAACCAAAGATCCAGAATCTCAGAGAACCCCAAGCAGGATAAATACCCTTGGATAAATACCAGGATGATTAACACCCTTGGATATCATAGTTAAACTTTAGAAAATCAGAGCCAGAGAGAACCTTTAAAGTAGACAGAGGGGGGAAATCTTACCTGAAGAGAAATTAGTGTAACAGTGATCATGGATTTCTCTCCAGAAATCAAGCAAGCAAGAAGAGAGCATGGTGAAATGACGAATTGCAAGGTGCGGGGTGGGGTGGGGGCGGGGAGGAACTTAGATTTTGTATCCATCAAATTTCTACTGCAAAACTGAAGGAAAAATAAAGACTTTCTAAGATAAAGCTTGGATTTGTCTCCAATAGACCTGCTTTGCAAGAAATGCTAAGTTCTTCCCAGAAGGAAAAGGAAAGTGATATAGGATAGAAACTTAGATCTACATAAAGAGTGTTAGAGAAGGAATAAATAAATATAAAGGTAGGTAAAATATAATATTTTAGTTATTTTTTTATCCTTTAGTGACCTAACTGATTCATTTAGTTCAAAATAATTGCAAAAATACAACTGGTGATAATAGTTTATGGGTAAATGAACTGGTATGAGAGCAGTTCTTTATGAGATAGAAGGGAGGAACTGGAAATACTCTCTAATAAGGTACATGCAGCAAGCATGAAGAAATACAGCACTATTTGTTTATGAACTTAGGTTAGTTGTAAGTGTATACTGTAAACTCTGAGGGAACCACTTAAATCTTTTTTTAAAGAAGTACATATAATTGTCATGCTAAAAGAAGAAAAAAAAATGGAACTATACAAAATACTCAAAACCAGAAAAGGTGAAAAAAATCATTTAAAAGAGTGGATTACAAAAAAAAAAAAAAAAAAAGAATGAGGGCAATGAATGGAAAACAGTTACAAATATAGTAGCAATTAATTCAAATATATCAATAACACTTTAAATATTAATGGTAAAAATGCAGCAATTAAAAGAGACTCTCAGGATAGATTAAAAAAATAAGCCCCAATGATATTGTCTCTAGGAGACCCAGGTTTGATTCCTGGGTCCAGAAGATCCCTTGGAGAAGGAAATAGCAACCCCCTCCAGTATTCTTGCCTGGAAAATCTCATGGATAGGGGAGCCTGGTGGGCTACAGTCCATGGGGTTGCAAGAGTCAGACACAACTTACCAACTAAACCACCACCACATATTGTCTATAAGAAACTCATTGTAATTACAAAGATACTTTAATTAAAAGAGACCAAAAAATGATAAATTATGCTGACACAAAGCAAAAAAAAAGCTAGAATAGCTATGCTAATGCCATACAAAATAGACTTCAGAACAAGGAAAGTTATTAAGAGATAAAGAAAAGGTATTACATCATGTTAAAAGAAGGCAGTTCTTTCAAAAAGACATAATCTTTAGCATACATGCACCTAACAACAGAACATTAAAATACGTAAGGCAGAAACTGATAAAATTGCAAGGAGAAAGCATTATTGTAGCACTAAACACAGCTCTTTCAGTAACTGATAGATGCGGGAGGCAGAAAATCAGGATGAATTGAACAGTATCATCAATCCACTAGATCTAATTTTATAAAATACTACATCCAACAATGTAGAATAATACAGTCTTCTCAAGCTGATATGAAATGTTCACCAGATAGTCCACATTCTGGGTAAAAAAAAAAACTCACACCTCAAAAAACTTAATATAAATGATACAAAATAGATTTTCAAACCAAAAAAATAAAACACTAAAGTAAAAAAATAAAAACAGAAAGACAGCTGAAAAATCCCCCAATATTTAGGTGACACAGGGATCAAAAAAGAATTCTTCAGAGAAATTTTACATACTTATTGTCAGGAAGCATTTAACAGGATGCTTCCTGTGTGCTGTTTTGGATCTGTCAGGAATTCTCTGTTCCTTATTAATTCCTGAATATTCAGGAATTAAGAGGAGAGGCAAGCCTCTCCGGGACTGAGGAATCCAGGCATTTCCTTCATTCGTGTTTCTATATGGTGATAAGTACCTTCTTCCTTCTTGTGAACCATACGGTAAAAGTGATTGTTTACAACTCTCTCTCTCTTTAATATGGATTGCCTATGTTTTGTAAGTCTGGAATTTTAATCTTTATCTTTGCTGAGAATAACTACCTTGTAAGACAGTATATATGCCCACACCATGTTCATTAAAACACCTTTGCTCCATCAGAGCTCTGGTCCCCGTGTCTGCCTTTCTTTCTTTCTCTCTCTCTCTCTTTCAGGCTGATCCCCTGGAGTGCAGAGGCTCTCTGAGTTCACTTTCCCACCTGGGCTTCTAAGACCCTCTCGAGAAGGTGCTCTGCGCCTTCACCCCATCGAGAGGGCGCCTGAGGCCTCTGTGAACAGATCAAGTGCCGTGTCAGGGGCTTTACTAGCTTTCTGTGTAAACCAAGGAATATCAGCCTCTCTCTCCTTTACTTTCTTATCAGTTGACTCCGGACCACCAGGTTCCCGTCCATTAAAGGACCTCAACAACTTATCACTAAATGAAAATTAATATAAGCATATAACTTATCCAAAGTATGAAATGCAGTAAAAGCAGCATCTAGAGGGACATTTATAGCACTAAATGCATATATTAGAAAAAGTTCTGAAAACAATCATTTAGAGAACAACATTAAACCCGAAGCAAAAAAGAAAAGAAATAATCCAAACTACAGCAGAAATTAATGAAATTGAAAAAACAGGAAATCAATAAAACCAAAACTAGTTCTTTGAAAAGAAGAAACAAATTGGTAAACCTCTAACTAAGCAACCTTTAAAAAAAGAGAGTGAGAGAAGGCACAAATTACTAATATCAGAAGTGAGTGAGGGACTATTATTACTTATCACATGGACTTTAAAAGGATAATCAACAACGATTTGAACAGGGTACCATATTATATCACTTATATGTGGAATTCAAAATACAATGCAAATAAATATACCTATGAAACAAAAACAAATACAAAGAACAGACTCACAGTTGCCAAAGGGAGGATGAGGGAGGGGAGGATTGGGAGTCTGGGATTAGCAGATGCAAATTATTATATATGGGATGGATAAGCAACAAGGTCCTATTTTGTAGCACAGGGAACTATATTCAATATCCTGTGATAAACCATAATGGAAAACAATATGAAAAAGAATATATAGAAATAACAGAGTCACTTTGCTGTACAGCAGAAATTAAGCACAACATTGTAAATAAGAAAAATGACATATTTGAACAGAGGAATGACATGTTCACTAATGAATTATTTTGCATATATACCAAATTTTGAAATGAACTAATTCAAATATTTCCCAAACCCTTTCACATTCAGCTTTTAATTCATATAACCAAAATACTGCTGAGGATGTGATTTAATGACTAAATAGTTCCCAGCCATTAAGATTCCCTTATGCATAAACTAATGCATCGCTAAAATGTAAAGCTGTTGTGATTCAAAGGACACCATTAAGAAAGTTAAAAAAACAGCCACCAATACAAATGAAAAATGGCAAGGGCTTCCCTGGTGGCTCAGTGGTAAAGAATCCTCCTGCCAATGCAGGAGACACGGGTTTGATACCTGATGCAGGAAGATCCCACATGCTGCAGAGTTACTAAGCCCAACTAAGCCCATGTACCATAACTATTGAGCCTGTGTCCTAGAGCTGGGGAGCTGCAACTACTGAGCCCCCGTGCCACAGCTACTGAAGCCAGAGAGCCGTGGAGTCCCTGCTTCAGCAGAGCCTAGAGCCCGTGTTCCACAAGAAGAGAAGTCACCACAATGAGAAGCCCAAGCACCGCAGCTAGAGAGTAGTCCCCCACTCTCCAGAATTAATAAAGCCCTCACAGCAATGAAGATCCAGCACAGCCAAAAATAAACTTTTTAACTGAAACTCCTATGTGTGATTTTAAAAATCTAGAATATTTAAAAACTATTACAACTCACTTATAAAAGACACATGGCCCAATTTCTTTTTTAATGGGCAAATGACTTGAACAGACCTTTCTCCAAAGAAACATTAAGCACATGAAAGGAAACACAACATTAGCCATCAGAGAAATACAAATCAATACCACAATGAGACAGCATTTCACATTTCATAGGATAGTTATAATAAGAAAGACAGATGATAAGTATTTGTGAGGGTGTGGAGAAATTGGAACATTCACATACTGCTGGCAGGAATGTAAAAAGGGGCAGTCACTTTGGAAAAAATTCTTGCAGGTATTCAGTGAAACAGAGAGTTTACCATATGGCCCAGCAATTTCACTTCTAGGTATACACTCAAAAGATATAAAAGGGTATATTCACACAACACCCTATACATGAATGTTCACAGTGACTTTCCCCATAATAGCAGAAAAGTGGAAACAACACAAAAGTCTATCAACTGAGGAATGGTCTATACAATGGAATATTATTCAGTAATAAAAAATCAGGGACTGATACATGCTACACCGTAGGTGGACCCTGAAAACATTACACTGAGAAGCCTGACACAAAAAATCATACACTGCATTATTCCATCTAAATTAAATGTTCAAAATAAGTAAATCCACAGAAATAAAGAGTAAATTAGTGTTTTCCTAGGCCTTAGGGGTTAGGGGAAATAGGGATTGTCTGCTAATGAGTAAGGTATTTATTTGGGGGGAATGATGTAAAGCTTCTGCTGTTGCAGCCTTCTGTAAATATTCTAAAAGATGCCAAATTTCATACCATAAAGTGTGACTTGTAAGTGAATTATATTTCAATAAAGCTGTTAGTGATATAAAGACTGCATTATGTATCACCAAAATACAAAGTAAGTCCCCATAAGAGTGCAGAATCTTGTTCACTCACTTTAAAAGACCCAAACTATGGCAATGAAACTTCAGAGGAATCCTATCAGTTAATATTTGAGGTACTATGACATATTGAAATATTCATAAGGATTGCCATGTTTATTCTTTTTTAAAAGTCACCTAAAGTTTAATAAAACATTCAAAAGTGTCAGAGAAAAATCGTAACTCAGGGAGAAGGTAACACAGGGAGGTTATCAAATTGAAAATAAGTGTAAAAGTTTTGATTACATGAATCTACACCCTGGATATGAAATTTGACCCAAATTTATTATTGATGTCCAAAATAACATCAAATTAAAACAGCTCAGTTAACAACACCTCTTTAGAAAGCACAAATTTTTGAAAAAACAAAATAACAAGAAATAAATGTTTTGCAGTCATGAATCATCCAAATTTCTAGACTGAAATTTAAAAACTCAGATTCCATGTCATAGGCATTGGAATGCCTCTCCTCCTCCTGGCAGGAGTTGATTCCAGGAAGTGACAGATGCATAAGGATAAAACTCATAAGAATCCAAAAGTATTTTTAAAAGACTACTGTCCTTTTTGAACCTGAATGTAATTCTAAACTATATATAGTAGACAAATTCAAATCAGCACAACCCACAGGCAAAGTAACCAATAATCATGAAAAATTCAGAACTGTGTGCAATGATATTTCACTGGTATGTATCTAAAATTTATAAGGCTTGGAAAGATGCATGACCTGCACTGTTTGTAGCAGCATTGTTTACCATTTCCAGGATATGGGTGCAGCCTAAGTGTCCATCAACAGATGAATGGATAAAAGTGTGGTCTGCATATGCAGTGGAATACTACTAAGCCATAAAAAGAAGGAACTTTTGCCACTTGCAGCAACATAGATGGATTTGGAGGGTGTTGTGCTGGGTGAAATATGTCAGGCAGAGAAAGACAAACATATGTAGCAAACAGCTGGATACAATTGAGCGACTGCACTGAATTGAATATGATATCACTTAAATTTTGAAATTTTAAAGATACTACAAACTAATGAATATAGCAACAAAAAAAGGAGAGTCATAGAGAACAAATTGGTGGTTACCAGTGGGGAGAGAGGGGGGGAGAGGGACAAGATAGGGGTAGGGAATAGGTGCAAGCTATTATGCATAAAAATAAGCTACAAGGATATATTGCACAAGATAGGAAATATAGCCAATACTCTAGAGTAACTATAGATGGAGTAAAAACCTTGTAAAAAAAAGTTGCAAATTACTACACTGGACACCTGTCACTTATATAATATTGTACATCAACTATATGTCAAGAAAAAGTGTTTTGAAAATTTAGAAAAATAAAATCCATCAGGCTTTTAATATAAAACTTTCCACAGACGTTCAAAACCCAAAGCAAAGACATTCTGCACTTGTCAAAAAGGTGTCTAACTGTCCTTTACACCCGTTTATTTCAACCCTCAGTTCACAGGACTACCACTTACCACAAAACACTCTCCTCAGCGCTTCCAAGGTGCCTGAGGCATCGTGCTTTTAAGGTGTCTGGGGCATCCTCGGCCAAGACGCGGCTACTTAAAGTGGTGAAAGAGGAGAGGCTTAAGCTGGCTTAAAACGCAGCATTCAGAAAACTAAGATCATGGCACCTGGTCCCATCACTTCATGGCAAATAGATGGGGAAACAGTGGAAACAGTAACAGACTTTATTTTGGGGGGCTTCAAAATCAATGCAGTTGGTGACTGCAGCCATGAACTTAAAGACGCTTGCTCCTTGGAAGAAAAGTTATGACCAACCTAGACAGCATATTTAAAAGCAGAGACATTACTTTGCCAACAAAGATCCGTCTAGTCAAAGCTATGGTTTTTCCAGTAGTCATGTATGGATGTGAGAGTTGGACTTTAAAGAAAGCTGAGCACTGAAGAATCGATGCTTTTGAACTGCACTGTTGGAGAAAACTCTTGAGAGTCCCTTGGACTGCAAGGAGATCCAACCAGTCCATCCTAAAGGAAATCAGTCCGGAATATTCATTGGAAAGACTGATGCTGAAGCTGAAGCTCCAATATTTTGGCCACCTGATGCGAAGAACCGACTCATTGGAAAAGACCCTGATGCTGGGAAAGATTGAAGGTGGGAGGAGAAGGGGACGGCAGACGATGAGATGGTTGGACTGCATCACCAACTATGGACATGAGTTTGAGTAAACTCTGGGAGTTGGTAATGGACAGGGAGGCCTGGTGTGTGGCAGTCCATGAGGTCGCAAAGAGTCCGACACGACTTAGCGACTATACTGAACTCAGCTTCCTTCGAGCTGAGCACCTGTACCAAAAAGCTCGGGCAACGCAGACCACGCCCCCATCGAGGCCCGCCCCCACTAGCGCTGTGTCCAACCAGGGCTCCTGGCTGGGGCAAGCCCCGCCCACACCCAGGAGAGACGCCCAATGCCTCAGCCACCGCGGGCGCCATTTTGAGCTCCCTGTTGTCACGCTGAGGCACCCAGGTGTGTCAAGCGGGAAGGCGGGGCTGGAGGAGGCACCCAGAACGCTTTCCCCAGCCAGACTGTGCCATTTAAAACTAACATTAAGCACTACTTATTTGTGCTGGGCACTATGCTGAGTACTTTCTGTGCATAATCGCCTGAAATCTCCTCAGCCGTCTTGGAACCTGGAAGGTGAGTCAGTTAGTCCTTTGGGTGCATTAACAAATAATAATACGAAATGAATGAGAGACTACACCCCGGTAGAGTAATCTGAGTAGGCAGGACCCCTCGCTGAGTAATAGAAGTGGACAGAGCTTGGAGAATATTAAAATTAATCCTACCTGCATAAACCTGGAGACTTAGAGCGGTGCATGCTGCATTGCTTCAGTCGTGACCCCATGGACTGAAGCTGTAGCCCACCAGGCTCCTCTGTCCATGGGATTGATTTCCCCAGGCAAGAATACTGAGTGGGTTGCCAAGCCCTCCAGGGAATATTCCCCACCCAGGGATTGAACCCTCGCCTCTAATGTCTCCTGCGTTGGCAGGTGGGTTCTCTACCATTAGCGCCACTTGGGAACCCCTTTACCACGATGGGCGTGCTTCTTTCTGGAAAATATGGGGCTGGAAAAGTACCTAATTATCCCGCTGCAAATGAGATGCCTCATTTATTTTTAATGAATAAACTTTATTTTGAGATGGCTGTCAATTCCCACATGGTTGTGAGAATTAACACAAAGGGATCCCATGCATCCTTGATCCAATTTCCCTTAATGGTAACATCTTGAGAAACAGTAGTTTATTTACAATGTCACAACCTGGGTATTGACATCGATCCAGTCAAGATAAAGAGTTGATCCATGACTACAAGGGTCCGTCATATCCATTTTATTCCCACATCACTTCCGTTCTCCATGCAGCTTTTCCTTAACCCCTGGGTTACACTCCTGTATTCTCCATCTCTGTGGTTGCAAGAATGTTGTGTACACTTTACTTCTAGATTTAACTATTAAATGGTTGTTTTTGTTTAAGTTGCTAAGTAATGTCCGACTATTTTGCGACTCCGTGGACTGTAGCCCGCCAGGCTCCTCTGTCCATGGGATTTCCCAGGCAAGAATACTTCTTCAGGGGATCTTCCCCACCTAGCAATGAAACTCACATCTCATGCATTGGCAGGTAGATTCTTTACCACTGAGCCACCAAGGAATAAATGTGTGAAAAAGATGAGCATCACATATCTATTTTGTTTTTCTCTGTTCAGAATCTGTGTGTAATTCGGTGGTTGCTGAATAAAAGTTTTTAAAGTGCATTGCCAAAGAAAAAGAATGTTGTGTAAATATACCATACAGTCCTTTTGAGATATGTGCTTTTCACTCACATAATTCTCTGAAGATTCATCTAGGATGTCAGGTATATAAATAGTCTTTTATGGCTGACTACTGTTCCATAGTATGGATGTTCTCCAGTTAGTTTAGCCTTTCACCCACTGAAGGACATCTCGGTTCTTTCTAGTTTTAGCTATTATGAGTAAAGCTGCTATAAACATCCACGTACAAGGTTTCTATGTAAGCATAAATCTTCATGTCTCTGGCGGGATGGGGAAGAGATGCTCAATTGCCAGGGCTTGTTTATTTTACCAGTAAGAAGTTGCCAAACTGTTTCCTGGATTGGAAATAAAATATACCATCTTATATTCTACCAGCAATCTATGGATGATTCACATCCTCTCCCACCTCACCAAAAGTTGGTGTTCTCACTACTTTTTTAGCCATTCTGATAAATAAATAATGGTATCTCATTGTGCTTTTCATCCCTGATGGCCAATGAATGTGGAAAACTCTTCTTCTCTGTAAATTCCTCTTTGACAAAATGACTCTTCATGTCATCTACCATCTTTAAAATTGGGTTTTTTTATTGTTGAGTTTTGAGAGTTATTTTATACACAGATAATGTGTTTGTATGATGCTGAGTCTTTGAAATCTAAGACTTTATGACCTAAAACATGTAAGATTTTTAATTAGAAACATCTGTGCTTTAAAAGAATCTGTACTTGTCTGTTCTTCGATGTAATGTTTGATATGCCTAGAGAATTCTTTACATATTTAGACAGTGTTGCTTTGTTGCATGTTTGTTGCTAAGTTTTCTCTCAATCTACAGTTGATTTCTTCCTCTTAACAAGGTCATTCACAGATCAATATATTTTAATTTTGATGAAGTTCAGTTTATCAGTTTTTCCTTTTAAGGATTATGCCTCTGCCTATGCTCAGATCTTGATGATTTTCTTCGTGATTTTTTTCCCCAAAAGTTTTATAGTTTTATATCTGTGATCTATTTTTTTTTTATCTGTGCCATGTCTTCACTGTGGCATATGAGATCTAGTTCCCTGACCAAGGATTGAACCCAGGCCCCCTGCACAGGAAAATCCCTGTAATACATTTTTTATTACTTTTTGTATAACATGTGACATGTAGGTTATAGTATTTTTTTTTTTTTTTTGTCTTTTGAAGTCCAATTGCTCCAGCATCATTTCTAGAAAAGGAACATCTTTCATCTAGTAATTGCTTTTGGCCCTTCATCAAAAATCAGCTGGGAATATTGGTATATATCTATTTCTGAGTTATCTGTCATTTTCTATTAATCTCTGCATCTGTTCTGTCAATTCCACAAAATCTTGATTACTATAAACCTATAAAATAAGTTGTGAAGTCAGGTGACTGATTCCTCCAATTTTCTTCTGTAAAAAAATTTTGTTTTAGCAATTCCTGTTCCTTTGCTTTTCCATATAAATATTGTAATGATCTCATTTGTAACTTTAAAAATCTTTCTGGGTTTTGATAGGAATTACATTAAACCTATAAATGAACCATAGGAAATTGATGTTTTACCAGGTTGACTCTTGAAGTGGCAATTGAATTCATGACCACAGTAATACCACTTCATTTGTCTACATTTTTGATTTCTTTCTGTGTTATGTGGGTTTTCAGCATGCAAGTCCTGAGTATATTTTATTAGAAATACACCTAAGAATTTCTCTTCTTTTCAGCTGTTGTGTTATTTTTGATTTTGTCCGTATGTTCATTGCTGTTGTTAAAATTAAATACCAAGTGGAGACCGGACTTGAAAATTCTCTTGCGTAGACAAAACCTGTTAAGCCACTTAACTGAAACTTAGCTTATCCTGCTGTGTAACCAAAACTCAGCTTGGATTGTTTCTTGTAAATGCCTCTGAAAATAATAAAACAAACTGTTTTTCAAAATTGGAATAAGATAACAACTTTCTAATCCCCTGTCGTTTGAAAAACCTCAGTGCTGTAACCAGTCTTTGTAAAGAATAAACAGCTTTTGTACTTTCACTGTATAAGCAATTGTAAAAGTGTAACTCAGCGTCATTCCACTGTGAGTCCGCTGTCAGCTCACAAGCTGTTCTTATGTGCCAGATAAACTGATCTCCGCCTCCTAATTACTGCTTTATTGATACAGTGATTTCATTTGTTATTTCTGGATTTTTAATAGTATATTGAAATATAGTTGATTCCTTTAAGTTTTTGCCATCTCTTGCAAACTGCTAAAATCATTTATTCTAGAGTTTTATTTTCTGGGTTGTTGGGGTTTTGTTTGTTTTGTGGGGTTTGTTTTATTTTGATTCCTTGGGATTTTCCTCTATAGACAAGTGTTTGGTGAATAAAAGCACTTTTATTCTTTTCTGTCATCTGAGAATGTTTCTATTTCCTATCCATTCCTAAGGGATATTTTCACAAGATGGAGGATTCTGGGTTGACAATTCTTAGCTTTGAAGAATTGATGCTTTTGAACTGTGGTGTTGGAGAAGATTCTTGAGAGTCCCTTGGACTGCAAGGAGATCCAACCAGTCCATCCTAAAGTAAATCAGTCCTGGGTGTTCATTGGAAGGACTGATGTTGAAGCTGAAACTCCAATACTTTGGCTACCTGACAGGGAGACCTGGCGTGCTGCGATTCATGGGGTCGCAGAGTTGGACACGACTGAGTGACTGTACTGAACTGAACTGATGTGAAGAGCTGACTCATTTGAAAAAACCCTGATGTTGGGAAAGATTGAAGGCAGGAGGAGAAGGGGACGACAGAGGATGAAATGGTTGGATGGCATCACTGACTCAATGGACATGAGTTTGAGTAAACTCCGGGAGGTGGTGATGGACAGGGAGGCCTGGCATGCTGCGGTTCATGGGGTCGCAAAAAGTCGGACACGACTGAGCGACAACTGAATTGAGTACTCAAGAAATGGTGTGCCACTTTCTTCTGGCTCAAATGATTTCTGCTGAGAAATTCTGTTACACTTAGATTGTTTTTCTCTGATAGCATGTCATTTCTCTTCCACTGTTTTCCAAATTCTTTTCTCTGTCATTGGTTCTCAGAAATCTGACCACACTGTGTCTTAGTGTGTAGTTCTTAGGTTTGTTCAGTTTGAAGTTCATTAGACTTCTTAAATCTATAGGCCTGTGACTTTTGTCAAATTTGAGAACTTTTTGGCCATTATTTTTTCAAGTATTTCATCCCTGCCTTTTTTTTTTCTTCTGGGACTCTGGTAATGAGACTGTGTTTATTTTTGTTCAGTCTGCTGTCTTTCTGTTGTTCAGATGAGGTTATTTCTGTTGATATAGCTCAGTGGTAGACCATTCGACTGTAGACAGGTTAATTGTTCTGTCTTCAGAGTCATTGATACTTCCCTGTGTCTCCTATATGCTGGTCTTAAACCTGTCCATTAATTCCTTTTAATATTTCATTATTGTATTTTTCAGTTCTAAACTTTTCATTTGGTTCTTCATTATATCTTCTCTTTCTTTGCCAAAATTTTCTATTTTCTTCATTGATTTCAAGTATATATGATGGCTGCCTTAAAATCCTTGTCAAATAATTCAAAATCTCTGTCACATCAGTGTTGGCATCTACTGATTGTCATTGTTCAGTCCATTTGAGATCATCCTAGTTCTCTTGATGTGATGAGTCATTATCTATTGAAACCTGGACATTTTGAGTTTTGTGAGACTCTGGATCTTATTTAAATGTTCTGTTTAAGCTGGATTTTATGACCCTGCTCAAGGAGAAGGTCTTGCCTCATGACTGCCAGGTGAGTGTGAAATCAAGGTCTTCCAATTGGCCTCCATTAACCCTGAAGGGCTGAGGTTCCCCTCTGCTGGTCTGGATGGGACAGGAACGTGAAGTTCCAGCTCCCGACCAGGGCTCCAGTGCTACCTTGGTGGGAGGGAGGGGTATGAATGCCTCATTAGTGCTCCCCATGTGACCTCACTGACATCACAGGTAGGGAGAGTGGCCTCACTGACATCACAGGTAGGGAGAGTGGCCTCAGTAACACTGAGCGGTAGTCAAAGCCTCCTCTGACATCACCCCAGCAGGGAGAGAGTAGCCACCTCTTGACAGCTGGGTGGGGTTGGAATTCCAGGCTCTTTCCAGACTCCACCAGCACTGAGGAGTAGAGGAGTAGATGAAAGTCCTGACTCCCTTCTCAGGACACCCCCATGCCCTTGCCCTGCCAGAGGGGAGTTGGGGCACTTCATTACAGCCTGGAGAGAGTGGAAGTTGAGATTATTGAGTTGGTCTTTGCAGGCGTGTGTGGGTGGCTTATTCAGACTAATTTATCTCTGGTTTCTACTTTGTGCCTGGATCAACCGCCCTTGACCCTGAGATACAGATGAGAAGCAGACCAGTCAACTGGCTTCTTTGAAATGTGGCCAGACATTTTCACTGAGAACAATGTAGGGGAAGGGTCAGAAGGAAGAAATAGGGCTTGCAACCCATGGTAAGCACTATAAATTACTAATCCCTATTAATGTTCACCGATCCCTAAAATGTTGACATGCACTCTTGCCACCTCCTGCTTGACCACGTCCAACTGACCTTGATTCATGGACCTAACATTCCAGGTTCCTATGCAACATTGTTCTTTACAAGCACTGGACTTTCACACATCCACAACTGAGCGACGTTTCCGCTTTAGCCCAGCCTCTTCATTCCTTATGGAGCTGCTTCTCCGCTCTTCCTCATTAGCCTATTGAACACCTACCGACCTGGGGGCTCATCTTACAGCGTCATAACATCTTTTTGCCTTTTCATTCTGTTCACAGGATTCTCAAGACAAGAATACTGAAGGGGTTTTGCCATTCCCTTCTCAAGTGGACCACGTTTTGTCAGGCCCTAACTAGCAGGGACATGCCCTTCAGCTCTCCACGTAGCCAGACAACACGCCTGGCATCCTGGTTGTCCCACTGCTCGTCCTCGTTAAGCATGTAAACTTAGAACTGAATAAATAACATGTGCTGGCAAACCCTGCGGAGGATAGCAGCCGTGAACATGAGCTTTGGAATCAGATAGCCCTGGGTGCAAATTCTAGCTCTTCCACTAATTAGCTGTGTGACCTTGGGTAAGTTATTTAACATCTCTGAACCTCATCTATAAAAGGAGAATTGTTAATGTAACATATTTTGGTTTCCAAGTGTGAACATATAGCTGTCTGCTGCTATTTTTGTTACTCAGGACCCTATCATTACACGTTGGGATGGTTTGTTGCACAGCGGTGGGAGGATATGGTTTTTATCCTCCCATATTACAGACTGAACAAAATGGGATTTTCCTGACATGGAGCCAGAATTCAGTCTCTTTCCACTACACCATCAGGGTGCAGCCCCTTCAGACATCCCCAGCCCCATGAAGCAGGGCCAGTTATTGATAAGACAAAGGGCAGGTTCCATTTGTGAAACTCCAGTCCACTCACTAATGACTCGGTTTTCATTTCAATAAAATGCGGTCACGGCACCTCCTGGGAGGATTATATTACTGTGAGAGTCTTTTCAGGTGGGGATTCTGCCAATGAGACTTTGGTACTGGCCTTCCTCCCTTGTGGAATCAGAAACTAAGACACCTTCCCCTGTCTCCTTGGGGGTGCACCGGAAACAGTGTCCCTGGAGGCCAGCAGACACACAGGGGCCACAGCCAGAGCCCTCCTCCTGAAGACTGGAGGGCTAGTGGAGGCTGGAGGGTGCAGGCGGGGGCACCAGGCTTGGAGGAGGCAACATACACAGTGGGTGAGACCAGGCCCCTGGCTGGAGCGGTGCAGTCCCGGGGGGAGGAGGGTGTTTGGGGCAGGTGTCCTGTGGGTGTGACCCCCTGCAGTTCTAAAGGCAGCCCTGCGGCTGCCCCCTTGGAGCTGAACTTGTGCAGGCGAGGCCTCTGCCTACCAGGGGTGGGCGGGGGAGTGGGATGAGGTGAGGGCTTTCCTCTTCTGGAGCTCTGAGAGTTTCTAAAGAGGCAGAAGCTCAGAAGATGCTGGCACTGTAGCCCACCACCTCCCCAAGTGGGTTGGGGAGGCAGGCTGAAACTCCCCCCAAACCACATAACTCACAGTGTGTCCCTGGGTCATCCACTGCCTCTTTGTTTATTCAGTCAATACATCTGAGCCTGCGGTCAAGACTCTTCATCTCACCACTGTGTGATTTGAGCAAGTGACCTCACCTCGCTGAGCCTCAGTTTCCTCATCTGTAAAATGAGGATGACAATAATACCACTTTCATAGCTCTTCCAGGATTTATTGAGTAAACAAGTAAGGCCCTCTTACTCCTGTTGATGCTCTCCTCCACTCCACCCCCTCTCCATCCCCTCAGCCCAGGGGACCCCAGACCTGTCTGTCTACCCAGAGGCCCAGCCCTGTTGTTTGTTTGGGGTTGTGCAGGGAAAATAGCTAAAGCCACAGCTGAAACCAGCAAGATATAGTCTCTGTGACCTTGAACAAGACACTGGCCCTCTGTGGGTCTCAGCTTCTCCATCTATGGAAGACAAGAGCTGTACTATAAAAAATGAGAGACAGCTGTGCCCGGTGCACCTGTGACGTGCCAACCGTGTGCTCCACACTTCACCTGCATCCCAGCAACCCTAGGGGGCTTGCCAGCAGCAGCAGCAGCCGCATTGTACAGGAAGAGAGGCTCAGAGAGGTGGGGTGATGTGTCCACGGTCCCATAGCCAGGAGTAGGGGTGCTGGGCTTGCGCCCCACACTTTCCTCTGTGAGGAGCTTGGGCCCCTGGGAAAGCAGGGCTAACTCTGGAGGGGCTTCGTCTTGCCCTCCTTCCCAGCGCCCACTGGGAGCTGCACCCTGGAGGAGCAGCCACCACCCTGCCTCCACCAGGCTCAGCACAAAGCAGGGGCAGAGCTGGTGCTCCGACTCCAGCTCATCGGAAATGAGATGGAAAAACACAGGAGAGTTGGCCTGGGAAGGGAGGGTGCTCAGGAGCCGGCGCTGGCTCTCTGGGGCTGCAGCGCAAACAGCTGAAACAAGATTCCATTCCTTTGAGTGTGTGAGGACCTACTGTGTGCCTGGCACTGAGCGGGGCCAGAGGGTGGGTGGGAGAGTTAGGAGCCGTCCCCGCCGCCAGAGAGCTCACGCTCCATCACACGAGCCCCCCGAAGCATCACTTACACAGGCCGCTCACCGTGTCCCGTCACTCTCACCACCTCGAAGCTACGGGTGCTGTCATCACCCCCAAGGAGCGTGTCTGGAAAATGAAGCCCAGGGAAGGACAGTGATTTGTCCAGGGTCACACAGCAGTCCATGTGGAAGCAGAGAATTAATGACTCTTTCCTCTTAATTATACAATTTATTATCAGGTATTGACCTTTTAAGGTCAAATGGGCTTCCCTGGTGGCTCAGAAGATAAAGCATCTGCCTGCAATGCAGGAGACCCGGGTTCGATCCCTGGGTTGGGAAGATCCCCTGGAGAAGGAAATGGCAATCCACTCCAGTATTCTTGCCTGGAGAACCCCATGGAGAGAGGAGCCTGGCGGGCTACAGTCCACGGGGTTGCAAAAAGTCAGACATGACTGCGCGACTTCACACACATTGACCTTTTAAAGACAAAACAATCCTTTTGGGTCTCCAAACATATTTAGTTTTCTATTTATTAATGTGGCCTCATTAATCTTTCTCTCTCACTAGTGTTTACTTAGTATAACTTCCAAATTTTTTAATAAAAAATACATATGTGTACTTATATGTAGATGTGTCTTACATGATTTATCTAATCTGGATAAAAGCTTTTAAACTCTCATATCAAGCCCATTTAAATTTAGTATAAGTATTTTTATATTCATTATTTCTACTATATTTTTATATATTTGTATTTATTTCTACTTTTTTTTGTATTTGTGCTTATGTCACTCTGAACAAAAGGAGAAGTCTTCAAATCTGATTGCTGTCTTTCTCACCCCATGCATTGCTTTTGTCTAGTAGTTCACTTCTAACTTTTTTAACTCCAAATTTGGAAAATAGTGTTATTTCATTTGGTGAGTACTTCATTTCTGTTCACCAGTCTTCACTGAACATCCCAACATCTCAGACTTTGATTCTAAGATCATTGCCCCTTTAACTACCTCAGTTTTGTCTTGAAGAATCATCTTTACTCTTTTCACTGTTACTTGAATACACATTCAGGCCTATAGTTCTACACAGACCTTGTGAATCTTAGCACACGAAGGTGTTTCAGTTCCTTTTAGATCTACTTTCGCTGGTTGTTTTTATGGGGTTAAGAACAGCCCTTTCTCATCACTCCCTTTGTTTTTCTTGAGACACACCTGAATGTAGCTCTACATGGATTTTTAAAGTGAATAAAAATTTTTATTCACATGCTAGGGTTTTCATCTGCCTGTCTGAGGCTGATATTTTTTGTCAAATCCAGGAAATGCTCAGCTGTAATTACTTCCAGTGTTTTCTTTCTCCCATTGTCTCCATTTTCTCCTTGGAATAAAATTGGAAGATGAGCAAAGCTTCCCCCCTTCTGTGTTTCATATTGTTTAACCTCTTTATTTGAACATTTCATTTCTTTGTATACTGAATTGGGAAAAATATGCCAGACCTAATTTTCGTTTCTATGTTTCTTTCTTGACCTATCTCTAATCTTCTGCTATAGCTCATTAAAGGAGTTTTAAATTTTAATTTCTGTATTTTTCACTTCTAGTAGTTCCAGTTGTTTCCTTTAATAATCTGTCTGGCCATTTCTGATCCCTTGGGTATCTAACTAGACAGGAGAACATAGGTGAATTTTCAAGGTAAAGACATTTGACCGTGTTCCTATAAGCTGAAGTAGTCACTTTGTACAGTACAGATTTGTGCCCTGGGAGTGGGGTGTGTCTGTGTGTGAGTTTGTGTGCTGCGACTGTGCATGTATATTTGTGTGTCTTTCCCCTGTATTCCTTTTACAGAGCAAAATTGCAAGTGTCATCTTTCTGTAAAATGTCCCATCGCCATTGCTTCATGGGTGTTTGCATTGGGTATACTGCGACGTCATTCTGAAGCTAACCACCTGATCTGGGCATTGGTATCTACGGCCTGGTGCATACATTTCAGTCCGCAGTCAGTGTCTGTTCCTGCCAGGACTTAGCTATAAGCCCCCTGGGGCCTCAACATTAGTCTAGTCTGATCCACTTGCCAACTTTCCTCCTGGGGAATCTGCCCCATGGTCATCAGCAGTTTGTGTCTCCCCTGTCGACAGACTGAACAGTTCTTGGCATTTTGTGTCTGAGGGTACAAAAGGAGTCTGTGCAGATTCAGCCCATTTTTTACAGTCCATGGACCAAGGAGGCCCTCTCAAACCAACATAGTAGCATAGCCACTCATCAGTTCCATTCATCTTACAGATCTGAAGAATGGTTTTTCTGAAGGGCATTGACATATCCTGCTTTAAGTCAATCTTCAGATTTCCATCCTGATTTACATAGGGCCATGCACCATCTTGGAGAAGGCAATGGCACCCCACTCCAGTACTCTTGCCTGGAAAATCCCATGGACGGAGGAGCCTGATGGGCTGAAGTTCATGGGGTCGCTAAGAGTCGGACATGACTGAGCGACTTCACTTTCACTTTTCACTTTCATGCATTGGAGAAGGAAATGGCAACCCACTCCAGTGTTCTTGCCTGGAGAATCCCAGGGACGGGGGAGCCTGGTGGGCTACTGTCTATGGGGTCGCACAGAGTCGGACATGACTGAAGCGACTTAGCAGCAGCAGCAGCAGCATGCCCCATCTGTGCATCCTTCCAGGAGGCCAGTTTTCCATTGCCTTCTGGCCTGACCACATGGCCAAGCTATTGGTCACCACCCATGCCTCAGTGAAAAACCCCAACATAGGAGCAAACAGATGCAAAATATAGCCCCATGGAGCTAATTTAATTTCTTTGATCAGAGTGATGGTTTTCCAAATAGGAAACTGTTCACCTTGGAACTGTCATCCGAAAGTTAATCTGATATTTGTTGGTTAATCAAGAGCTATTTATAGGGCACTGTCCCAAGTGGCAATAGAATCAGTGGCTCCTCACGTGATTCCAGAGTCAGTCTGGGGACAATGAGTGCACTTGCCCACGGACAGGATGCGCAAGTCTGTGCGGCTCCCTAACAGCATATTCCTGTGCAAACCATTGCTATTTTATTAGGGAACTCATCTGGGCATTTCCTTCTGTTAGAGTGTCCCTTTTCCATCACCCGAAATACTATGGTATTTTGGGTTTCAAGGTTATTTAATGTCCTTCAGTTGTAGGGCAGAGTCAATTAATGTCTGAGAACAAGAGAATAATTGTTCCTCATGTGGAAATTTTCTGGTCAGTGATCCCAGCAGTGGTCACTGGGAGGGAATCACAGGGTTTTGCCATAAACCCCAGTGTCTATACTCTACACGGCTCTATTGTATCTGTACCAACACTTCAACTTCTATTTTATACTCTGTAGCCTCTGACGTCTTACTGCTTCCCATATAGCAGTTAGGATTGCTTGAAGGGTGTATTTATGTGCCCTTTTTTATAATGCCAAGCAGGGTAAACATTCTCTAGTCAGACCCAGTGTCCATCACCATAATATATTCAGGTAAAACAGACGTGACCACTTCACACAGAGCTGCATAAAACATTCCAGTTTTCATCTAGACCTTCTGTCTTAATCCTATTAATTCATGCAGTTCTATTATTTTCTCAGTTTAATTATAGGCTTCATGAGATCCTGTCTGTCTCACAGGTTTGGGTGCTGCATAGTACATGAAGTTCGTTTGTCAAGGAGCCCGAAAAACTTCCCTTCCTCCCTCCCAGTCATTCCACCCACTGACGTGCATAAGGCTTTGGGTCCCTGAGCGGAGGCTTGAGCCAAGATACAATGGCCCCTTTGTCAGTCTTTATCTAGGTATCTAGGTAAGTCTGCTCGCTCCACTGTCATCCCAGCTGACCCCCAGGTGGGTTCTCATTGTAATCTTTGCCTCCTGGCTTTTAAAATTACTCCGCACTGGGTTAAATCGAGTGGAAAGGCATGTTTGAGAACCCATGTCCCCTTGGTCCATTCATCCTGTGATGGTGTTCCATTAAGACTTTTGTTTAGATCCCTTTAATGCCTGCTCTATTCATCACATTCTCAAACACCATGCAGAGATTTCCTTTCTGCAGGGATTTGTGCCTTGATTTTCCTTTCTGCTTTTTGCCATTTTTTTAGTCTATTTCTTAATTAGCATCTATAAGACTCATAAGGGAAAACAGAAAAATCTAACAAGTCATTTTGGGCTGTTGTTTGATTTGACAGCAGTTAGGGTACACGGCATGCTGATGCAAAAGGGGTGCTTTAATCACAGCACTTACCATGCCCTGAGTAAGGATTAAAGTCGCGATTGCCATAAAACCAGTGTCTGCCAAAGATGCATCCCCCACATTAGCCCTCGCACGTTCCATTTCAGCACAGGTTTTTCAGGAAGCTGATGAAAACAACCCAAGAAGGAAACCACTTCAGACTCCACCCCCTGGTGTCAGTGGGTTCTTGGTGTTGCCATCTTCCTCACCAGGCTGACCTTTTTGATGACCAGAGGTCGACTCTCCCGTCCCACAGCTGAGCTTCGTCAGCTCCAAGACCTGACCCCAGCACTTTCTTTCAATTCAGTTTTAGCTATCACAGGTAACAGTAACCCCAGGGACTGCATGCTTAACTGTTTTCTTATTATTCTACAATTCCTGTACATCCACTGAGGCCCAAACCCCAGGAGCTGGGTATATCATCTCTAAACTCTGTTGTTTACTTTTGAGTAGGAGACAGCAGCACAGCTGCTACTTCGTACTGTGAATGACCTAGTGGCCGCCCAAGGATCAAAGGATCCCCACTGCCTCACCCACCCTCTCATCCTTTCTCTTAGCAAACCGCATGTCTCAGTGAGTCAGGCCTTGTAGTGGATCCCTCATTTTTGACACAAAATGCTGTTCCCTCCCTTTTCTGGGCATACAGTAATACGAATCTGATGTTCACCACACTACCTGGAGTTAGCATCAGACCCCACAGTGGGGGACAGAGTCCCCGACAAGATGGTCCCTCCATCAGAAACCATATGCAATTTGGGGATTCCTAGCTGTTAGGGGTGGAGAAGGTGATGGCACCCCACTCCGGTACTCTTGCCTGGAAAATCCCATGGATGGAGGAGCCTGGTGGGCTGCAGTCCATGGGGTTGTAAAGAGTCAGACACAACTGGGGGACTTCACTTTCACTTTTCACTTTCATGCATTGGAGAAGGAAATGGCAACCCACTCCAGTGTTCTTGCCTGGAGAATCCCAAGGATGGGGAAACCTGGTGGGCTGCCATCTATGGGGTCGCACAGAGTCGGACAAGACTGAAGCGACTTAGCAGCAGCAGCAGCAGCAGCTGTTAGGGGAAGCACACTGATTGAAGCCGCCCACCCTGGCCAGGCACCATAGAAACCATTTGCATAAGTTGTTTTATGACAGGAGATCCTGATAAGGAATATGGAACTAATAAGCCACCACCAACCGGAAAAGTTTGGGAAAGGTCGAAAGGAGACACCGCGTGTCCGTCCACTTCCTAGAATCCCTCTCGATAGCATCCATCTTGGCTGAGCGATGCATGTACCACCAGAAAAGACTCTGAATTAGAGTGATTGGCCAAAGACCACCCGGAAACTAATCCCATCACCATAAAACCCGAGACTGCGAGCCACGCGGTAGAGCAGTTCTCCTGGGTTCCCTTACCCTACTGCTCTCCACCCGGGTGCCCTTTTCCAATAATATCTCTTGCTTTGTCAGCAGATGTGTCTCCTCAGACAATTCATTTCTGAGTGTTAGACAAGAACCCAGTTTCGGGCCCAGAAAGGGGTCCCCCTTCCTGCAACATAGCCACCCACACTTCTGATGGACTAGCTATATATTTAGGGGTTCCCACAACCCCTAGTAAAAGTAAAGTAAAAAGTCGCTCAGTCATGTCCGACCCTTTGCGACCTCGTGGACTATAGCCTAACCCTAACCCACAACCCCTGGGGTACAATAATTCCTGTGAAATAATTCCTAGAATTAAGGGAAGCACTCTCTTTACACTTGCAGTTTTATTATGAAGGATACACACAGGTGAGTTCTAAGAGGGTTCTGGATGCAGGGCTTTTATGCCCCTTCCCGTGGAGTCCTAACACATCCACCTACTGCCATGTCTATGTGTTCACCATCTTCGAAGTTCCACTGATCCCAGGTGTCCAGAGATTTTATTGGTGTTGTATTAGGATGTTTTATTATGTAGGCTTATGGACAGGGACTTCCCTGTAGCTCAAATGGTAAAGAATCTACCTGCAATGCAGGAGATCTGGGTTCAATCCCTGGATCGAGAAGATCCCCTGGAGAAGGGAATGGCAACCCACTTCCAGTATTCTTGTCTGAAGAATCCCATGGACAGACAGAGAAGCCTGGAGGGCTACAGTCCGTGGAGTCTCAAAGAGTCGGACACGACTAAATGTGCCAGATTATGTGGGCATGATTAATCAAGTCATTGGCCAAGTGAAGTCAGACTCCAGCCCACTTCCCTCTGCCTGGAGGTCAGTTTGGCCTGAAGCTA
This sequence comes from Bubalus bubalis, assembly GCF_019923935.1. NCBI lineage: Eukaryota > Metazoa > Chordata > Mammalia > Artiodactyla > Bovidae > Bubalus > Bubalus bubalis. The sequence goes on along the minus strand of NC_059173.1, from coordinate 7,702,819 downwards.
AAACCATCTAATCCTGCAGCTGGACTTTCACTCCCATCCTCCAGCCATTCAGGGATCCACAGTGAGCCACTTCTTTGGCATAACAAAGGCTATTTTAGCACACAGGAAGTTCCAGGCAATTTTGAACCTTTGTACCAGTAATCAGGGACAGAGGCCAGACACATCTTTATTATACTAGGGTATGTATGTCCAGATTTATCACGTTGTAAACTTTCAGTATGTGCAGTATGCTGTATGCTAAGCACACCTCAGTAAACCAGGAAAAATGACCACTGCCATCCCGGAAAACATTCACCGAGTTCTAAATGGACAGAACTGCATCTCACAATCCCCATGACTGGGACAATAAGCACTTTGTTTCAGGGACAAATCTCCACTCTGAGCTGGCTTTTCTGTTCCTCTCTTGGTATTTTGGTTGATCAGATACAAGAATCTATAACTGCATTTGACTTTAGAGAAAAAGGAGATGAGATGTGGGGGCAGGGGTGGGGGCAATGATAGGGAATTCTGCTGAGTTGTTCTGCCAGCAAACAGGGACCCAGGTCCTGTAGCCCTTCAGTTCTCAGTCCTGTATACTTTCTCTGGGGCTTCTGCTTCCTTGGGACAGACTCTAAACTTCTGCTGTGAACCTGGTTTATAAATTATGACTTTAATCCTTGGTCCCAATCCTCCTTGTGCGTCTGCTCACCAGGCCTGAGACTCTGGTAACCCCAGCCCTTGTTCCCCCAGATACTCTAACATTAAAGGGATGCCTTCTCAAGGGTGCATCCTTCCTGTCTCTCTCCCCATTTCCAAAGTGTTTTTTTTTTTTAATATATATATATATAGCCTCAGAATTAATCTTCCCCATCTCAGCCAGGGCTCTGGGGCAAGCCTTCCATACTTTTGCAAAAGCCCAAGGTGAACCCATGCATCATACCCAGTTCTGGAGGAATCTGAGAAAGGAGGACCCTCCAGGGATAAATTGGGGGGGGGGGACTTTTAACTCCAACTTTCACCAACTAAGGTCTAGTATTTTCCTTCAGAAAATGTTGCCAAGAATAGGAAATGACATTCTGGTGTGGAAAATCAAGTCTCCCGTCACTCATGCCACCCCTGGTTTCTGTGTGCTGCGTGCAAAACACGGTCCAGAGACCTTCATGGACTGAGAGCATCAGGGTGGGCTCTGGGCTCCTTTCCTTGGGAGGGGGAAGGGGAACTCAGCAGTGGGACAGGAGCCTTGCCACTCACGCACGTCCCTGTCGCACCTGCCAGAGGAGATAGGGTCTGCAGCTCCTTTGGAAGCTTTAGCAAGTGACAAGTCAAGGGAGTGGTTTAAACTCCATGCAAATATAAAATGAGGACAAGCCTGACTTGAGGATCCTTTTGTTTCATGGCTCCTGTGTGAAAGGTATGACATCTTAATAGAATTTAATTGTCCTGCAGGGGTGTTGAAATTTTTACCCACAAAATAAAAAGAGACTGCTATATTTACAAAGATCACTATCCCCCCTGCCTAGAAGCAAGAAACCCTTTATCTCTAGATCACAGATTCCTAGTGGTTCTTGGTGAGACCCTGGCCGTGCGCAATTATAAAGGCTCCACCGAGATTCCAAGAGCAGTTGCCCAGTAGGTTCCATAGGAGGCATCCAAGAACCTTAGGCAGCACCTTAAGAGGGGAGAGACATAGAGGGACAGAAGGAAGATACAAAGTGTAGCCAGGCCATGGGAAAAAAGAGGGGGGTGGTGGGTTCCAAAGTCTTCAGTCTGTGCTCCTTCCAGGTGGGGAGGAGGGGAGATGGTGGCATAAGGCTGCAGTGAGAACGGCAGGGGCCTCTGCCTCACTGTCTGCAGAGAGGAACTTCCTGCCTCTTTTGCAGGTTTTGTGGTATTCTCCATCAGCTGACGTGTGACCAAACACTTAACCAGAGCAGCTGGTGAGAGGCAGAGATGAGGAGTCAGGTCTGACGTGGATCAGCAGGAGTGGACTGTAGGGTCCTGGCAGAGAGAGGAGGCTCAGAGACCTCTTCTCTCTCATTCTGAGACGGACTAGTGTTTACTTTTCATCAGCTTCCTGAGGTTGCCTGACCGCTACTCCTAGACAATATCAGCTGAGGATTGTCTGACCCAGAAAAGCACTTAAACTGAAGAGGGCTCACAGTGCGTGGCCCCACAACTGTAGAACATTCCAGGTGCAGTGGAAGTGGAGGGGGCAGTGGGGAGCAGGCCCAAAGTGCTGGGCGACCTCAACAGAGACATGCAGCATGATCCCAGAGTCCAGGTGGTCCTCAATATCCTTCTCTGTGACCAAGAAGGCATCAACTGTTTTCTCTGAAATTGTCTAGCACAGGCGTGCCCCACACCTCAATCTTCACTCTGCTGACAGGTGGGACCCCTAACTGGGAGCTGGGGGTTGACCTTCTTCCTGTCTCTGCCCCCAGAGCCTCTTTTAGTGCCTGGCACGTGTGTGTGAGTCTTGGAAGAACTTGCAAACGCATGGTCAGATCAGATCAGCAAACTACACTTTCAAGGAACCCCCAGAGGAGGGGTGACCGTGTATTCATCTTTGGATTCTAGAGCTGCACCATCATCCAATGTGGGTGCTCCCTAGCCAGATTTGTCTATTTATAACTAGGTAATTATAAATAAAATGAACATTCAGTCCATCCATCACACCAGCCACGTCTCAGGAGCCTTAGAAGTTATGTGCTAGCAACCGCTGTATTCAACAAGGCAAAAAGAATGTTTCCATCTTCAAGGAACACTGTGTCTTCCGCAGCGGCTCTGATCTGGGCCCAGGGTCTGCTGGTTGAAATCATCTAATTCAAAGCGTATCCATCACAGGTGGAATTTCAGGTTGATAATTTGCAGGTGAGTGTGGTGCTTGTCTGGTGGGAATGGGGGGCATGAGAAGTTGAGGAGGGATCCTCTCTCTGTCTCTCATCTGAAAACTTGCAACTATCATCTTGGAGAAGGGCTCTAGCTCTTGGAAGCCCAGGGAAGGCTGAGAATCCAGAAAAAAGAGGAAAGTGATGCTGAGTGAGCCAGCATGGCCCCAGCTGGAGTAGGAGGAATGAGTGAGCCACTGTCTCTAATAACTCTATTGCTCCAGATAGTCTGTATAAAGAATGGCTTGTGGAGCACATGTATGACTCAAGGAGCAAAGGTAGAGGCCGAGGCTCAATGTAGGGAATAAGTCTCAACTGAGGAAGAAGGGTGTAAAATCAGAAAGAAAAGGAAACCACGGAGGGGCTTGTTTGGTGTTTTCCATATTTCAGCAACTTAATAGGAGGAGGTTATTATGTCTACAGGCCTCGAGGGTGTTTGTAATCACCTTTTCCTGCTTTGTTATTGAAGATAATCATTTCCAAGAGACCAAGTCTTGCTGCCTTTGACACTGCCAGACACCATAGCCTTTGCTTATGTTTGCTTGGCATCTCTTGGGAATAAAGCACAAGCATTACTGGTCGGGGTTTGGGCATTGAGCTGGAATGAGGCCGTCTGGTGGGACGCGACTCTCACCAACACTGGAGCCTGGAGACACAGCCCCTCGTGTGCGCTCTGGGTGCTGGGGGAAAAGCAGATGCACTCTCCCTCTGCACGTGCAGGTCTCGGGGCAGCCACTCCTCTGGGGGGCTTGGGTTTCCTGCCCTCAGGTTTCCTCCCGGTTTGAGGGCGCTGCTCCCAGGGGTGGGGAAGTTAGAGAGGACGTCCCCCCAGCTCCCTCCACAGGCTCCCAGGTCCTCCCACAGAGCTGAGGGGGAGCACACCCTGGAGCACCTTTCTCGCCTCCACTCCTCCCCAACATCCCGAATCCCGGGGCCAGCCGCCCCTCGAGCCCCTCCACAGCCAGCAGGAATTCTCCAGGATGCTGTGAACGACTGCGGGGCCGGCTGCACACCCCTGTCCTCACAGTCCTGCTGACCCGGTCCCCTGGGAGTGACCTGCCCCAGGACAGCGCCTCTGGGCGGCGGGGCCGGGGGTCACGGCTCTTCTCAGAAGCCCCTGCTCCCGCCAGACAGTGCCTGCTCCTGCCCCGCTGCACCCCAGCCCGGCCCGCCCTGCCACCTTCCCCCAGGCAGGCCCAGGTCCCCGCCTCCCAGTCCCGTCCTTCCAAGGCTCCAGGACTAACCCTGGCCAGGACTGGGGATTTATGTGACCAACACCTGCTGAGGATGAACCCTGTTGCATTGCTTGCAGACCAAGAGAATTTGGACAAGTTACTTTACCTTTAATTTGTGTTCATCCCCTGTAAGGGGCTAGAAAACTTACAGGGTTGTTGTGAGGACTAAGTATGTCCCAAGTAACTAAGGTTGTCGCCCCAGGCACAGGACGTGTGAGTCATCCATGGAATTGGCCTCTGTTCTCTCCCAGGGGGCCCATCACACACCCCCTCATCTGTGACAAGTGCTCCCTGTGTTTGGGTGGATTGGTTCATCAGTCCATTGATTGACTGGGGAGGGTGGCAGGATACTCATGATCATGCCTCCGATGTTGCCATACGTTGGAGAACAGAATGGCTGGTGGAGGTTGTTGAGGAAAAGGACCTTGAGGCAGAGGAGGAAGGGAAGGCATGGAGGGAGCCAGGAGGAAGGCAGCGCCGTGACCAGAAACCCCGTGCAAACGTGGCTGCCTGTTGGCAGCACCGGTGACACAGACAGGGCACCTGGTCATAGTTACAGAGTTTGAGGGCTGAAAAGGGGGCCCTAGAGATTCTAGACCCCTCTCCCTCATTGCAGAGGTGAAGCCATCGAAGTCCTGGGATAGATGGGGACAGGAAGGGGCCCTGAAATGGGGCTACATAATCCCGGGAGCATCAGGTTCCCGATTGCTGAACTTGACTGTGGATTTTCAGCTCTCCTTTCCTGTGCCCACCCCGCGCCCCCCCCCCCCCCGCCCCTTAACACCACTGCTGCCCTTGGGCACCAGAACACTACTTTGCTGACAGCGAAGACTCTGAATGGGTGGGCAACAGTCTGCATGTAATTTACTTATTACTCTTTTTACCTTTTCATTTTCTCTCTTTTTCGAATCCGTAACACTTTTCTAGGTAGCTCTTCCCTGTCCCCTCCCCCTTCCCTCTTTTTATTGATTCTCATCCAGGAGGACCTGGTCTTATCCAGGTACCTGAGGTCATGGGATCGTCTATAAAATCTGTACAGTCTCCCCTGCAGCCCCCCTCCTCCATTTCCTTAGCATTACCCTGGCTCTTGATTCTGCCCCACCACCCACCACCCTGTCTTCATCAACTCAATTGTGCTGAGCAACCCAGACTGCCCCCCTCTCCTCGGGCAGGAGGCGGGGCTGGGAGTCAGAAAGACTGGGTCCACCCAGCTGGAGCTACCCCACTCCCACCTCCCACCCCAGTGGAGCCTGGCTTTGCCCTGCCCCCTCCCACCACCACCCACCCATGGGTATACAGTTCTGCCCTGGGTGCCTCTGACGTGCCATTGTCTTCTCTCACTGTCAAGAAGCTCTCTCCTAGTCTGCTAGGATGAAGGAAAGAGATAAAGTGGAAGAGGAAATGGGAGTGGGGAACAAGCAAACTGCAGAGGGAAAGGCACATAAGGCACCTGGGCTCCCCTGCCTCCTTTCTTTTTGGCACTTTTAGAAGAACCAGCAAAGCCAAGGAGCGCCCTGGGTAGCCAGTATTTCACACAAAGGAGACACAAGAGGATGGTCGAAGTCCATGCAGACAAATGAAGGGTGCCCTGAGAACATCTTCCTGGACATGACAACCTGCTCCACATAAACCTTTAAGGTTGCTGGGCCACACCCTCCAGGGGCTCCTGCATTTGGAGGGCTGTAGGTTCCTGCAAAGCCGCCCGTGCCCAACTCCAGGCTGCATTGTTCACATCATACGTGTTTGGAAGAGTCTCCCAGGGTTTATTGGCTATCTTGGTAGTACGGGACCCAACTCTCCTCCTCCAAACCCCCCTAATGCCAACGGGGGCGTATCCCCCACTCAGCAGTTGAATGCTAGATCCGCTGAAACTGGATATGATGAGATAGCATGGGATGACCCTGACCCTCCCCACTCCTTCAGGCCTCCTGGGAAAATGATGAAGACAAGACAGAGCCACCTGGGGTCCCTTCTTATGCAAGTAGGGCAGCTCCTCTGGGCCAGCTTTGAACCCTGTCCATGCTTAGTAGTCCTGGCATCAAGACTACCCCCAGGATCCACACCCAGCTTGGAGGGAGCCAGGCCCTGGGCGCCTCCCACCCCCACCCAGCCTCTGCAGAGCCCTGTGAGGGGCCCAAGTCCCCTCAAAGCACCATTTTTCAGGCTGAGCTTTGGCAGATTTGTTACATGTATGTAAAAACAAAACAAAAAATTGAAGCAAACTCAATGCCATTCTCATTTGAGATAGGGTAAGGGGGCAGAATACAAATTGCTTACATTTCTTTAATTTTCAAATTCATAAGTAAAGAAACCCATATTTCATTCTATTTTAAATAGCAGTGTTTTCTGTAACCTTTTCACATTGGAGCAGTTAGGCCATAAACCTTATTGGTTTTTTGTCTTTTTTTACCACTGCATAATCTTTTTTAAAAATTGAAAAACAGAGGCAAGCAAGACTGGTGGGGAATGTTAAGAAAAAGATTATTGGGGAGGAAAACATAAGTTAATAATTAACTTTCCACTGTGTGGGTCTCCCGATGAGTCGGCTGAGTAGGGCTGGAGGGACGGGGTTATTTACCACGTCCACCTGTGTCATCAGACCTCCCGCTCCTCAGAGCACCCAGACAGAGGGACCCAGCCTTTCTTTTCATCCTGGAGCCCCAGAGCCTCCCCTTTCCTCTGCATCACTTATACTGTTTCATTGGACCAGTCACTTGAACACGGCCTGGCCAAACGCCCAGGTTAAATCACTCCTTCAGAACATCTCTCCGCTACTAAACAACACGTTTAGTAAAGAGCAACAAACAGGGGTGCCCTGGGGATGTGACCCCTGGGGAAGCCAGGGCCCAGGTCTGACTAGCCCCCTGGGTCCCGCACACTGACCAGAGAGCCCACCCACCTCTCCACTGAGTCCAGCACCTGCATGTGTGTGGCAGGTTCTGGTGCAACACCTGCGAAGGACACGGAGGACTCATCCTGAGACTCAGAGGGGATGGAGCTTCCAGTGTCTGGAAGCTTAAATGAGACACGTGAGGTGAAGGAAGGAGGGCCACCTCCCTATGCCTCTTGAGTTAGCTGTTTAGTGTGACTTTTCTTCCCTAATACAATCTGTATAGGTTCAGCATTAGTTTTATATGTTTTATATTTAACCCTTTTAATATGAAGCAAAGTTGAGCTCCTGCTGGGTTTATTTTTTAAATATTTGTATGTAAAATAACACACAAGTATAGAAAAAGCACCCTCAACAAAGGGAGGGCTCAGTGGATTGCAATGGGTGCTCCACTCTGGGAACTGAAGTCACTGTCGGACTCTTTGCAACACCATGGACTGTAGCCTAACCAGGCTCCTCAGTCTATAGAATTTTCCAGGCAAGAGTACTGGAGTGGGTTGCCATTTCCTTCTCCAGGGGATCTTCCCAACCCAGGGATCGAACATGGGTCTCCCTCATTGCAGGCAGGCACTTTACTGTCTGAGCCACCAGGGAAGCTTCCCACTCTGGGAAGTAGTCGTGTTTTCCTCTGTAAAAACCCAGGTGCTTCTGACAAGCTCCTCTCACAGCTTCCTAACCCTGACCTCAGACGTCCACAGCAGAAGTCCCAAAGGCATGGGATTCTCCCAGCCCTCCAGCTCCCTCTTCCCAGGTGTGCTGCCACACTAATTTTGAGCTGTGTGTAAATCATTGTGCTTGCAGTATGCACGGATAACTGATTTCATTCTTATAACCAGATAAGTTAGTGACTCCTCTTCTTCCCTTCTTCAGAGGGCTGCCAGGATTCTGGGGATATCCTGTATACTGAACTGGGTGTTGGACAGATGGGCTTATATTTCCAAGAAACCATAAAGCTCTGCACTTATGGTTTGGGTACCTTAGCAAAACCACAATGAGATACCACACCTCACACCCATTAGAATGGCCATTACCAAGGAGACAAGAAACAATAAGCATTGACAAGGATGCAGAGCAAAGGGAACTCATGTGCACTGTTGGTAGGGTTATAAATTGGTGCAGCCACTATTGAAAACAGTATGGAGGTTCCTCAAAAAATTAAAAAAATAGAGTTACCATATGACCCGGCAATTCTACTTCTGGATATACTAACGGGAAAAGACATATACACCCTCATGTTCATTGTAGCATCACTGACAAGATATGGAAGCAACCTAAGGGTCTATTGATGGGTGACAAAGACATGTGATACATATACACATATAATTCAGCCATTAAAAAAAAAGGAATACATGAAATCTTGCCATTTGTGACAACATGGATATACCTCGAAGGCATTATGCTAAGTGAAATAAGTATGAGAAATATGGTAACAGTCTCGTTTACTTGTGGAATCTAAGCAAACAAAACAACAGGCTCATTGTACAGAGAACAGATTAGTGGTTGCCAGAGGTGGACAATGGGGAGAGTTGAATAAGTATGGGTGAAGGGGGTCAGAAAATATGAACTTTTCCAGTTACAAACTAAGTAAATCATGGCCATAGAAAGCACATCACGGTGACTGTAGTTAATGATCCTGTATTGTGTATTTGAAAGTTGCCTAGGAGAACAGATCTTAAAAGCTGTCATCAAAGACAGTTTTTTCCTTGTAAGCATGTCATATGATGGGTGTTAACTCGTCGTTGTGGTGAGCATTTCACAATGTGTATACAGATAGTGAATGATTATGTTGTACACCCAAAAGCTAGTGTTATATATGAGTCACATTTCAGTTAAAGAGAATAAATGCTTGCTTAACAAATATTTGGGTACCTTATATAAATTGTCATCAATTAAAAAACAAGAAATGCAAAAAAAGTTTTTCCACAAAACAGACTTAAGGCCCAGGTGGCTTCCTCTGATTTCTACCAAACATTTAAGGTAGAAGTTGATGCCCATCTCCTAACACACTCTTCCAGGGAACAGATATAGAGAGAATACACCTGACACTGCCTTTATCCGACCAGGAGAATACTGTCTCACCCCAGCCATAGACATTAGAAAACAAGGAAATTACAGGCCAAATTGTCCTGAATGTTGATGTCAAAATCCAAAGTTAAATATTAGCCATCTGAATCTGGAGGCATTTAAAAAGGAAGGAAGCTGGGACTTCCAGGACCACTGGGTGTGTTTGGGTGCTGCCTGGGGGAGTGAAGGGACAATGCCATCAGGTTAGAGGAGTGAGCCTTCGGTGGCAGGGATGAGGAGGGCCTGGGTCATCCTCAGAGACAGTCTTGGGGTGGGGTCTCCAGGCTATGGCCATGGAGGGTCCCTCTCTCCCTCTGGGAGAGAGACTCCCGTGTCACTGCAGGGTCCAAGGATGAATGAGGAGCTTGCAGGGGCTGGATTGTGATGAGGAAGGATGAGCAGGGAGGGTGAGCCCTCAGACCCAGTGCAGCCACGGACCCTCCCTGGCCAGGCCGTAAACCCAGGGTGCTCAGACAAGTGCTCGCATCAGTAGTTGCGAGACAGTGGGGCATACCAGCTTCACCCACTAAACCACCAAGCACAGTGCAGCAGGCTGCTCTCCTCATGAAGCAGCACCAGCTGCGCATCCAGGGCTGAATGGAGGCCAAGCTGCTTCATTAGAGACGTGCCATGTGGGGCAGTTGGCTTGGAGAGGTGGGGCTCTGAGACAAGCCGACCACTGGTCAGACCACCAGGAGGGGCTCCCTTTGAGGTGGCTGATGTGTGAAGATGCTGGGGGAAGAGGCCCACATGGCATGGGACCCCCTGATCCTTCAAGGAACTTCTTTCCAGAATATTGGACGGCTTTGGGGTCAGGGATCAACACTTCAAGGAGGGTCAAGCTGGGTCAGGCATGTGCCCTCCTGTAGGCTAAGACCCCTCTTGTCCTCAGAGCAACCGTGGGGCAGGAGGATTGAGGGGCCGAAGGGAGCAGAGTCCTGGGTTCCGGGGTCCAGGGCACCATCTAGAGGAATTCGGGGTTCAGAGATTTCTGTCCCCAGGGAACCAGCTACATTCGTGTCCCACATCCATCTGTCATCAGCTTTGAGACGCTGGGAAAGTCACTGAAAATCTAAACATTTTAGTGCCATGTATATATGGATCACAGCACCTGCCCTGAGATTTTTCCCCCTCACCCCCACGGCTGATGTGGGGATCACAGGAGATGATAACAGACATTCACAAGTTGAAAAGCAGCACACCCATAACCTCCCCCCATCCCCTGCCCCGTGGCACACAAGAAGCAGTACTTCTACATTTCTTGCTTATGTCCCAGACATTTAGCATTTGAAAACTTCTGGAGAAGGGAACAGCTACCCACTCCAGTATTCTGGCCTGGAGAATTCCATGGATTGTATAGTCCATAGGGTTGCAAAGGCTCAGACATGACTGAGCATATACCCTCCTGTTTGCTAAGACCCCTCTTGTCCTTGGAGTAACCGTGGGGCAGGAGACTGGGAGGGGCTGGAAGGAATGGAGTCCTGGGCTCAGGGATCCAGGGCACCATCTAGAGGATTTAGGGGTTCAGAGATTTCTGTGCCCGGGGAACCAACTACATTCATTGTCCCACACTCATCTGTCATCAGCTTTGAGACGAGACTCCAGGGAAGTCACTTAAAATCTAGACATTTTAATGCCATGTACCATAATGTATGGATCACAGCACCTGCCATGAGCACCTGTGAAGGACCAGTCACTTTTCTTCAGGGTCTACCTGACGTTCTATATTAAGCTTTATCATGTAATACTACTAAGTGGGTCCTATTAACATTTCTGTATCACAGAACAGGGGACTGAGGACAGAGAGGTTAAGTAACCTTCCCAGGTTCACGCGGCTTCTGGTACAATTTGAACCCAGACCAGCAGGCACCAGCCCCCACACTCCCAGTCACTGTGCTGTGCGCCCTTTCCATTAATATATTATCTCACTAAACAAAGTCACGTCCCCATGCAGTCAGCCTGCTGGCTGTCTTAAGTGCACGCTACATGCAACGTCCCTCTCCCCAAGCCCAGCTTTGATTCAGTTGACCTCCCTACACAACTGGTGATCAAAGAAAACAGAAGTGGGGCCTGGGAACGGACTGACACTTCTCCATCATCTTCTCCCAGCAACGTAGCAATCGTTTCTCTCAATGTTTGTTCTGTTTTCTATGATCATGACTCGGGTAACAAGAAGAAAAGGAAGAGTATAAGGAATTCAAACGCAGAAAGCAGATGAATACCATGTGTGGTCAAGATGACTTGTTGGCCACTCCCAGAAGTGGTTCAGACACCTCAGGATCCCCATCTGGCCACACGGCAGGGTAGGGGCGCACGTGTACCACCCCCACTAACCACTCCATTGAAGGTACTGTCGAAATAACACCCGTGGCTGTTTATACAGCAGAGCCTGGATCCAGGTAGAGGGAGCATTGGGTACCACTGGGCTTGGTGCTCACTCAGAACCAGTTCAACCGCTGCCTGCCCTCAACCAGGCCTTAGTCCAGGCTGCTCAAATGACTGGTCAGATTCTAGTCAGTGTGCCCCCAGAGGCCTGTTAGACTTCATCTGTTAAGGCCACCAAGGCACCAGCTCAGGAGACCTTTTCCCAGCTAATGAATATTCATTCCTCATTAAGAGTTGTCAGTTAAGATGAAGCTAATTCCTTGCTAATCTGTCCTATGGATGTTTGGTTTGAAATGTACTGGGTTCTAAGCTATTTGGGAGTTATGCTGATTACTGACTATTCAGAGTATTTGGTAGAGCACCAGGAAAGCGTTTATAGGATGACGATGCTGGGGGAAGAGAGAAACAGATTGAACACCCCCGATGACCAGAGGGGCCCTTTGACTGGGACAAAGTGTGTTATCTGGGGTCGGAGTTTAAATGCAGAGTCAGGAGACTGGGTCAGATATGTACCACTTTCCTGCCTCAGGCACCTCTTCCAGGTCATCAGCTGTCTCCCTGCAGCAACCTTGGAGCGGGTGCAGGAGGGCGTGGGAGAGGAGTGAGAGGAACTGTTGGGTCAGTGGTCCAGGGCACGAGCTGGCGGTCTCAGGTGTTCAGGGATCTGTGCCCCAAGGTGGCCAGCTACATTCCTGTGTAGGATTCATTACTCATCAGTGTTACATCAAGTCACTTAATCTCAATTTCAGTGCCCTGCATCATGTGGGTTACAGCCCCTTCGCTGCCCACCCCACAGTGCGATGTAGAGTTCACAGGAGATAACAGACTTTCCCCATGAGCTGTAAAGTATCAAACCCATGTGAAGGCTGAAAACTAACCTTCTCTCTTGACTCATAGTCATTCCTCTCTGGAGGAACCACTGCCGTGTTTCTTATTCTTTCGGGCTAGTAATATTTGAGTACTTCTGTAGCACTTAGTGATAATAATTATTCTTCAGGCTTTACTGTATTCACTTAAAATTAGTCTCATAATAGCAGTAAGTAGACCCTACTACGGAGAAGACAATGGCACCCCACTCCAGTACTCTTGCCTGGAAAATCCCATGGACGGAGGAGCCTGGTGGGCTGCAGTCCATGGGGTCGCTAGGAGTTGGACACAACTGAGCGACTTTCCTTTCACTTTTCACTTTCATGAATTGGAGAAGGAAATGGCAGCCCACTGCAGTGTTCTTGCCTGGAGAATCTCAGGGATGGGGGAGCCTGGTGGGCTGCCATCTATGGGGTCACACAGAGTCGGGCACGACTGAAGTGACGTAGCAGCAGCAGCAGACCCTACTAACACTTTCCTATCACAGAACAAGAAATGAGAACAAGAGGGTCCACATAACCTTTCCAGGTTCACGTGACACCTGGTATTTGAACCCAGACCATCAGTCACCAGCTCCCACATCCTCAGTCACTGTGCTGTGCGCCCTTTCTATATTATCTCATCTGAATAAAGTCATGTTCCAGTGCAATCAGTGCTGGATATTTTGAATGTATTAACTGTACACCACATTGCAACATTCCTCTCCCCAGCCCCAGCTTTGATTCAGCTGACTCCCCTAGGCAGCTGTCATGGGGGAACAGAAGTGGGGCCTGGGAATGAATTGATATTTCCCCATGGTCTTCTCCCAGGAATATGTCAATAGTTCTGCTTTGAACATATTTTCCAGGATTGTGGCCCGGTTAACCAAAAGAAAAGGATCACAAGGGATTCAGACACTGGACGCACAAGAATATCATGTGCAGTCAAGATGGTCTGCTCACCATTCCCAGTCGTGGTTCAGACACATCAGAATTCACTTCTGGCCAAACCACAGGTAGGGGCACACACGTGCCACCCCCACTAACCACTCCATTGAAGGTGCTGTGGAAATAACACCAGTGAGTAGATTCAAGAGTAAAGGCTGTGGTTTATACAGCAGAGCCTGGATCTGGGAGAGCGAGGACTGGGCAGAGATGGTGCCCACTCAGAACCAGTTCAGCCACTGCCTGCCCCCAACCAGGCCTTAGTCCAGGCTGCTCCAACCATTGGTCAGGTTTTAGTCAGTGAGGCACTGGGGCCCACAGACTTCATTCATTAAGCCCCCAAAACACCACCAGCCCAGGAGATCCTGTTCCCAGCTAGTGAGTAGCCACTGCTCCTTGTCCAGGTTTGGTCAGTTGAAGATGATGTGAATTCTCTGTGCAACTGTCATGTGGGCAGTTGGTTTAGAATGTCCTGGGTTCTGAGCCAGTTAGAGTCAAGCAGGCTACTGGTCATTCAGGGTGGTCACCTGACCACCAGGAAGTCTCATTGCAAAGCAGCAGTGGATAGAATCATGTGCTGAGGGGGAGGGGAGGGGGAAAGATGCATGTTCTGATCTCCCAGTCCATCAGAGGGTCTTAATTTGGGGGAAAGGCAGTGTATTTGGGCTCAGGGATTGAGTCAGGAGTTGGGCTGAGATTTGAGCCATTCTCTTGGGCCAGGCACCTCTGGGTACCAGCTGTCTCCCTGCAGCATCCTTAGGCAAGGAGGATGTGGGAAGGGAGTGAGGAGAGCTCTTGGTTTGTGTATCGAGGGCACAATCTCATGTCCAGGGGTTCAGGAATCTCCATCCCCAGGGAATCATCTCCGTGTCTTGCTTCAGACCCATCACTCATGAGTGTTGTGACTCTGGGCAAGTTACTCAATCTATGTAAATTTCAGTCTCCTGAACCATAAAATATGGGTCACAGCCCCTTGTCTGCCCTCCCCACAATGTTGATCCCAAGAAATAACAGATTTTCACCACTACTGACAGCTGAGTATTGAAATTCCCAACTGTTACCATTAAGGAGTCTCTTGTCGGTTTACTCCATGTATTTTGGAGCGATCTTGTTCAGTGCAAAAAATGTAACTTTTCTCCTTGAAAAATGGACCCTTTGTCACTACAAAATGTCCTTATTTGTCTCTAGAAAAAATTGTCACAAACTTTGTTTTACATAGTAAAGCCAGTCAGATTTTCTTTTGGTTAATATCTGCTTGGTACACGTTTTCTCATCCTTTGCTCTCAGTTCCTTTGTATCTTGAATTTAAAGCTCAGCTCTAGATAGCACATGGTAAGATCAGAGCTGTTTATCCATTCTGCCAGGGTCTGCCTATTAATTGAACTATGTAAACCACACACATTTTGTTTAATCACTAATCACGTAGCATTGACATCTGTTATTTTGCCATCTGTTTTCTGTATGAGTTACATCTTTTTGTTCTCCTATTCCTCCATCACTGCTTTCTTTTGTGGTTATTTTCTAGTGGACTAATTTAATTCCTATGGTGTTTCTTTTACTATAGATTCTGGATTATAGCCTTAGTGGTTTCCCTGGGGACAATTAACATCTTAATTTATAAAATTCTTATTTGGATTAACACCAAATTAATTTCAGTGATTCACAGAGTCTTGACTCATCTGTGGATCTGTTCCATTAGCCTCCTGTATGCTGTTATTGTTATATTCATTATCCACTTAATACTTTTTGTGTTCAGGAACATAGATTTACAATATTCTTGTAGTGTCCTTTTTAACCAGATAGAATAAAATAGTACATGGTTTATATGGACTTCCCTCATAGCTCAGTTGGTAGAGAATCCACCTGCAATGCAGGAGACCCTGGTTCGATTCCTGGGGCAGGAGGATCCCCTGGAAAAGGGATAGGCTACCCGCTCCAGTATTCTTGTTCCCTTGTGGCTCAGCTGGTAAAGAATCACCTGCAATGCAAAGACCTGGGTTCTATCCCTGGATTGGGAAGATCCCCTGGAGAAGGGAAAATCTACCCACTCCAGTATTCTGCCCTGAAGAATTCCACGGACTGTATATGTATAGTCCATGGGGTTGCAAAGAGTCGGAAACTACCAGGGTCCAGCCTTAGCAGGATCCAGGGATACCCTCAGGATGGATGGCGCCGGCGAGAGAGAAAGTAAAGGAGAGAAAAAGAGGCTGATATTCCTTGGTTTACACAGAAAGCCAATAAAGCCCCTGACATGGGACTTGCTCTGTTCACGGAGGCCACAGGCGCCCTCTTGATGGAGCGAAGACACAGAGCACCTTCTCTCTGGAGTGTAGATGCAGAGCACCTCCTCGATTGGGTCTTAGAAGCCTGGGCAAAAAAGTGAACTCAGAGAGCCTCTGTGCTCCAGGGAATCAGCCTGAAAAAAAGGAGAGAGAGAGAAAGAATGACACGGGGAGACCCAGCTTAGGTGGAACGGGTCTGCAGCTTTATTTTCAAAAGGGGCTTTTATACCCTGAGTTACACATTTCCAGAAGTGAAAGATACAAAGTCATGCAGAGTCAGCTCAACATTCCATCAGTTTTACCTTTATCAAAACCAGGACATTTTCTGCATAGCTTTTCATAAACAAGGGTCTTATGTACATCATCTTATGGCCCTGTGGCCTGTTAACATTTTGTAACTCTTTCTTGATAAAGGTTTGTCAACCAGAAAACCTGCTTTCCCTTTATCTTTCCAGTCTGCAGTCCCCCTCAGGAAACAGAGCTACATTCTTA
The DNA here is from genome assembly GCF_019923935.1 of Bubalus bubalis. Taxonomy (NCBI): domain Eukaryota; kingdom Metazoa; phylum Chordata; class Mammalia; order Artiodactyla; family Bovidae; genus Bubalus; species Bubalus bubalis. The sequence goes on along the minus strand of NC_059173.1, from coordinate 7,686,814 downwards.
TGGAGCAAAGGTGCAGTGGGTTACAACAAAGAAAGAACTTATTAACTCAAGGGTCTTATGCTGCTAATGCCAAGGCTACTTCTTGTTTTTCTTGCATACCAACTATACTAGCTAATGCACTCTCAGGCGCACATTGGATAAAGGACAAGGAAACTCAGTAGCAAACATTGGCTCAACAATGCAGTGTTATTCTAATAATGCTTTTCTGTCACTCGAAGGTTATGCTTGGGGTGTTGTGAACAATCACGTGTGTTAGTTGCAAGAGTGTGGATAAACCTGCCAAGCAAGCTAAAATAGTAACAGAGGGGTTAGAATTAAAATGCTCCTTTCAAGCCCAGGAGACTTAACTAGAGCCTTAAGTTGATTTTCTTCAGAGAAAGGTGGTCGGGGATAGCCCCTTGTTAATGTCAGAAGAGTTGGTGAAAGGCATAATATAGTAGACAGTAGACAGACTTTGGTTTCAGAGTCGATGCTCGAGCAGGTCCAGGGAGTCCCTCGAGTCCTGATCCACCTTGCCTGTCAGGTCTCCTCCGCATGACCTTGTCATGGGTGGGATCTCCTGTGCTGGCTTCCGGCAGTAAACGACTGAGTGACTTTCACTTTCACTTTATCTGTTTATCCTACATACATCTTACGTACTTACATTTACACTGTTGTCTTTTCAGCATAAAGGACTCCACATTTCTTATAGGTAGCAAAGGATTCTCTCAGGTTTTATTCATTGGTAATGTCTTAATGTCTCCATTACTGAAGGGCATCTCTACTAGAGAATTCTCGGTTGACATGCAGTGACTTTTAGCAGTTGTTTTTGGTTTGTCTTGTTTTTCTGACTGCACGACATGTGACTTGCTGGATCTCGGTTTCCCAACCAGGGATTGAACCCCAGGCCCTTGGCCAGTGAAAGTGCGAGTCCTAACCGTTGGACTGCCAGAGATTTCCTTCTTTCAATGCTTTTAATACACCATCCCACTGATTCTAATAAAAATCAGCCCTTACACTTAGTGGGAAGTTTTCACATGATCTGCCACTTCTTTGTTGTTGCTTTCATGACTCTTTGTCTTTGGCCTTGAATCATTTTATTATGATGCAAGCTTACTCATCGTATGACGGCTTCCCTCATAGCTCAGTTGGTAAAGAATCCACCTGCAATGCAGAAGACCCCAGTTGAATTCCTGGGTTGGGAACATCTACTGGAGAAGGGATAGGCTACCCACTCCAGTATTCTTGGGCTTCCCCTGTGGCTCAGCTGGTAAAGAATTCGCTTGCAATGCAGGAGACCTGGGTTCGATTTCTGTGTTGGGAAGATTCCCTGGAGAAGGGAAAGGCTACCTACTCCAGTATTCTGGCCTGGAGAATTCCTGTATATACAGTCCATGGGGTCACAAAGAGTTGGACACAACTAAGCAAGTTTCACTTTCCTTTTGGGCTTCCCTGATTACTCAGTCATAAAGAATTTGCCTGGAGTACAGGAGACCCAAGTTCAATCCCTGGGTTGGGAAGATCCCCTGGGGAAGGAGAAGGAAATGGCCACCCACACCAGTATTCTTGCTTGGAAAATCCTATGGACCGAGGAAGAGGAGCCTGGCAAGTTACAGTCCATGAGGTCACAAGAGTTGGATACGAGTTAGTGACTAAACCACCAAGCTTATTCAACTTGATGTTTATCAAACTTCCTGAATATTGTGATTGTGTTTTCCATTAAATTTGGTGAGATTTTGGCTAGGACTTCACATGGCCTCCCTTTCTCTCTCGTGTGTCTTTTTGGAATTCTCTTTATGCATGTGGTAGTACGAAGGTCTAATTAGGCTCTGTTCATTTATCTTCCCTATCCCCCTGCCTTTTTTCTTTAAAAACAAAACAAAACAAAACAAAAAAACAAAAAAAACTTCATCAGACTGGAACTCAGTTATCCTGATGTCTTCAAATTTGCTGATTCTGCCTTCGTCCTATTGAAATCTGTTCAGCCCTATTTTGGGTTTGTGTCCCCACCCCAAGTTAGATATTAATTCCTTATTTGGAAAGAAGGTCTCAAGTATGGATGCACAGACACAGAGAAGACCACATGATGTTGAAGGCAGAGATTAGAACTATGCAACTGCAAGGCAAAGGAAGCCATGGAGTTCCAGAAGATGCCAAACTCTAGAAAGCAAGGAATTCATTTTCTAGTGTTTCATAGGGAGCATAGCCAGCCTACAGCTTGACTCCAGATTTCCAGCCCCCAGAAGAGTGAAACAGCAAATTTCTGTTGTTTTAAGCCATGTGGTTTGTAGTGATTTGTTACAGCAGCTCTGAAAAAGTAATGGAAGCCCCTCCAGTGAAATTTCCAGTGACATCTATCCTTTTCAACTCCAGATATTCCATTTGGTTCTCTTTTATAAGTTTATCTCCTTTATTGCTACTCTGTACTTCAAAGAATATAATTTCCATACTGCTGTTCAGTTTTTAAAGTATGATTTCTTTTGATTCTTTGAACATACTTAAATTATGTCCATAGCAGCAGTATTTACAATAGACAAGACACAGAAACAACCAGATGAGTGAGGGTACAGAGCAGAACAGAAGGGGGTCCCCCAGAAATCTTGCACCCAGAGCAGGTCAGCCCCCACATATACTGAGAGGGAGGAGGATGAGGAGAGTGGGGTGCAGGCCGTGGAGCAGGTGCTTAAGAGATGTGCCCCTGGAGACTCCAGCAAGGGGCTCCCCCAAGCCTCTCTCATTCTGAGGCACCCATGGGGGAAGGAGTGCCTACATTCACATATGTCCCTTGTTCCCGACAGTCTCAGCCCTGGACAATGTTTCTGGCAGGACAATGGCCCGTCTAAAGATGTCCATATTCTAATCTTTAAATTCTACCCACATGTTGCCTTATATGTTTGGGAAAGAAAATCAAGGTTGTAGACAAACCTAGGCTGGTAATCAGCTAACATGAAAATAGGGAGAATATCCTGGATTATCCAAGCAGTCTCAGCATCATCACAAGGGTCATTAAAAGTGGACGTGGGAGGCAGAAGAGTCAGTGTTAATGTGATATGAGAATGACTCCACTGAACATTGCAGGCTTTGAAGATGGAAGTGGGGCCAGGAGGTAAGGCGTGCAGACAACCTATAGAAGATAAAGTGGAGGAAACAAGACTCCTGGAGCAGAAAACAAATACAGCCCTGCTGACATGTTAAGTTTAGCCTGGTAAGGCCTGCATCAGACTTCTCACTCAGAGTCAGGAGGTTCATTATTCTTAGATTATATATTGTTATTGCTACTTACAGCTTCCCAGGTACAGAATTTGCCCTTCAGGAGGCGCAAGAAACACAGGTTCAATCCCTGGGTTGGGAAGCTCCCCTGGAGGAGGAAATGGCAACCCACTCTAGTATTTTTGCCTGAAGAATCCTATGAACAGAGAAGCCAGTTGGGCTACAGTCCATGGATCTCAAAGAGTTGAACACAGCTAAGCACACACACACACTGCTACTTAAGCCAAATTCATCCTTAAAAGACCTTTAATTGGTCTGCCCAACACCTACTCAGTAACATGGAACTTAGGTAGTACTATGATATATTGGAGAAATAAGCCTTTGGAATAATACAGCTTTCCCCTAGAAATATTTGATATCCAGTTTCTTTCATCTGATTTTATATGGCAACTCACTCCAGTGTTCTTGCCTGGAGAATCCCAGGGATGGCGGAGCCTGTTGGGCTGCCGTCTATAGGGTCACACAGAGTCGGACGCGACTGAAGTGACTTAGCAGCAGCAGCAGTAGGCTAATAAAATCAGATAGTGTCCTGGTCACAAGATTTCTATTAACCTTAGAAAAGCAACAATTTTTTTCTAATCAGTAGATTAAGAAGCCTAAGACCAGCATATATTTTTAATAACAAGATTGAATTCAATGATTTTAACATGAATACCTTTATTGAGTCACATTTTAAATGTATGAGTCTAGAAATTATAGTGTTACAAATAAATGATATTTGTATTGCATTTATAGGAAACATTCAGAAAGTTATTACTTTGAATTTGTTCCTTCCAAGTGATTTCTGTAGATCTCTAGAAACCTGCTACCATAAATGTATTATCATAAATCAAATTCTAGTTTTAGAAGAGAATATGTTATCTTTAACCATGGAAACCATATCCTATATTTATCATTATTGGCAATATAGCTAGGTAGGACATTACCTGGACTGCAGTATATTTAAATAACTTGTTTTCATTTTCTTATAAGACAGTTTCATACCTAAACGAATAACCTATAATCAAAGCAATTATATTATTTTTAAGCATATCCTTTTGGATATATTCAAAGCCAGTGTATTCTCCCTAACCACCCCACCTCAAAAAAAAAAAAAATATATACCACTCCATTTAGGAGTATAGGAAAATAAAAGTTTCACATACTGTCTCTTAAGTATATTTAAAGGTAGGTTTGAGTGGAGAGAGAAAAAAATGTCTGCTTTCAGGAAAAACATGACAACTTTAAACAGCTTATCTTCTGATGATGGTACAGCTACCACAATAATGTCATATTTAGAACATGCAGAAGAGAATGAATTAAACAAATGCTAACAAAGCCCTTAATTTACCTTCTTTGTGGGAAAATGACAAAATGTTATGTTCCTGAGCTTCCAACTTTTAAATCCATATTACAGCTCCACCAGAAAAAAAAAAATTTGATTCTTACATGGGTACAAAGAATAAACTGTTTCACATATAGGTTACTTCTTCCTTACAAAATATGAAACACAAATTCCCATTTAATTTTGCCACTGTTAAATCTTTGCTGTCCTTAAGGAAAAGGTTGTTTCAAAAATAGGTATGATTTTTCCAAGTAGAATTTACTTGTTCATAGACTTATTCTTCATGTGACTAATTCCCAACCTTTACAATTATAGCAGCTTTACTCGGAGTAGAGGTTTCAGGCACATTGAATCATAAAGTGTTTGTAGCAGATTTGAGAGGTAAATTGTGAGTCAAAACCTTCATTGTCAGTTCTCCCACCTGGAGAAGAGAAGCCTCATGTTTAAGTTAGTGATCCTGTTGAAAATAGCTTAACATCTCTGAAGCTCGTCCATGTCAAGAATGGTTTTAAATTCTGATCATACATCTGGAAAAAATATTTCAGATGTACAGATGCAAAATGAGAAGATAAATGTATAAATTATGTTTTTCAGCATCCCATTGTGCTTTCTTCTGTAGGTTAAAGGTAAAAGAGAGATTTTGACAGGGATTCGTGTGGTTGTTGATGAAGACTCTGGCCCACCAAGTAAGCCAGTTTATGGGCATAATGGCAAGGAGCAGGAACTCGGATGATACCCTTTAGGAGAAAGAAAAAAACCATTTTTTTTAACCTTTATGTTTACTTCCCCTAAGTTTCCATTTATTATAGATAGCCAAGTTTCAAAAAGTAGATTCAATTTTGTACAGTTTCACAGATGTGAAGGAAAATCAGTATCCAAAAATACCACAGCCACTGTGGAAAACAGTATGGAGGTTCCTTAAAACCAAAAATGGAGTTAGCATATGATGCAGCAATCCCACCCCTGGGTGCGTATCCAGGAAAGAAGAAAGCTTTAACTCAGAAACATGTGCACCCCAGCAGCACTACGTATAAGAGCCAAGACACAGAAGCAACCTAAGTGTGTGTCAAGAGATGAATGGACAAAGTCGTGGTATGTTTCTCCGATAGAATACTTACTCAGCCGTAAAGAACGAAATGATGCCATTTGTGGCAACGTGGATGAACCTAGAGATTATCATGCTACCTGAAGTAAGTCAGAAACAAGTATTATACTGCATCACTTATATGTAAAATCTAAAAAAGCAGGGTACAAATTAACTTATTTACCTAGCAGAAATGGACTCGCAGACACAGAAAACAAATCCATGGTGACCAAAGGAGAAAGGGCAGGGAAGAGGGATAAATTAGGAGTCTGAGATTAACAGATACACACTACCAAACTGAAGAAGAAAAAAAAAAAAAAAACTTACCGAAAAATTGTAGTACATGTGGCAGAGTCTGTAAGTGAGACCCTGGACCGCATCCGGGCTCAAGTAAAGCGTGTCGTGGATGACGTTATAATGAGTGGGAGTGACAGTACCAGTACCTTCCCGCACAGACTGACTCACAATGAAAAAATCATACCTAGAATTATAGAACGTGTCGGTCTCATGCTTATTTTAGGAGAAAAATGATGTAGCAAACCTGGTCTCTGAAGTAACATTAATTTATAGAAGTCCATTCTACCAAGCTTCCTTTATATTTAGAAGCCTAACTGTTGAGTGATGACTTGCTAAAAAGCACATCTACAAAAGACAGGCAAATCATTGACGTGATTAATAACACTCATGGGATTTAAACTCAAAGCATATGTGCTGATGCCTAGAGGCAGCACACTTCAAAACAGCACATTAGACATGGTCATAGGTAATGTGATTCAGGGAAAAATAGAAGTATCTGTCTTTCAAGTCACCAGAATAGATTCAAACGCCCTAAATTATGTAAGTGGTAAGGTTAACCAGTTTACTGTCAGTGTTGAATGTTTATATCACCTTATGTTATGCTTCACGTTTATCTTATTCTCCACTGGCTTTGTTTTCTTCAGTTCTTTCCTGCCTTCTACTAGAAGAATCAGTGTTTCTGCCTTTCTTCAAATTGGTTTCGTTTCTCCCTCTCTATTGGTATGAATGTCCTGTTTATTTCTCGCTGTGTGTTTTGCATAACTTTCTTATTTGCATAATTTCTTGAGAAGTTCAAAGTGAACCAGAAGTTCTAGCATTTCTACCTAACACCTGAGTCATCTTAGAATGATCGGTATATTTGTTTGGTTTTTAAATTCTGAGAAACAAAATGAAGACAAAAAAAGTTACCATCTAACACGCAAATCATTTTTAACCCTCTTTAGGCCAATTCTTCCTTTCTCATCCAAATCATTCAAACCTTGAAAAATTCTTACTATTTAAATAAAAGGGAACCTTTAAAATAAAGAAAGGTGGCTTACCATTCTGTCCTAGTCACCTTTAGGTCAATAACTGTTCCTGGAGATGGATTGTTAAGTCTCCCTCCATCCTTTTCAATAAAAAATCTAGTATTTATTCGTTTCTTCACCACGATAAAAGTTAGTCTGACCCTTAAAAGATTATGATCACTTGTCACTACTTGCTGTGTGTTATCTCAGAAGCATTCAGAATGTCAAAAACAGCCCAGACTTAGGAGCCATTAAGGGGAGCCTGCAGACGGGAAATGGCAACCCACTCCAGTATTCTTGCCTGGAGAATCCCAGGGACAGAGAAGCCTAGTGGGCTGCTGTCTATGGGGTCACACAGAGTTGGACACGACTGAAGCGACTTAGCAGCAGCAGACGGCAGGCAGCTTTCTGCCCACCCGTTTTACTGTCTTAACTCCACTAGCCTGATTCAGGCAGTATAGGAGGAGGTCTCGACTCATAGCCACTCAGATCCTAGGGCAAGGGTCCTTTCCTCCTGAGGCCAGAATTATTTGTACTGTCTATGCTGGCCACCAGGCTTCATTGACAAGCAGATGAGGCCAGAGAAGAGAACTGTGAGAAAGCCCCAGCCCTGGGATGTACAGAACTCCAGGATCGAGAAGCTGGATAAGTACAAACTACTGACAGGCTGTATTCATGGATGCTAAAAATATCAGAGGTTAACAAACCCTCCTCCATCAAGGTTTGGCAGGAGATTAGATAAAGAGAAAGATTCATGGGTTCCCATGTGGGACAACCACCTGCTATTCAGGGCTTCCAGGAGAAAGGTATGTTCTCTCCCCAGCCACCCACTGAAGGCTGCTGTGTCCAGCTCTCCAATTCACAAACCACAATGGTTACAGATACTCCTCCCCACCCCCTGCCCCCCCCAAACTAAAATGCAAGACTTATAAAGTCTGCACTTCATGATGTATATACCTACTTTTGTCCTCTGTAAGCCTTCTCTAAGTAGGACTCCATCTGTTTTACTTCTTGATCTATGAGCGCTTGAAGCTGTCCGTCTCCCACTCCATCTCGATACACAATGATAGAACGTGGCAGAGATGAATTTTGTTCATACCAGAGCTTCAGGGCAGCTGAAAGGAAGTCAGAAACACATATAAATGAACCATGACTTTTAGAACAAAGTGGCCACTATTTCTGACAACTTCTGGATTCTTCTGTCAATATGGTGGTGGCTTTCAGGACACTGCTCAAGTCCTCCATCTAGTCCAGACTCAACAAGAGTATGGACATTTTGAGCCAGACAGTTCTTTGTGAAGGTCAGAGGCAGAAAGTGTTGCTGTCTCATGCATGGTGAGACATTTGACAGCCTCCCCAAACCTCTATCCACTAGACTAGATGCCAATAGCACCTGTGTCCCCCTGTGAAAACCAAAAGCGTCTTCACTCATTGCCAGGTGTCCCTGGGCTGGGAGCCGGGGGAGGGCGGGGATGCGGGGGGAGGGGCTGGGCACAAAATCTCCACCCAGTACAGACTCAGGCCCTCCAACCTCCACCAGACACTGACTATACAAGCAGGTTGTCAGCCCCTTGACAAGCTCCTGCCCCGACTGCTGGATGATACACTGAGAGAACCACCTGTTTGGAGAAAAATAAACCATTAGCTTGGCAAACAAGATTAATTCAGAATCAAAATAATGAAGTTAATCTATGCATGCACCCCCTCCCCCTGCAAATTCACTGTCAGTAGCTGAGGATCCAACTAAAGATCCATATGTTCATGCCCCTGCAGTGATCAGGGTATTGGTCTCTTCCCATATCTTAGACATTTTGTAACATTTTGAATGCATACAAATAGTAAAATAGAATGGAAACAGCCATTAACATTAGCTACAAATTATACATGCTTTGAATACATATGGCTCCTACTGTTGAATTCCACTAGGTACAAACCCTGGGTTTTTCTGCAGACTCCTCCTCATATTTCATAGGTCAGGAGTCATCCTTATGAATCGATTAAACAGCAGCTCATCCATATGAATCTGCTTGGAGGGAACAGTTTTCTTCAAAACAGCAATAGATACTGTGACCAGTGCTCAACGTATCAAGGACAATCACCGATTTGCCTCGCATGTCTATCCCTACTACACTTTTGTTCACTTCAGTCTTGGGATGGCCTGATAAACGGTCATGACGTATGTTTGCCTCGTCATCTGAACGTGCACTCGGTGGATGGGGTGAGGCATTCTGGCTCTACATTTTCACTGCCTTCTCAGGATTTACACGTAGCAAATGCTTGTAAGACCCCGAGAGCCCTGCCACCACCACCATCTGACCCACAGGACGGCCCGTGGTCACGTGGGCATTGTCTTAAGCGGCCACATTTGTCGCAGTATGCAGCAAAAGAGAACGGCCAGAAGCTTCCACACAGAATGTTTTGGGAGCCTAACTTTGCCAGAAGGTCAGGAAAGCTCATCGCTAAGAACAACCTGTCCATGGATCTTGCCGGCAATATGCATGAGGGCCGCCTCTGTCATCTGGTCTCCCCACTAGACACTCCCAGAGATTAACTCACCGTGTCAGGTCTGGATCGATGCTTGCCACAAATCCCGCGACTGACTTCCGTCGACGTTCAATATCGTGGAAACAATCGATACCGATGAACATTGCGTTCTGCAACTTAAGTTTTAAACAGGGTAGAATATTGAGTTAGAACAGAACACAAAGCAAATTTACAATTTAAATAGGACCTTCACAAATTCTGCCAAAGATGGATGAAAGCAAGAGAAGCCAACAGAATCCCCACGTACTCCTATGTCCACCTTCCAGAGGGCACCTCCCAGCTTGCAGTTCATCTGCAGAGCAATTTTTGTAGCGATGGTCACTGGCGTCTTAGGTCTGTCCAAGGTCCGTTTCAACACGCACTGGCTTGGAATTGGGTAATTGATGCACAGGTATCTTTTTATGCCATTGTAAATTTCCTTGTTGTCAGTGGGCAGCAGGCAAAGGACCTTGAAAGGAAGCAAACGTGAAACTCCCCAAGATGCGAGAACACGATGACGTGAGAAATGGACGCTGTGTCGAGGAATGTAGCATCGGATCACTGACAAAGTAGAGCCTGTTTAAACAGATACCTGAGTCCATGAGCACGAAGGGTCTAGAATCACACTTCATTCAACAATTGTTAGTGTGAACGTATGGAAGAGACAGGCTGTGAGGTATTTGGAAATAGGCATCAGTCCCTTAAACCTGCCAGACGCTTCTATGCTGGTCATTTGATTTCCAGGAGTTTATCATGAAGTCGACACAGTGGGTTAAGAACATGGACTGAACTATACCATCATCAGGACGGTCACCATCGATGGATGATCACTATGTGTGGGGCACTCACCAAGCATTTTACTTGATTTGGTTAATTATCTCAACAGTCTACTTAGAAATACTATTATCTCCATTTTACCCTCCCCCCAATACCAACAAACATATTCGGGGAGTTGTTATGGAAATTGCCTGATTTACAAGGTTCCAAACTCTCGCCAGGACCTCTAATAGGATACTAAGCAGTTAGGAAGAGAGGTTCCTGCTTGACTTGTTTCTGACTAATGGGAAAAAGTCATCAATATATTCTTTTCAACATAATGATACTTATAGAAGTTTTTGGCAGACATTATCAGATTAGGGCAATTCTTTTCTCATTGTAGATTTAGCAAGTTTTTCTTTTTACGTGAAAGGGTGAAGTAAAAGTGGCTCAGTCCACTTTTAAAAGTCTGACTCTTTGCAACCCATGGACTGTACAGTCCAGTTCTCCAGGCCAGAATGCTGGAGTGGGTAGCCTTTCCCTTTGCCAGGGGACCTTCCCAACCCAGGGACTGAACCCAGGTCTCCCACATTGCAGGCAGATTGTTTACCAGCTGAGCCACAGGGCCCATGAAAGGGTATGAGATTTTATTAAATGCATTACCTGCGTAATGCATTTAATCAAGAGAAATATTAACCATACTGTAATTCTCCACACTAACCAGTTCATCTTTAGGAAAGATATAAAATGTCAAGGTCGTAAAACCCAAAGACAGATTAAAGATACTTCGCAGATTAAAAGAAGACTAAAAAAGCCTGTCAGGTGCCTCAGGGGACCCTGGATGAACAAAAGAATTTATTTGGCCATAAAAGGGGATGAAGGTGGAATTTGAATTAGGTGTGTAGATCAGATAAATGGTTGAGGAAAAACACATATACACACAAACTGCCTGTGTGCTTATCCATTCAGTTGTGTCTGACTCTTGGCAACCCCATGGACTATAGCCCACCAGGCTCCTTTGTCCATGGGATTTCCCAGACAAGAATACTGGAGTGGGTTGCCATTTCCTCCTCCAGGGGATCTTCCCAACCCAGGGACTGAATCCATGTCTTCTTCATCTCCTGCGTTGGCAGGTAGATGAGCCACCTGGGAAACCCATGTACATACCTGTAGCTGCTGTGAATAGCGACACATAGGTATATATACACATGTATTACATACATAATGAAAAGGAAAGAATGGTTATATGTAGGTAGATACAGAGGGCTTCCCAGGTGGCACTACTGGTAAAGAGCCTGCCTGCCAATGCAGGAGACTTTAGAGATGCAGGTTGAATCCCCAGGTAGGGAAGATCCCCTGCAGGAAGGCACGGAAATCCACTCCTGTCTTCTTGCCAGGAGAATCCCCAGGGACAGAGGAGCCTGGTGGGCTACAGTCCATGGGGTCACAAAGAGTCGGACACAACTGAAGAGACTTAGCACAGCACAACACAGGTAGGTATAGAGAGGGAAAAAGAATGTTTATAGAAATGTGACAGAATTTACTGACTGGGAAACCTGAATGATGGTTGTAAAGAGAGTTGTACTTTCCTATAAGTCTGAAAATATGAAAAGCAAAAATGCTTTAAAATCTCACAGAAATAGTGGAGGTTTTACACTGGATTGATGTGTACTCATTTTTACACAGAAAAATTATAAAAGATCCTCTATTTAAAACAATGGGCACTGTGTTCACAGTTGGCATTTTTACTGCCAATATTGGATTTTGAGGAATAGGTAGTATTATGTATTAATATAAGCTGATTATTTTATTCTTTTTGCCTTAAATTATTAACTCAATAGATTTCTTTTCCTTCCTAATTTAAAAAAATCTATAGTTTAAATGTGCTTTTATTTCCTGTATATCTGTCTTACTCCTCCAACTCACATGTTTATAGGAATTAATTTATTATTCAAACACTTATGCTTCCTCATCATGACCTGTTTAAAATAGTGATCTATAATCTTTTGTCTGCACACGCCATAAGGAAAATATTCCCGAACTATGTGAGTACTTATGAACTCTTCTAGTATTACCACCAATTGACTTTAACATTTGGGAAGTTAACATTTAATTTTAGATATAAATATGTGGCTTGATGTCTTCCCATCACATTCAGTGGATTACTTTACACAGACTGGTTCTGGGCCCCCACCCACCCAATGCCACACAGACTTTGAAATCTGTGAGCCACGTGGCTTCACCCCTGCTTATACACATGAATTCCCCTTTGTTATGGGTCTAGGGAGACTTCTGCTGCTGCTACTGCTGCTAAGTTGCTTCAGTCGTGTCCGACTCTGCGACCCCATAGACAGCAGCCCATTAGGCTCCTCTGTCCCTGGGATTCTCCAGGCAAGAACACTGGAGTGGGTTGCCATTTCCCTGTCCAATGCATGAAAGTGAAAAGTGAAAGTGAAGTCGCTCAGTCGTGTCCGACTCTTAGCGACCCCATGGACTGGAGCCTACCAGGCTCCTCCGTCCATGGGATTTTCCAGGCAAGAGTACTGGAGTGGGGTGCCATTATGCCTAAAGATATTTTGCACATAATTTCCAGTTGCTGTTTCATCAATCATTCCAGTTGTTTGGAGTGTATATGATTATAGGCATGTCCCCACCATCTGAAACAAAAAATACCTTAAAATATTTAAGGGGCACCTTGAATAAGAGATATTGTTCCAAAAAGCAAAGCCAGGATAAATGGGTAAAAGTGGGACACGTTCCCATTGAAGATACAGATACACTTTCTTAAAAGACGTCCCCACAGTTAGAAAAGCAGTCTTTCACTTTCCAGGCAGATGCTCAGTGGACAAAGTCATGTCATGAGTTGGGATGCAGACCCACCACCATGGCCTCTTCAATGCCATTCTAACATGTGAGTCTTTGCTGAGTCCCACCAGAGGCTTCCCTGCCCTAGCTAAGCATTTAAGGTTTAAGGCTACAACACCGGAGAAGATTTAAGCATGGTGTTCAATCACAGTGACAGGAAGCAAGCACACAAGACTTAAGGACGGGATTTCAAAAGTAAGACATGTCATCTGCGTATGATAATGGCTCAGAGAAGTAGCCATCATGCCTGTGTGCTAAGTCGCTTCAGCTGTGTCCGACTCTGTGACCCTACGGAATGTAGCTCTGTCCATGCGGTTCTCCAGCAAGAATATAGTAGGTTGCTATTTCCTACTCAAGGGGATCTTCCCGCTCCAGGGATCGAGCCCGAGCCTCTTACATCTCCTGCATTAGCAGGCACGTTCTTTACCGCTAGCATGGTGACTCACAGAAGGTAGCATTCAGTGTAGCCTAAAAGGTTCCCTGGTAGAAGCTGAAAGGAGAGAGAAGGCTGGGCTCTGTGAATAAGCCAATAAGAGGAATATGCTGGTTTTGTGATCAAGAAACAAAAGATCCCTTTTAGGAGCATTTTGGATGATGAAGGAAGAATGTGAGATGAGTTTGAACAAGGCACCCAAAGAAGGAAGGAAAAAGAAGTAACTTTAGTAATTTAGGTACAATACTTGTTGACAGCTTGGTCTAAGACATCAGATGAGGAAAAGGAAAAATCCCAAGAGAAATACCAGATGAAAGAAAGGACACTTACTGGAAAGAGATTGGATCACAGACTTTGCAGGTTACAGCTGGAGAGAGAAATAGTACACACGTGACTACCATAATCCATATTACCTAATATTTTTATGGTGTTTTTCAGTTTGAGACTTAAAAATTCTAAGTCCTCAAGCCTGAAAGAATGAGCATAACACAGTGAGTGATATTAGGTAGTAGCTAAAACCCCAAAGTCTGTATTGAGCTACATTACAGGGGTAAATTTCTATTTTGGGGCTGATTTGGGAAACCAATGGCAACATCTCAATTCAAAGATATTAATACATTCAAATGCAGCTCACTCACTAAGGAGGGGGCACACATCACATAGACACTTACCATCTGTGTTTTTTGGGAAGCATGTTTTTCTAAGGTTCTTATGTAAGATTGGACTGTATCAGCTGCTTCAAGCCTAGAAAATAAGTATTTCATATTTCAAAAATAATGAATAGTGAAACACGTAACAAGATTTTATACAGCAATGAAACATGATACAAAACAAGATAAGCATTTCAGTTGAAAGTTTTTAAGACAAAACCAAGTTCCGTTTTTGGAAATAAGACTGGAAACTAGTTTTTACCATCTCCCCTCCTCCACCCCATCCACTTGCTAATTCTCATGTCTTCAAGATGAAGCCCAATAGCCAGAAATCTACAGATCCCAAGAGTCTGATTTAATACATGCAGGCTGGAGCAGACTTTACTTTTTTGTTCACATACATTTTAGAGTTTGGATAACCAGTCAGAGTCCTACAGTTTCAGAAGTCTTTCCACTTTCAGATTGCCAGCAACCAGTTTTGAAATCATAAATAATTTCTGCTCTACTTACAGTTTTGCATTTCTAACAGTTATGCCCATTTTGGGTGTCACTTTCTGTAGATTCTGCTGCAAGGTCAGGGCTGTTCCATAATTTCCCTTAGTATAGACTATTAGCCAATGATCCAGTGACATTGCTCTAAGTAATGGTGCCTCCCTTGTGTTTTTTGACCAGTCTGATTTATGGTTGTCAAACTGGAAGAGAATTCCAAGCCATGGTATAAAATTCATTAAAAAAGAAAAACTGACATCATCTAAGATCCTTTCCATTGTAAATGCTGTGATATTTCCTATGAAACATTATCATTTTAAACTTCAGTCATGATAAGTTTATTATAACTAATATAAAATCTGACATGCTTTCAAACATGTTTGCTAAAAACGTAATTGCCCCCCGCCCTGCTTCCCGCATCCCCACAAGACAGAGTTATAAGAACTTGGACAGAGTTCAAGTTTTAAACGCGAAATTCTCATTCATTAGTTGATCCTTGAAAGCTCCAAAACCTTATATTCTAAAAAACGTCCATTAAAATCAAGAAATCAACAAGCCACTTGCTTTCTGCTGCCATTATGATGTTTATTCAAAATGCTGAAGGATAAGAACAGGTAACACCAGACTGCATGAGAAAATATTCAAACTGCATGGATTGTGACTTCCCTGGTGGTCCAATGGTTAAGACTCTCTGCTCCCAATGCCAGGGGCTCAGGTTCGATTCCAGGTCAGGGAACTAGATTTTTCATGCTGCAGCTAAGATCCAGTACAGCCAAATAAAAATTTTTTAAGTGTATGGATCTATGAAATCACAAACAACTGAGATGAGAATACTGGGAGTATTAAACATTGACTTAAAAAAGCAATCTCAAGGAAATCTTTGTCCATTGTAGACTTCAGCAGCTGATCTAATGTATTAGCTATTTTTCAAGATATAGGTTAGTAACACTGGAGTTTTACCATGAGCAATTCTGGGTTATTTTGATTTTAGATATTTGACTTTTAAGGATATTGTGACTCTCTAAGGATACATTTGGTAGATTATTTTGCCATGAGAGAATGTACACAATACTATTAATAACAAAGATATAATATATAACACATATGAGTTTACTATATGCCAAGCATGTTACATGCATTTTTATTGAATGCTGACTTGTCCTCTCATAGAGAAAGGACAGGTAGTCTGGAAAGAGTTATTGACACGACCAAGTTAGTCCCTCTTTGGGTTGTTAGTAATTTGACCCAACTCTGACATGACAATTATGAAGCTCTTACCATCCTTCTTCCTTGGTGAATTCTTACATCTTGCAGAGTTCTTCCAGAAAAGGACAAAAACCCCTCCTCGAGTTCCAAATTCCAATCTCGAAGCTCCTTCTGCACAGTATTATTTCTGAAAGAAAAGACATTGCCATATGACCAAACCCAAGAAAATAAGCAAAGACAATTATCCATTTGCAAAACACAAGTCAGTATTGCTCTCATCTAAAGATCCTCATTGCTTGTCTTTTGTGTCAAGATGCTACCAATAAACTCCCTAAACTCTGCAACAGTCTTGTCTTTGTTCTCACATTTGTGCGGGCACTTAGAATCTATTTCAGTCTTACCCTCGCAATGACAGAAAAAAATAGTTGCCCTTCCCTCCCCCGTCTCCTCCCAAATATAATTTTCTTCCCAATCATCACTGTTTAATTGAAGAAATCTGAGATGCCAAGTGATCCACACAGGTCTTTACTTCATACTCCCACACAGAAAAGTAGCGCTTACTCCACACGGCTTGTGGGATCTTAGTTCTCCAACCAGGGGTTGAACCTGTGTCCTCAGCAGTGAAAGCAGAGTCCTAACCACTGGATCACCACGGAATTCCCAAGCACTTACTTTCTTAAAGCATCCATAAATGTGAGCAGTTTATGCTGCCTTCTATCAGGATCCATCCTCGTGTGGGTGGACAAATCTCTCATCATTCTGTAGTCTTTACGCATGTCATCCGTTAAGCCTTTTTTAAAAAAAAAAAAAAAAATCTGAATGATAACATGCTGAACAAGCAAGAATAGATTTGTATTAGAGGAGACTTAACTATTGTGTCCGGAAGGAGGAGGAAATCAGAGAGAACACAGGTCTGGGTCATGTGGAATCTTATGAAAAAGGCTGTAAAGTAATATTGGTGACTTTAAAGAAAGGGTGTCTTTTATGAAGATGGGATAAATCCGCAGTACCTGTCAGGTGGCACAGCTCAGGAACCAGCATGATAGGCTGATGAGGTGTGTCCTGTCGGCTCTTTTTCCATTTGCCTTTGGTGATCAAAAGTGGTTGATTTAAGGTAGTGACCACTGTACCATATCGCTGTTGAAGAGAAGAACGAACACTGGCATGACCGTTAGCAGAACCTCAGTAATGTCACGTAAATAGGTGCAAAGGTATATTTTCAGGTCACAATTGGAGGTCCAGAGGTGTAGTGATACAGTTTCCCCAAGTTCAAGAAAGCACCAAAAATATTCTAACTGTTCTTTTGATTTGATGTCCCAGGGATCACTGATGGCCAAGGAGAGCAGGACACCCACCAAACAATGGAATCATCGTGCTACCCTTTTTGGTGAGAGGCTCTCGGAGTATGTATTTCTCACCACAGTCATGCCTTGAAACTTTCTAAAACACACTGAGAACTTTCAAGAGGATCCCTGTTACTAACAGGGAACAAAAAAGCCCTGGCCACTTTTTAGAGTGGCAGTTATACATCTATTCCCAGCATTCCTCTTTGTTTATTTGCCCTAAATCCTTAGCCCTGCTTCCAGTAAGGAAGTTCAGTTCAGTTCAGTAGCTCAGTTGTGCCCGACTCTTTGCGACCCCATGAATCGCAACACGCCAGGCCTCCTTGTCCATCACCAGCTCCCGGAGTTCACTCAAACTCAAGTCCATCGAGTCAGAGATGCCATCCAGCCATCTCATCCTCTGTCATCCCCTTCTCCTCCTGCCCCCAATCCCTCCCAGCATCAGAGTCTTTTCCAATGAGTCAACTCTTCGCATGAGGTGGCCAAAATACTGGAGTTTCAGCTTCAGCATCAGTCCTTCCAATGAACACCCAGGGCTGATCTTCTTTAGAATGGACTGGTTGGATCTCCTTGCAGTCCAAGGGACTCTCAAGAGTCTTCTCCAACACCACAGTTCAAAAGCATCAATTCTTCAGCACTCAGCTTTCTTCACAGTCCAACTCTCACATCCATACGTGACCACTGGAAAAATCATACCCTTGACTAGACAGACCTTTGTTGGCAAAGTAATGTCTCTGCTTTTGAATATGCTATCTAGGTAGGTCATAACTTTCCTTCCAAGGAGTAAGCATCTTTTAATTTCATGGCCAGTAAGGAAAGGCGTCTTCTAAGACATCACATACAGAAGTTCCTATCCTGAAGGCAGAAAATTCTTGTACAACAGGGTGCCTGTACTCCCAACCCAAAGTGGAGGTTCTTCATAGATTTTGTTCTTAAGCTGCTTGTTAGCAAGGTCCTCATCAGTAATAAGTTAGCCACATGAATTGTGGTATCATCTGGCATTTAAAGGCTTCCTTGGTAGCTCAGTTGGTAAAGCATCTGCCTGCAATGCAGGAGACCCCAGTTCGATTCCTGGGTCGGGAAGATCCGCTGGAGAAGGCATAGGCTACCCACTCCAGTGTTCTTGGGCTTCCCTTGTGGCTCAGCTGGTACAGAATCGGCCTGCAGTGCAGGAGACCTGGGTTTGATCCCTGCATTGGGAAGATCCCCTGGAGAAGGGAAAGGCTACCCACTCCAGTATTCTGGCCTGGAGAATTCCATAGACTGTATAGTCCATGGGGTTGCAAAGAGTCGGACACAACCGAGCGACTTTCACTTTCACTCACTGGCATTTAAGCTTCTGGGAACTTCAAAAGGAGCTTGTTTCCAAAATGAAAACTCCAGGCTGTACACCCTGTGACTCCAGACTCGACAGGCCCAGAGAGCATGCTTTAACTTGCCCACTTTGACAGAGAAATGATATTGAGCTCACCACATCTGTGCATGGAAGAGAACTGTTCACTGAGTTAGGTTCAGGCTATAGGACTGAATTTTCACAAGTATGACTGGAAGTAGCGCGTCAGCCTACAACTTTCAGCCTAAGGGACCTAAGAGCCAGTAAGCTGCTTCTAGCTCTCTTCTAACATCCAAACCTTGGAGTCCACTTGTTAAGATGGTAGAGCCACAAAGTGGTAACAGATGGGATCTCCAAGCCTTTAAGAGCCAGAAGTATTCAAGCCAGAAGCAAACCTTTTAAAATGAACTCACTGATATTTCAGTTTGCAACTCCATCAGTGCCTGTCTTATCCCAGAACAGTCCCCAAACCAGCTCCTCCCACAGAGTCCCCCATTTCAGTCAATAATGCCACCCTCCACTCACTTCCTCAGATAAAGCCCAAAGGGTTACGTTTTGGTCATCCCTTTCCACCGCTTATCACATCCAAGCCTTCACTATGTCCTCTCCATACTTCTCCCACCATACTCCAGACCAAGCACCATTTTAAGTTAACTGACTTAATAACCTTCTCACGGGCTTCCCTTCCTCCATTTTTACCCCCATGTAGCCCATTCTCTTGGAGAAGGCAATGGCACCCCACTCCAGTACTCCTGCCTGGAAAATCCCATGGACAGAGGAGCCTGGTAGGCTGCAGTCCATGGGGTCGCGAAGAGTTGGACACGACTGAGCGACTTCACTTTCACTGTTCACTTTCATGCATTGGAGAAGGAAATGGCAACCCACTCCAGTGTTCTTGCCTTGAGAATCCCAGGGACGGGGGAGCCTAGTGGGCTGCCATCTATGGGGTCACACAGAGTCGGACACGACTGAAGCGACTTAGCAGCAGCAGCAGCAGCCCATTCTCTGTACATTAGACAAGACATCTTACAAATATCTGCATAAGTTGACTGGACGATAACATCCAGTTTCTCTCGAGAACACTCCACCCTTGTTTGGGCTCTGGATACACCATGCCCATCCTGAAAATAGTGTCTTTATACCATCTCTTTTCCTTCATCCACACCCAGCTTGCTCCTTGCTGACATTAGGTATCAGCTTCTCCGAGGAGCTTTTGAAGAATATGCAAACCAAGTAGCCACCAGACACTCTCCACAATACCACCCAATTTTAATTGTCTCCATATCCCTTGTAACTATTAGAATAGTTTTCTTCTTTCATCACCTCTCTGTCTACCATGAGAATGCAAGTCCTTTGAGAGCTGAGAACTCAATTGTCTTACTAATGTATACTCAAGATATATAATAGGCATTCACTAAATGCTTTAGGGATCGAAATGAACAAGCAATAAGTGTGAAACACAAATGAAGATGTCATAATAACCACCCCTTGAAGGGATGTCAGAGGGCTATGTACTTACAAATTCCAAGTAGCTTTGGGTCCCAGTATAATACAGGCTCTTTAAGTGTCAATTTATAACTTTTAAAAAATCATCCATTTATAAATTCTTTCCATTGGTCACATATATCTACCATGCCTTTAATTATCTTTCTTTTACGAGCCAAAACTAGAAAACCAACCTCACCAACTGGCCTCAGTTTATGTCTTTGTGAGCACTTAAATTAAAAATAGAGGAATCCATGAATTAAGAGATTTAACACATAACAGGCAGATAATCGTTTCAGATTGCAGTTGGTCATTCTTTTTGAACCAAGTTGTGTAGGGCTGAAGCTCCTCCATAATGTTCTCATTTCTGAAGTTCTACCATATTTTATTTTCTACCTAACAGCTCATCTACGTATTTAAAACCACCACAGCCACATCTAAAACTGACCGGGAGGGCCATCTTGGAGCCATTCTAATTATGTGACTTTACCCTATAGACAAGGCACTGGAATACATGGATAATTGCTATAAGCCAAGCTACAAAGACCCAAAGGGAGCATATACACAAATATATACATATGTACATCTAAATTGGAGAAGGCAATGGCACCCCACTCCAGTACTCCTGCCTGGAAAATCCCATGGACGGAGGAGCCTGGAAGGCTGCAGTCCATGGGGTCACTGAGGGTCGGACACAACTGAGCGACTTCACTTTCACTTTTCACTTTCATGCACTGGAGAAGGAAATGGCAACCCACTCCAGTGTTCTTGCCTGGAGAATCCCAGGGTCGGGGGAGCCTGGTGGGCTGCCGTCTATGGGGTCACACAGAGTCGGACACGACTGAAGTGACTTAGCAGCAGCAGTAGCAGTACATCTAAATAAGACTTGAGACTTATACTTAACTATGTAACAGGAAAATTTTTTAAGATGAATGTGTTTAAAGAAAATTTCATACCTCCTTGTAGTAGTCCACAAAGGAGATTTCACTGCCATCTGATTTGGTAAATGTAGAGCTGGGAGACATCTCCCAAATAATATCATCCACTCTGTAGGTTCTGTTGTTATACCTGCAGAATAATCATGGAATATATGGTATTATTCCTGACTTTAGTGCATGGAGCCATATAAAAAGGAAGTGGTTTAAAATCCTACTCTAATTGTAGGATATATCAGCTTTGTTAAGATTAATTCATATAACATGCAATTCACCCATGTAAGTGTGAAATCTAGTGGTGTTTAGTATATTCACAGAGTCATGCATCCATTTTAGATACATTTAGAATATTTTCATCAACCAAAGAAGGAACACCTTAACTATGAGCTTAACTATACTTTACTATAAGTTATACTTAACTCTAAGTCACCCCCTTTTTCCACCCAGACCTTAAACCACTATGAGTTTACCTCCTGCCCCTACGTGTTGGCCTACTCATCGCATTTCATATAAATTGAATTATATGAGAAACCCTGACTGGGTTTCTTCAGGGTTCAGTCACACTGCAGCATGTATTGCTACTTCCTTCCTTTTTACTGACAAATAATATACCTTTGTATAGACATACCACACTTGTGTTTATCCATTTACCAGGTGATGAACATTTGTGTTGTTTCCACTCAATCTGTTGTGGATAGTGGTGTTGTAGATATTCATATACCAATTTTGGTGGACATGGTTTTATTTCTACTCTAGGAGTAGAATTGCTGGGTCATATGGTAATGCTATATTTAACACACTGAGGAAATGACGGGCTCTTCAGCAAGTGTATGATGGTTGGTTCCAATTCTTCCACATCCTTGCCAACACTTTTTTAACATTTTCCTTTTTCAATTTTAGCTAACCCAGTTAGATAGGAAGTAGCATTTCATTGTGGTTTGAATTTGCATTTCCCTGATAGCTAATGATCCATATAATATATGGATATGATATATATGATATAATATATTCTAGGTGGAGAAATGTCTATTCAGACTCTTTGCTCATTTTAAAGTCAAGTTTCTTTCAATATTGAGTTGTAAATATTCTTTATGCTTCTAGACACGGATTGTTTACTACATGAGATATGCAGATATTTCCCCCATTCTGCCAGCTGTTTGTTCACCTTTATGACAGTGTTCTTTAAGAACATTTTGTATGTGGTTAAGTCCAATTTGTTTTTTGTTTTTTTCTGGCATCACTTGTGCTTTTGGTGACTTTTCTAATAAGGTTTTTGCATAACTCAAAGTCAAATAATTTACTCATGTTTTCTTTTAAAATTTTTATTTAGGTCCATTTTGAGTTAATTTTTTAGTAAATTTGAATTAATTTTGTATATCCTATGATGAAGAGGCAGGTAAATATACAGCTACCCCAGCAACAGCTGTTGAAAAGAAGACTTCTTTCCTTGACTGAATTGTCCCCATACCCTTGTCAAAAAGTCAACTGACTTTAATAGTGAGGGTTAAACGCATGGATTCCTTATTCTGTTTCACTGACTTTTATGTCTATCCTTACACCAGCATCACACTGTCTTGATTACTGTAGCTTCATAATAAGGTTTGAAATTAGGAAGTGCGAGTCTTCCAGCTCTGGTCTTCTTCAGATTGGTTTTAAACTTACTTAGTCAAAATGTCCTCTTATCAACTTAAGATTTCTGGTGTAGAGGGAGATTAAAAACAAAAACTTCCTTCAAATGGAAATTTGCTAGATTATAATTGAGCACAAATTTTTAAAAATAGCTATAGACAAAGAGAAAGGAAAATAAATCTGGAAGAAGCATACATACCCTCATGTGCAATAAGGATTCAGAGCCAACGACCGAATTAACAGGAGGACATACAGGGACGGCACATACAAGGACTGCAGAGTTTACAATTGACTTCTTACATTCTTACATACTTCTATGCTGTATAACTCGGTGAGAAAAAGTATCTAATGATTCTTACCATTATCATGCTATTTCTGCTTCTGAATGTCAACATTTAATCATTTTAAAATCCTAGGAACATCTCTAATGAAAAAAAGTATAAGTGATTGCATAGGTTTTCAAAAAGCAGACTTACTTTGTAAGAACAGATGACCCAACTAATTTTCTAAGAATTTTCTCTTTGGCATCTTCTCCTCTGGCTTTTTCACGAGTGTGTGATATTAAGTCATAAGCAGTTTCCATTCGGAGCAGTTTATGGCTCACATCAGCACAGAGAGTAAGACCAATCTCATATGGAAGAATAGAAGTAACGTACCCAGGCCATATTTCCAACCTGCAAACAAGTTAGGTGTGGGTGTCAAGATCCCAGCTCTGGACATAAAGCCAAGTGGTAGGGGACCTAAACTCACCGTCTAACATGCACACTGGTGCTGTCAGTTTTAGTCTCTTCTTTTTAATAATCACTGATCTTTTGAAGGACTTTCAAATACAGACTTTTACCTGATGTGCTAGTTAGAAGTAATACATCTTTGTTAAATCATTTTTATTACAACTTGCAGCCTTAAACTATTATATATAGGTCCATGGGGTCGCGAAGAGTTGGACACGGCTGAGCAACTTCACTTTCACTTTTCACTTTCATGCATTGGAGAAGGAAATGGCAACCCACTCCAGTGTTCTTGCCTGGAGAATCCCAGGGACGGCAGAGCCTGGTGAGCTGCCGTCTATGGGGTCGCACAGAGTCGGACACGACTGAAGCGACTTGGCAGCAGCAGCAGCAGCATACTCATGTGAGAATATATACGATATATAATATGTAAATTATATACACATATACCAATAAGTAATAGATGCACATAGAGGCAAGTGTTGGATTGACTATAATTTCAGAGAAATTATCCAAGTTTCAGATGATTGATTTCCTAAAGTTTATACAATAACTGACCATCTTAAAAGTTTATGCTTATTATGCTAGGAATTTTTAGGGTAAATAAATTTTTAAGTTTAAATGATAAATTCAGTTGTAACTTAGTTGTTCACAGTCATTGGATAGTATTTAAAAGATCACTTGGAAATCATACACCAGTTCAGATGGGCAACTTTCTCAAAAGTTTCTATGATTAGGTCTACAGAATGTGAAACTTTGCACTTCATAGACCACTTCATACATACCTATACTCGTTGAACTCAGTCTTCTTATTTTTATTGTAATAGTTGCGACCAATTTGGTTCAAATCCATTTTCTCCAACATTCTAGAAATGGAAGAATAGGTTTTGTTGAAAGTGCAGTGAATATTAGTAAGAATTTGTTAACACACATAAGAATTGGAAGCATAGCCTTTGTTGAAAGTGAAGTATCAGTAAGCCTTTGTTAACACACATAAGGATGCATTAGAGAGGGAAACGACCTGTCCGTGGTTTTCTTTATACTAACATAAAATGCCTGATAGTGACTATTAATAACAAGTAAATTATTAATACATTACTGAGGTGAATCCTGAAGTTAATTTAACCTCAAATTTTCTCTTTCGTAATATAAAAGAATATAACATGGAAAGGCCATCAGCATGTCCTTCATTCCTAGAAATGAAATATCTTTTGCAGTCTACGTGTTCCAAGTTTTAATTTAATTTTTACTATTTGTTCATTATAGTGAGTCTAGAACAGAAAACAAGTATATTTTCTCCAGAAAGAAATAAGCAGGGATATGCATAGTTGATGTCTATTACTTCTTTTAGATAGGTCCCCAACAGGGAAAGTAGAGGTGGGCAGGTAGTGGAATATTGAAGAAACCCATGGCATTTGCACATGCCTCGTTAAAGCTGCAGTGTCATTTCATCTCAGAAGATCCTTCACCCTCTCAGAAGGTGGGACTTGTCAAGAACTCAAAATGCTAGAAGCAACTGGCTGGGTGCAGCACCGCTGACACAGAGTAGTGTGCGTCAACTGAATCCGAAGGAAACACTCGTACATACTTTCTAAAGAGAATGTTGTAATAGCGGAGGCAGTCCGGAGACGTAGTCTGGAGTTTTCTGGAGAGCTCGAAGGTTATCTTCACAGGTTCATTTTTCAACTTGCTGACCACTTCCTTTTTCTGAGAGGAAGAAAAAAAAAAATTCCTTTAGTTCTTCCAAGGAAACTAAGCTCCACCGTGTGACAGATCAAATTGTCACTTGGCTGCCCAGCACAGCACAAGTGCAAGGATCAGTCTCTCCCACAGACAGGCAGACACAGGCAAAACGTGGGATGGGCAAGACCAAAGAGAAGAGTCAGAATTAAATGTTCAAGTCAAAACTTTCATTTAGGCAAGTTCCTATGAATTAGTTGACCCTTTACCAGAGAAGTTTATAGGATAAAACAGTAAATTCTTCTCCTAATGGTTTTTTTTTCTTGCTTAAAAAAAAAAAGAGGGAACAGGGAATTTTAAAAACTGTTGTTGCTGTTCAGTTGCTCAGTTTTATCTGACTCTTTTGCGACCCCATGGACTCTAAACCCTAACCCTCGAGGGCTCCTCTGCCGATGGGGTTTCCCAGGAAAGAATACTGGAGTGGGTTCCCATTATTTAGCTTCATTATCAGCATTTGAAACATACTGTGCCATCAAAAAATGTAAATGTTTTATTTTACCTTTATGTCAAATAAATTCAGTTTAGGCAGTGAGATGAGACACTAGAGAGTGTCAGTGAAAATTAAACGTGGTACGTGGGTTTGTTACAAGTCCTGTGGGCAAGGAGTGTTTAGGATTTCTCCACAAACTGCTGTGCAGGAATGGTGCGAGTTTGGCTACTCTAGAGTGAAAAATGGGAAAGAAGAACAATGTAGAATACTAATACAGACGTAGTAGAAGAATGTAGGAAGACATAGAATACTACTTAACCGTTTCCCCTAGCGAGTGAGGTAACAGCAAGGAGTTTCCATCGTATATACAACGGTTTCCCAGTAACTTTTCATGTTCAGAGAGTAGAGCTTCCCGTTTGCTTCCATCCTCTATGTCTGGCGTGTAGATGACGTTGTACTTGTATAAATGCCTCTGAGAGCAAGACTTGAGCCGGACATGATTCGAAAATAGCATTACCGGGCTACCTTGCATGCCTGGGAAAATGGAATCACGTGGCAGTCATGAGATAGTCTGGCTGATCAGACCCCAGACAGACGATCTGGACACCACGATACTGAGAGCCAGAGTTAGATCCAACAAGGGAGGTGGTCAGCAATAGACATAAGCAGTTATATAATACACCTGGCATCCAGAATCCCTCACATGAGTTTAGGTAAGTCCATATGCAAGCCCACACTTAGGAAGTTCAAGGACAGAGGTATTTAACAGAGGTATTTAAATACAGGTATTTAACAGATTTATTTCTATATTTAACAGGTATATTTCTATATTTCTTTTGAAATATCAAAAGAAAACCTCTGCAGCACAAATGTCCCAAAAGCTGCGGATTGGGGGAGGGGAGCCACTGTATGTAATAATGTTTATTTTTGGGGGGGGGTGCAGTTTATTAATCAGTATGTCTCAGCACAACCAAAGAACTGGGTCATTCTATCTTAGTGTCTATAAAAGGAAGAGAGGAAAATGAGTACCTCCAGGACTCTAAGTCTTAATTTCTGCAAAAGTGAATGTTATTATAAAAATGTAAGAAGGTGAGAGGGTACCTCCACTTAAAATGATGGTATAAAAGCATCATAGACACTTAAACAACTCCATAAAATTGTATTGTTAATGGCCAGCATACCCTTTGTCGACTCTCTAACGTGGACCAAATTCTGCCGAGTATTTACCACAAAGTCTCGATAATCTCTACCAACATCCCTCTTCTTCCTCAGCAAGGATCCCTGTGATTCAGATGCCGGTTGAAGTTCTTCTATGTACAAACAAGCATAACAGTTGTTAATTTACTCAAAAAGGGAAATGGAACTAGAAAGGACAATATTATACCCCAGCTATTAAGATTTTTTTGAGGTAGAAAAGATAGCAAAGGAACCAAACATTACTTAGCAATGGGTCACCAGAAAAGAGGGCTTCCCTGGTGGCGCAGTGGTAAAGAATCCACCTGCCAATGCAGGAGACCCAGGTTTGATCCCTGGGTCAGGAAGATTCCCTGGAGAAGGAAATGGCAACCTGGTCTAATATTCTTGCCTGGAGAATCCCATGGAGAGAGGAGCCTGGTGGGTTATAGTCCATGGGATCACCAAGAGTCGGACACGACTGAGCGACTAACCCTGTCATGTACTAAACATTCTCTGCCCTTCACTGAATCTTTCTTCCTCCCTCTTTTTACCTGAAGGCTGAGACATCGCTTCTGCTCCTGCTGGTGGTCCAGCCTCAGCCACGTGTCTAACACCTGTCAATGACTGGAGTCTAGGCTGGATTTGACGAGGTTGCTGAGCCTGCATGTTTTGGGGAGATAGTTGAACATATGGATAACATTACTCTATCATCCAAAAGTTGTCATATGCCTGCCATGTGCCATAATGCATGTATCAGGGCATAAAGCAAAGGAACTTCCTTGAAAAGCTCATATTCCAGTGACAGAAAATAAATCAACAACTAACTTACAAAGCATGACTATGATAATTGCTGGGGAAATGAAAAAAAGTAGGAGGAAGCCAAGTATGAAAAATCCTGGAAAGGTGGGGTGTGAAGGAGGCTGGCTGCCTTGACTCATGGGGGACAGAGCCTCAGCGAGAAGTTGACCCTGCAACAAAGACTCGGAGGCTGCGAGCTAACAAACTACACAAACCTCAGGTGGAAGAAAGAGCAAAGCTCCTAAGGAAGAAAAGCTCAGGGAAGAGCGAGACGAACTGGGAAAGGAGAAGCAGGAGGACTCAGAGGGGCAGCAGAAGGGTGGCCAACTAAAGGGATTTGCCTCCGACTCTGAGGAGACAGGAGCCTTTACAGGGTGTGGGCTGAACGTGAACCCAAGATATCTGGTTCGATGCTGGGAACAGACTGAGGGTGAGACCAGGGCAAAAGCCAGATGAGTTAGGAGGCCGTTCGTGGGGTCCAGCCAGGGACGCTGGTGGGGTAGTAATAGAGAGAGGGTGAGAAATGATCAAAGACTGGATTTTTTTTTTTTTTCGCAAGTCCAGGGGGGACGGCAGTACTTCCTGGTGGTTTCTGCGAAGGGTTTGAGGTCAAGAGAGGATACATCCAAAGGTTTCAGCCTCAACAACTGGAAGAAGGGGATTTCACCAAGTGAAGTAGTTAGGAATTGTCTGGGAGGTCAAATCAAGAATGTGAGACATCCCCGGGGATGTTCCTTTGTGCAGGAGAAGGGTCTGGCTGGAGATATAAACATGGGAACCTGTCCACTTACCAGATCACACCTACAGCCATGATACGGATAGGATGACCAAGGGTGTGAGCGCACGGATCACAGAGAAGAGGCCCAAGGATTAGGTCCTGGGCATTTCAACTGCACAGGAGGAGGACCCAGCCAAGGGAAGCTTATAGCAGTAGCTAGTGAAGTCAGCAGAAAGCCAAGGGTGTGCAGTGACGGGCCCACCACACAGGAAGGAGATGACCAAGGAGAGAAGAGGGCTCGACGGTTCCAAGCATAAGCCATAGGCAAGACTGCGGAGGACTGACCCGGAGAAGTGACAAAGCAGAGGATACTAGGAAAGCCTGACCAGAGCCTTCTCAGCAGAGGGATGGGGGAGACCCCTGACTGGAGCAGAGAGACAAGACGGAAATAAGGGCTGGTGTTCGGAGTAGACACCAGACTTCTTTGATGAGAAGAGAAAGAAAGTTAACTATGGGGAAAGCGGAACCCAGGACAGGATAGTTGTTGGTGGGAGTCAGCTCAGCCGGCTGTAGGCAGATGGGAATGACCTAGGACTCAGGAGATGAGAGAGAGAGATTTAGGGGATGGAGAGTTGGCTAAGGGACCTCAGGCAGGAGCAGAGCCAGTGCCCTGGGGTCTCGGTGAGGGGCCAAGGCCAGGATGCGGACATTCAGTGGAGACAGCACTGAAGTTCTGCTTGGGTGCTGTATTTGTCTTAGTGACAGAGAAGCTGATGTTGGAGGCTGAAAATGAAGACGGAGGAGGAGCCAGAGGAGGGACAGAGCAGGCAGCAGGGGGAGAGGACAGGGGATCAACAGCCCTGGAGGAGAAAGAATGGGACCGCTGGGGTCATGGGACTGCTGGGCCAGCACCAGGATCAATCAGAGGTTGTAAAAGCCAGACCCACCCCGCCTCTCCTCAGCACACAAAGAGGACAGGGGATAAGAGAAGACCAAAATGCCTCGGAACAGCAGGGATACCAAGTTTTAAACAAAATGGGAAATTCTGTCCAACTCAGTCTGTTCACACGCTTGAATAAAATTGCCTGCGTTGAGGTCACTCCCCAAAGAGGAGTCACTGGCTGAGGCCAAGGGATCTGGGTGCCTTTCCATCCACTCAGGGTTGGAAGAAAGCCTGTGTGCACCTGTGAAGATACACATGAGAAAGGGAAGCAAGCAGTGGAGACAAAGCCTACCTACACGGGCAGCCCAGCCATAGAGTCCGACTTTTCTCATGAGTTTCTGTCTGCTCTCTCTCAGCAGGAGCGAACTCCATAGCAGGAGAGGAGCTGTACGGCTGAGCCACCAATCTCCCTCTTTTCTGGAAAGGCAGCATCTTTTGCATAAAGGGAACAATGTGAGGGAGCTCACCACTGTGCCGCGTCTCACTAAGTCAGCGAAGCTCAGCGGTGGGTCTGTCCTGGGCACTGGAGGCATTGGGTGTCCCCTCGCCGCCTCGGGCTGAGCAGGCTCTGAGGGTGGTGTATCCCGCCTTCTGCCTCGGGCGTGAACTCTGGCCCTGCCGGTCATTGCTGTCCTGAAGCCGATGGCCCTGAAGGGGAGAGGCCCTTAAAGAACACAGTCATGTTAGACATCTCTGCACTGTTGCCTGGGAATTTTTTTTTTTTTTTAACTGTAAGCATCAGGTTACTAACTACACATGATTGCCAACCACACCAACAAAAGGGACTGCTGCTAAATTAGTCAGAGGAGTGTCCCGTAATAAAAGACAGGGGACCTGGGAAGATAACTCATTGGAGTTTAAGAAGATTGTTGATTGTGATTTTTTCCCTCACATGGATTCACAAGACACTATGGTCAAAGTGCTTGCTGGGATTACTCAGGTGTGTCCTGAGATCTTACCTATGAGGCATCCCCACAGCACACTGAGGAGCCCAATGTCCCCTAGACTTTAACACACTCACAAACACACACGTACCCTTAAACTACTGCCACACATACACACACACACACCCACCCACACACACCCTTAAACTGCCACACATACACACACACACCCTTAAACTGCTACCACACACACACACACCCTTAAACTGCTACAACATACACATACACAAACTGCTACCACACACACACACACACACACACACACACCCACCCACACACCCTTAAACTGCGACTCCACCCGTCTCCAGTCTTGGTCCTCTGGACTCGGCCCACACAGCTCACCTTCTGTCTTTCCTCCTCTGGGATTAGGAAGATCTGTGTGTGATGCGCCCACAGTTCTGTGCCCTCGGGTCCCTCTCCTCTAGCCCCACGGTGTGTGAACACCAATTTCTGCGGGGTTAGAGGTGCAGACCTCCTTTCCAAAAGAGTTATCCCTCCTCAGGACACAGTCCTGCGCCCCCAAAGCAGTCACCAAGCAGAGGTGGGACTGGAGAGAGGACAAGCCCGGCTGCCTTGAGGGATGTACCTCACCGCCCCCGCCAGCAGGGCCCACCCCAATTTCAATTTCAACCCTGCTGCCCCGCCTCTTCCGGCGCCGCCTCCATCCGGGCCCAAGTGCAGCCGACTCTGAGTCGCACCTGGCGAAGTTGAGCAATGCTCTGAGTGTCGGTGGGAGGGGTTGAGGGGCTGCTCTGCCTGCCCTGGGGCCCACCTGATCCTGCCTCTCAGCCATTCACCGATTAACCCGCCAGGTTACTTTACCAAATGAGGTGCACTTGAAACTCCAGAAACTTACGTCTTTGGCACTTAATTGTTGTTAAGCTGCTAAGTCATGTCTGACTCTTCTGTGCCAACCCCATGGACTGCCCATTACAGCCCAATCCTCTGTCCATGGGATTCCCAAGCAAGAATACTGGAGTGGGTTGCCCTTTCCTTCTTAAGGGAATATCCCCAATCCAGGGACTGAACCCACATCTCCTCCTTGGCAGGTGGATTCTTTACCACTGAGCCACCTGGGAAGCCCTTAGCACTTAATACTTGAACTAAATCCCTGCTGTTGCCAATGTTGCTAAGTTGTAGCTGCTGTGACCGTCTTTGGACTCTTAACGTTGGCTCCTCCCTAATCATCTCCTGGCACACACATCCCTACAAGAGGATTTGCAGTGATTTGTAAGCCAAGTATTGGAGGTCATTTTTGCAGATGATATTTGTCATATTCTGCCTGCAACGCAGGAGACGCAGGTTCTGTCCCTGGGTTGGGAAGATCCCCCAGAGGAGGAAGCAGCAACCCACTCCTATTCTTGCCTAGGAAATCCAATAGACTGAGGAGCCTGGCGGGCTACAGTCAATGGGGTCCCATAGAGTCAGATACGACTGAGCATATGTGTTCATTGTTTCCAGGTTTTGTCATTCTCTGGCTTTGCCACTTAAAGTAAAAAAGTAAACTGAAAGTCGCTCAGTCGTGTCCGATTCTTTGCGACCCCATGGACTATACAGTTCATGGAATTCTCCAGGCCACAATACTGGAGTGGGTAGCCTTTCCTTCTCCAGGGGATCTTCCCAACCCAGGGATCGAACCCAGGTGTCCTGCATTGCAGGCAGATTCTTTACCAGCTGAGCCACAAGGGAACAATTTTTTTTAAATCATGAATTCTTTCTTTTAATATTTTCATAGTTGCATTGTTCTGTGTTTAATTCCTTGATGTACACACTGAACACCCATTTTAATTACGAGAAAGTTACTGACACTTGAATAACCCTCACCTTACTCACTGCTTTGAAATTCATTGTTATCCAACAGAAACCTGTGTGCACACTCAGCTCTAAATCTAAACTCAATTCTGCACTGTCAAGGGTGCTCCAGTAACAATATTTTGTTTGCTGTATGTTGAAATGATCCTAAAGATTAAAAAAGCCTAAAAGTGCTCAAAAATTTCTGGCTATTCTTTTAAATGTATTTTTTCAAATGAACTTTAGAATCCTTGCAATGAGTTCTAGACTATAACAAATTCTGTCATCCTGTTAATTTGAAACCTCAAATTGTATTGAATTTAGATGTTGATTTAGTTCCCCCAAGTTGCAGAGTCCTCAATAAGATTTCCCTGGAATATCCTTGTGTCCAGGCTTCACAGGTGGCTCAGTGGTAAAGAAACCACCCACTAATGCAGGAGATGTGGGTTCGATCCCTGGTTCGGGAAGATCCCCTGGATGAGGAAATGGCAACCCACTCCAGTATTCTTGCCTGGAAATTTCCATGGACAGAGGAGCCTGGCGAGCTATAATCCATGGGGTCACAAACAAGTTGGACACGACTGAGCAACTAACACTTTCACTTTTTTCAGACATCTCAGGTTAATGAATTTAGCTCTTTTCTATTCGGAGGAAGATGGAAGAGTCTGGGCTCATTGAAATCATTCCTTTGATAAGCACCTTTGCTGTCTAGGGCTGGTATTCTGTTCTTTTCCATCTGGGTGTATCCTGGTGGTCCTGATGGTATCCTGGTGACCCCATCTGGGTGCACCGACGGGAGTGGCTGAGGGCTTGGCAATGAGCCATCTGTTTCCATCCTGAGTCCCCTCGTGGCTCATGGCAGGAGAGGGCAGCTGCCATGACTGATGGTAGCAACTTCTTTTGTTTACTGATATGGAAGTAAAGGATTTTCATCCACAAGGAAAATAAGGAGATGGAAGCTGAGATTGACACAGCAGTGGAAGTGCGGAGCCTTAACCACTGCACTCCCAGGGAAGTCCCAAGAAATCATTGAGCCTTAACTAGAATGTTCAGTTCAGTTCAGTTCAACCCCATGGACTGCAGCACGCCAGGCCTCCCTGTCCATCACCAACTCCTGGAGTTTAGATTCATGAAGACTAAAGATCAATCAGAAACAGATACCAAGGAGTGTGGGACTTGAGATACAAATTAGATCCACACTAGGATCTGCCAGTTCCTGAAACAACTGGGACAGAGCTGGAAGCAGCCCCTAAGCCTCCTAGCCCAATGGGATGGACTTTTGTTGGAGGAGTGGGATGAGAAAGCCAGGGCAGTCGTTACTAATTGATTACTGTGCTCTTCCCAGCCAGACCTGGATGTGGCCTCAGATTTTCTTAAACAGAGCTCCAGAATTCCAGAACCAACCAACTGGAGTTGGACATCAAGATGAAGCCTGACCCAACAAAACTATAACTCAAAAAGATGCATGCACGCTATGTTCATAACAGCACCATTCACAATAGGCATGACATGGCAACAGCCTAAATGTCCATTGACAGCTAAATGGATAAAGAAAATGGATATATATATATATATATATATATATATATGCACTGAGATCACTGCAGATGGTGACTGCAGCCATGAAATTAAAAGCCGCTTACTCCTTGGAAGGAAAGTTATGACCTACCTAGATAGCATATTCAAAGGCAGAGACATTACTTTGCCAACAAAGGTCCATCTAGTCAAGGCTATGGTTTTTCCTGCGGTCATGTATGGATGTGAGAGTTGGACTGTGAAGAAGGCTGAGCGCCAAAGAATGGATGCTTTTGAACTGTGGTGTTGGAGAAGACTCTTGAGAGTCCCTTGGACTGCAAGGAGATCCAACCAGTCCATTCTGAAGGAGACCAGCCCTGGGATTTCTTTGGAAGGAATGATGCTAAAGCTGAAGCTCCAGTACTTTGGCCACCTCATGCGAAGAGTTGGCTCATTGGAAAAGACCCTGATGCTGGGATTGGGGGCAGGAGGAGAAGGGGATGGCAGAGGATGAGATGGCTGGATGGCATCACTGACTCGATGGACGTGAGTCTGAGTGAACTCCGGGAGTTGGTGATGGACAGGGAGGCCTGGCGTGCTGCGATTCATGGGGTCGCAAAGAGTCGGACACGACTGAGCAACTGAACTGAACTGAACTGATACACACTGAAATACTACTCAGCCACAAAAAAATGAATAATGCCATTTACAGCTACATGGATGGCCCTGCTGCTGCTAGTCGCCTCAGTCGTGTCCGACTCTGTGCGACCCCATAGACGGCAGCCCTAGAGATTACCATACTATGTGAAGTAAATCAGAAAGAGAAAGACAAATACGACATGGTATCACTTATATGTTAAATCTAAAACACGACACGAAAGAAAGTGAAAGTGTCAATCGCTCAGTTGTGTTCCACTCTTATGCGACCCCAGGGACTGTAGCCCGCCAGGCTCCTCTGTCCATGGGATTTCCCAGGCAAGAATACTGGAGTGGGTTGCTGTTTCTTTCTCCAGGGGATCTTCCCAACCCAGGGATCAAACCTGCGTCTCCTGCCTCTCCTGCATTGGCGGGTGGATTCCTTACCACTGAGCCATCTATGCATAACAGAAACAGACTCAGAGGCATAGAGAAGACTCGTGGTTGCCAGGGGGTAAGGAGGCGGGGGAAGGACAGACGCGAAGTTTGGGATTAGCAGATGCAAAGTATTGTATAGAGAGCGGAAAAACAACAGGGTCCTACTGTACAGCCCAGGGAGCTATATTCAATATCCTGTGATATAAATTGTAATGGAAAAGAAAATGAAAAAGAATATGTATGTATAACTGAATCACTTTGCTGTACAGCACAAATTAATGCATTGTAAGTCAGCTATACTAAAATAATAAGTTTAAAGAAGCTATGACCGAGAATGTTGGAAAAACTAATATACATATATAAGCATTCTCTTTATTCATTAGTCTGCCGATGGAGACATAAAGTGCTTCCATGGATCAGCTGTAGTAATTGATGCTGCTATGAAAATGGGTGTACAAATATCTTTGATATCTTGCTTTGAATTCCTTTAGGTATACACCTAAAAGTGAAGTTGCTAGTAATTCTAAGTTTTTTGGTAACCACCACCACAGTGCTCCTTAGGGCTTCCCTGGTGGCTCAAATGGTAAAGCGTCTGCCTGCAATGCAGGAGACCCGGGTTCGATTCCTGGGTCGGGAAGATCCCCTGGAGAAGGAAATGGCAATCCACTCCAGCACCCTTGCCTGGAAAATCCCATGGACAGAGGAGCCTGATAGGCTGCAGTCCATGGGGTCGCAAAGAGTCGGACTGAGCGACTTCACTTCACAGTGTTCCTTAGTGGCTGCAGCATTTTAAAGTCCCACCAACTGTGTACAAAGGTAACAATTCCTCCACACCCTCCCCAACACTTGTCTTTTGTCTCTTTGATAGGAGCCCTTTCGATGGATGTGAGGTGGCCCCTCCTTGTAGTTCTCCGTTTGTGTTTGCCAACGATTAGTAACGCTGAGCATCTTATCACGTTTGTTGGCCACTTGTATATACTTTGGAAATCATGTCTATCCAACTCCTTTGCACGTTTTTAATTGTAACGTTAGTTTTCTGTTATTGGATTATGAGTTCCTTATATATCCTTACATTGTTTCTGTATATCCTGAATATTAACTCCTCATGTTGTTGTTTAGTCGGTAAGTCGTGTCCAACTCTTTGCAACCCTGTGGACAGTAATTCTCCAGGCTCCTCAGTCCAAAGGATTCTCCAGGCAAGAATACCTGAAGCGAGTTGCCATTTTCCTTCTCCAGGAAATCTTTCCAATGCAAATGTCGAACTCGAGTCTCCTGCATCGGTGGCCAGATTCTTTGCCACTGAGCCACCAGGGAAGCCCAACCCCTTATGAATAATTTTCAAATATATTCTCTCATTCCCTCAGTTACCTGTTTGTTTTTACTCTGTGTATTGTGTCCTTTGGTGCACTTTTAATTTTGATGTAGTCCACTTACATATTTTTATTTTGTCGCTGGTGCTTCTGGTGTCACATCCAGGAAATCACTGCTGACCTTTGAGGACCTACTTTATATTTATAGCACAGGAGACTGTGTTTAATGTTGTGTGGCAGTCTGGGTGGGAGGGAGTCTGGGGGAGAATGGATCCAGGTACAGGTATGATTGAGTCCCTTTGCTGTTCACCTGAAACTGCCACAACATTGTTTGTCAATCGGCTATACCCCAATACGAGTAAAAATTTCAATAAAAATAAATACATAAAAAAGGAAAAAAAAAAAAAAAAAAGCATTGCCAAACCCAATGTCATGTAGCTTTTGCCCTGTTTTGTTCAAGTTTTATAGATTTCGCTTGTATGTTTACATATTTGATCAGTTTTGAATTAATTTTTGTATATGGCATAAAGTGAGGATCCAACTTTATAATTCTATGAATATTTATGGCATTTCTTTCTGTTTCTCCCCCAACCTTGGCCAGTACACAAGCTTCCCACTCTCTTCCCATGTGCATGCCTCCACCGAAGCAGCTGTCTGCACCTGGAATAGACAGCCATGAGGTGGCGCTGTTGTCTCTTGTGAATATTGGTGACGCTAAATCTACATCAGCATAATTATGGAGTGGGCTTCCGTGGGGCTTCCGTGATAGCTCAGTTGGTAAAGAATCTGCCTGCAACGCAGGGGATCCCAGTTCTATTTCTGGCTTGGGAAGATCCTCTGGAGAAAGGATAGGCTACCCACTCCAGTGTTCTTGGGCTTCCCTTGTGGCTCAGCTGATAAAGAATCTGCCAGCAATGCGGGAGACTTGGGTTCAATACCTGGATTGGGACGATCCCCTGGAGAAGGGAAAGGCTACCCACTCCAGTGTTCTGGCCTGGAGAATTCCAGGGACTGTATTGGGTCGCAAAGAGTCGGACACGACAGAGCGACTTTCACTTACAATTATGGAATGTGCTGCAATGCAGGAGACCCAACTTCGATTGGATCAGGAAGATCCCCTGGAGAAAGGAATGGCTACCTACTCCAGTATTCTTGCCTGGAGAATTCCACGGACAGAGGAGCCTGGCGAGCTATAGTTGATGGGGTCGCAAAAAGTCAGACAACGACTGAGACTGATCAACAAGCACAGACAAGGCCTTTCCATAGGCCTTCGCATCACTTGATCCTCTCAATGACCCGCAGAAGGAGGTAGTAAGTCACAGAGAGGCAAAGTTGCTTACCCAAAGTCACAGAGCTAGGAAGTATCAGAGACAAGATTCGATTCCATAAGCCAGAGGCAGAAGATTTCTGTAGTGAAATTGTTGGTGTACCAACACCAGCTGTCCCTGCCTGGGGAAAGGCTATTTTTTTTTCCCTGAAATTAGATGCTTCCTACCCTTTAGGTGTTAAGATGGTTTTTCTTCTATGAAATATGGAGACAGTAGATTCGTGGTGGCTTTTTGTGTCCTTAGTAACCAAAATTAAAAATTCCTGGAAATTCCCTAGAGGTCCAGTGATACAGTAAAAGTACAGCACAGGGATAAAGTGATTTAATATAAGTATATACACACATATATATTCTTTTTCAGAACCTTTTTCATTATAGGTTATTAGCATTTATTTAGATATTTATTTTTAAAAATTTAAATTATAGTTTATTTACAATATGATGTTAGTTTCAAGTGTATAGCATGGTGATTGAGTTATACATATATATGTAATCTGTTTTTGTTTTTTTTTCAGATTCTTTTCCATCTATGTGGAAAGAAAATAGGCCTTTTGGAATCAGGAGTTTGTGACAAACCACAGCAAGGTGCTTGCATGGCATTAGGACATTAAAAAAAATTAAAATATGTGCCCGTGGTTGGAGTTCTGTGCTTCCACTGTGGGGGGCACAGGTTCGATTCCTGGTCAGGGAACTAGGATACCACATGGACAGTGCACAGCCTAAATTAATTAATTACTTAAATTAATTACTCCTGTAGGTAGATATTTGTGGCCTCCACAATATCACTATAGGATTCCTCTTCTAAATAAAAGTAAAATTGCTTTTGTACAACACCACCCACATGTACAAATGTAAGACCATCTTCCCAGGAATAATTGCGCAATCTGAGTTTAATTTCCATACATTTTGCTTTCCTGATTTCATAGGGTCAGAGTCACCTCTTTAAGCCTCCCAAAATCACATTAATTGGATCTTTTAAGGCCCATGTAGCTTCCCCAGACTGTCTCTTGCACTTCAAAATTTAGTTGTTGAGAGAATGCTTCCGGCCCAAAAAGTCTTAAGAACTCCCTAGTTCCTATGAGATAATGGGAGGTGGACTCATTGAAAAATACGCCATGAAAGAGGTGCATCCAGGTATCAGGGATGTGAGTCCCCTGGTAAGTGGTTCTTCTTTTGTGTTTGTTTTTTTTTTTGCCGACCTGCCCCTTTGCAGCACTCAACACTACAGCAGAAGCGAGTGGGTCCCCGAGAACCACAAGCTGCTGTGGGGGAAGAGGGACCTGAACACCTGGAACCCCCCCTCCCCTGCCAGAACACCCCCACAGTGACCTGGGTACCAACAGTACCCCTGTGTTTGCAGGCACGATTGCCCCTCCCTTAAGTCAGGACCCAGAGGTGCATCCAAGCAGAGCCCCCTTGTTGCCAGTAGACAGCCCAGTGATACCAAAGGCAAGGCTGCGCTGAGATGTGGGCTCTGGCCTTTACTGCCGGTGACCCTGATTCTGCCAAAGGCACAGTGAGAAGCAGCCTTGTCGTTAGGGTCCCCTCGCCACCTGCCCAGGCTTTGCTGGACACAGAACTGTCGGGTCATCACCCAGCTCACTTTCCTCTGGTTTGGGATCCACACTCCCAGGGTCTAAGCAGCAAAAGCTGACCTAAAGAACAGTTTGCTCAAGAAGCAGCCAGAGCTCAAGTTCCTGTATCCTGGACCTTGCCTCTGGTCTGTCTTTGTTCCTAACACAAACTTATCTCCCATCTGTGCATCCCTCCAGGAAACTGGAATCCCAAGACCTCACAGAGTGTGTGAAGAGAAGGAGGGAGGCAGAATAAGGCGGAGCAGAAGACACCTACTGCCCAGATCTTAAAAGCCACGCTCCAAACAAAGAAACCAGGCCTTCCTGGAGGAGTAGCTGATTCACAAGGAGGCAAGATTCACAAAACAGCCAGGACTTCCGATTCCTGCTGAGATCTTACCCCATTGTTTTTTTATTATTATCCTTATTACTTTCTATTTTGTGAAAAGGTAACATATGTTTATATAACTTTTTAAAAAGCACACTGCTGGAAAGAGTGCACAATTCAGAATAAGTCTCCCTTCCCTTACGTCAGTGAAGGGAACAGGACCCATCAGCAGAGAGAACGGAGCCACATGCAGCAAGAGAAAATCCATCAGCCTCACACAGCCAGAGATACGGCTGTTTGGCTTGTCCTTTTTGTCTATCAAATCCACCTCCCCCACCCCCTCCATATCTTTCCATCAGCTTAAGTGACTCAGAGCGAGTGTCTTTTCTCTCCCGAGAGCCTTGACTGAGCATCTGCTTTAGCAGCTCGATAACATAATTGTATCACTTCGCTAAATTAACGATCCTATGTACACCAAGAATCTCCATAAACATGATGTCATTTGATGCTTATCCTCACAGGTGCACTGGGAGATGAAGAGACAAGTAAAATGAACACCTGTCCCATTTTATAGATGAGAAAACAGACTCAGAGAATAAGGAATGATGTGCAGAAGGCCATGGCTGTGAAGCAGGAACCAGGCATCCTGGAGCCCTCAGAGACCATCGGGAACACTTTTCAGTCCCTCTCATCCTCTCCAGGCCTCACTCAGAGGCACGTGCTCTGATTGGAGACTTAAATAGAAAAGCTGTACCTATAAAACTCTTAGGAGAAAACATAGGGGCTGCTGCTGCTGCTAAATCGCTTCAGTCATGTCCAACTCTGTGCGACCCCATAGACGGCAGCCCACCAGGCTCCCCCGTCCCTGGGATTCTCCAGGCAAGAACACTGGAGTGGGTTGCCATTTCCTTCTCCAATGCATGAAAGTGAAAAGTGAAAGTGAAGTCGCTGAGTCTTGTCCGACTGTTAGCGACCCCATGGACTGTGGCCCACCAGGCTCCACCGTCCATGGGATTTTCCAGGCAAGAGTGCTGGAGTGGGGTGCCATAGGCATAATCCTGGTTTTGGATATGGTTTATTAGATATGGCATCAAAATCACAAGTAACAAAAAATACATAAATTGAACTTCATAAAAATTTAAAACTTAAAAAAAATAAAAAACATTTTTGCAGTATCTTACTAGGCCACTGTCAAGAAAGAAAAAAGCCTACATAATGGGAGAAAATATTTGCAAATTATATGTGTAATAAGAGTCTAGTATCCAGAATACATAAAGAATTCATGCAGCTCACCAACTAAAAGACAATTCAGCTTAAAATGAGCAAAAGACTAGAATAAAATTTCCCCAGAAAAGTTATACAAATGGATCACAGGCATATGAAAAGATGTACAACATCATTAGTCATTAAGAAAATGCAAATCAAAATCAGAATCAGATACTACTTCACACCCATTGGGATGACTTTAATTTTTAAAAAGGAAAATAGTTTTGGCAAGGATGTGAAAAGAATTGAAATCCTTGTACACTGCTGGTAGTAATGTGAAATGGTACAGTCGCTATGGGAAAGAATATGGAGGTTTCTCAAAACATTAAGCATAGAATGGCCATATGACCGATGTCTTTGTCAGCCTGGACTGTTAAAATACCATAGACTGGTTGGCTTATAAACAGCAGAGATTTATTTCTCACAGTTCTGAAGGCTAGAAAGTCCACAATCAAGACACTGACAAATTCAGTGTCTGACGAGAGCTACTTGCTGATTTCTAGATGGCTGTCTTCTTGCTGTATTTTCACATGGTGCAAGAGGCCAGTGAGCTCTCCAGGATCTAAGGACACTAATCCCATTCATGAGGGATCCATCCCCCTGACCTAGTCACCTCCAAAAGGCCCCACCTCCAAATACTGTCACATTGGGGATTAGGTATCAACACGTAAATTTGAAGAGAACATAAATTCTTAACCTGTAGCACCCAGAAGTTACACTCCTAGGTATCAAATACCCAAGTTAAAAACATTTGTCCACATAAAATCTTCTACGCTAATGTGTACAGCTCCATTCATAGAAGCACTCTATTTGTAACAGCCAAAAGGTAGAAACCATCCAGATATCCATCAACTAATGAGTGGAGAAACAAAACGTGGGTATGTCCACACAATGGAATATTCTTAAGTCATAAAACGGAATGAAGTACTGGTATGTGCTGTAACATGGATGAACCTCAAAAATATTACAGTATGTCAAGGAAGCTGGATATAAGGGCCACATATCAGCTCATTTAATTTAATGAAATCTCCAGAATAGGCAGACTCATAGGTACAAAAAGCAGATGCGTGGTTGCCGAAAGTTGTGGGAAAGGGGGAAGCGGGGAGAGGCTGCTTAATGGGTACAGGGTTTCCTTTTGAGGCGAAGAAGTGTTCTGGAACTAGAGCGTGGTGATGGCCTCAGCACACTGTGGGTAAATGCCACTGGACTGTCCAGTTTAAAATAGTTACAATGGTGAATGTTATGTGAATATCACCACAGTAAATTTAAAAGGCTTGCTGGTGGAGAGAATGTGGGATGAGAAAGTAAGAAGAAAGTCAAGGCTCTCTTGGGCTTTTTTAAGGAGTTGTGGACTGGAGGAGCCTTAAGCACTTACTGCATGACAGTCTCCACCACACCCATTCTCTTCTTTGTCTAGGCATGCTCATTCCCACCCCAGGGCCTTTGCACCTGCTCTCCCACGTGCCTGGAATGATTGAGATCTGCATTTATTGACAGAGAGGGATGTTCATTTTCTAAGTGGAAAAGTAGGTCAGTTTTTTTTCTATTCATGTTCATAGAAACAGATGAACACATTCCACGGAATAATTTTATTAGCACAATGTTTTCAACTGCAAGTAAGAGAAAACTCTGGGTCAGTGGCTTCACAGTGAGGCCATGCTATTGTACCAGTAATCAGTGTCAGTTCAGTTCAGTCGCTCAGTCGTGTCCGACTCTTCACGACCCCATGAATCGCAGCACGCCAGGCCTCCCTGTCTGCTTTTCAATTCCAGATTCATCCTTCCATAATAAATGGAACTGTTCAGGGATCTCTGGCCATAAGCCACAGAAGCTGCCTTTGGCTAACTTAAGCAAAAGGCAATAAACTGGAGGAAAAATGCGTTTTCCCAGAGTCCAACGGAGGCTTCTCGGTAATAGGACTGCATTAACGTTGTCTCATTTATACTGAGCACGATGCTGAGTTTTCTCAGTAGAGGGCGCTAAAGGGACACTGCAGGAGGAACAGGCCTTCCTCACTGGTTCTGGCAGTTGCACAAGGGGTCAGCTGCAGAGGTATGAGACAAAGCCTAGGTAGCAGTGAGTCAGATGGTGGGATTCTCAGACCCTGAAGAGGGCTTTGTGACCCAGGAAAGATTGCCTGCTCTGATCTCAGGGAGATTGCGACTCAACAAGCTGACCTTCGGTGCCAGCGCCCCTAGTGGTGAGTGGTCTAACTGCAGCAGAGAGAGCCAAGCTCAGGGTCCAAGTTCAGTCAGTTCAGTCGCTCAGTCGTTTCGGACTCTTTGCGACCCCATGAATTGCAGCACACCAGGCCTCTCTGCCCATCACCAACTCCCGGAGTTCACTCAAACCCACGTCCATCGAGTCGGTGATGCCATCCAGCCATCTCATCCTCTGTCGTCCCCTTCTCCTCCTGCCAATCCCTCCCAGCATCAGAGTCTTTTCCAATGAGTCAACTCTTCACATGAGGTGGCCAAAATACTGGAGTTTCAGCTTCAGCATCATTCCCTCCAAAGAACACCCAGGGCTGATCTCCTTCAGAATGGACTGGTTGGATCTCCTTGCAGTCCAAGGGACTCTCAAGAGTCTTCTCCAGCACCACAGTTCAAAAGCATCAATTCTTTGGCGCTCAGCTTTCTTCACAGTCCAACTCTCACATCCATACATGACCACTGGAAAAAACATAGCCTTGACTAGACGGACCTTTGTTGGCAAAGTAATGTCTCTGCTTTTGAATATGCTATCTAGGTTGGACATAACTTTCCTTCCAAGGAGTAAGCGTCTTTTAATTTCATGGCTGCAATCACCATCTGCAGTGATTTTGGAGCCCCCAAAAATAAAAACCTGAGTCCAGGTCCAAAAAGCTGAGCAAATCCAGGTCCCATAGATGCCCATCTTCCTGTTGCCACTAAAGCAAGCTTCATCAAATCCTTCCTTTAGGAAGAAAAGCTCCAGGTTTTCAAGGAAGGATCAGTACAAGTCACCTTCCCATGCTTTGAGCTTGGTAGGAGAAGGAAAACTTCCCAGGTAGCATTAGTGGCAAAGAACCTGCCTGCCAGTGCAGGAGACCTAAGAGACCTGGGTTCCATCCCTGGATTGGGAAGATCCCCTGGAGGAGGGCACAACAACCCACTCCAGTATTCTTGCCTGGAGGATCCCAAGGACAGAGCCTGGAAGGCTACAGACCATGGGGTCACCAAGAGCTGGACACGACTGAAGCAACTTAGCACACAAATGCGAGAGAAGGAAAACCACAGGTTTTAGGAAACAGACACCAACGTGGGGCTTGGGTGCCCTACTTTTCTAAAGTAACTCCATCATCTTAGGGGCACAGTCAAGAACAGAACCCCTGGATCAGTCTCTTGGACCCTGAGGTCAGAATTCTGACTGCTGTTCACTTGGTTGTTACATATTTTTGCTAAGAAGCAACTGTTTCCTATTCTCTGGGCTCCAAGGGGACTGCCACACCTACACTGGAGATGGTGGGGTGGTAGGACTGTGAATGAGGCTGCCCTCCCCCAGCAGAGGGCCGGCGTGTGACCCAGGCCAGACCAATCAGACACTCCCTTTCTGCAACAGGACCTCAAATAGATGGAGTTCCTATCACCTGAGGGTGGTGCCCTGAACACCCTGTCTCTGTCAGATGATTGTTCAAGGCTCTCTTGCTGGCCTTCCAGCGCTGCCTTGGTTTCACCCTTTTTCTGAGTCCTCCAGCCTCCCTTGGACTCTGGGAATGCCTGTTATCCTTCCAGTCTATACCCTTTTGCAAAGTTAGCCAAAGTCAGCAGCTGTGGCTTATGGCCAAAGGCTCCCCGACACTGACAAATGGAAAAGAGGGGACTCTGGATCCACAGCTGGATATACTGGAGTGGAGCTGGAATACTGGAATACTAGAGTGGGTTGCCATTCCCTTCTCCAGGGGGTGTTTCCAACCTCTGGTTGGAACCGTATCTCTTATGTCTCCTGCATTGGCAGGCAGGTTCTTTACAACTAGTGACACCTGGGAAGCCCGTCATCCTCGACTTCATGGAGGAGTCTTTTTGCTGGTGGAGGATGTGAAATATTATGGGCACTACCAAAATGTGACAGAGACACAAAGCCAGTCGATGCCCCTGGGGAAATGGCACAGATAGACGTGCTGGATACAGGGTTGCCACAAACTTTCCATTTGTAAAAAGCAAAACCCACAATATCGGTAAAGTGCAGCAAAGCAAAGCACTATAAAAAGAAGTATGCCTACAGCAGTCCTAGTAGTAGTAGTAGTAATAATAATAATAATAATAACAGTATAGCAGCACAGCTATCCTTTATGGTTGCTGGCCCTTTCCCCCTAGATGTGTGTTAAGTGCTTTACATTCAGGACTTAATTTAAGTCTCCTATCATTCCTATGAGGTGATCAAACTATATCCATTTTAAAGAGGAGAAAACAGCTAGGAGACTGTCGGTAGTAGCCCCCCACCCCCGCCCCCCACCGCCACATCCGAACCTGGCACACAGCAGACAGTGACTAAGTGATGTCTTTCCCGGCCCCATAGAAG
This sequence comes from Bubalus bubalis, assembly GCF_019923935.1. Taxonomy (NCBI): domain Eukaryota; kingdom Metazoa; phylum Chordata; class Mammalia; order Artiodactyla; family Bovidae; genus Bubalus; species Bubalus bubalis. The sequence continues at coordinate 7,642,005 of NC_059173.1, read as the reverse complement.
GAAGGTGGGCATGGCAGTGGTCGTGGTGGTGGGGTTCCCCTTGGGAGGGAGGTGCAGGCGCCGGCTCCTCGGGACGCGCGGGACCGAGGGTGTGTGTCGGGCGGGGAGGAGCCTCCGGGAGGACCTGGGCGGCCCGGCGTGGCTCCCGGGAGGGTGGGGCGGCCGCGGCGGGGCCTGACGTCTGGCGCCTGGACCGTCACTCAGCGCTCGCCCCGCCCCGCCGCGGCTGCAGCAAGCGAGTGGAGCGCCCGGGAGCCGCCGCCGCCGCCGCCACCCGGACTCGGATCGCCGCGCGCGCAACCATGGCTTCGGGGCTGGCGGGTAAGGGGGCGCAGGGTGCGGGGGCGGCGGGAGGGCAGCTCCGCAGCACGGCCCCCAGCCCTGGGCTGAGCGGCCGCCCTCCCGTCTCACCCCACAGAGGCGGAGACCCGGCAGAGGCTGCTGCGCACGGTCAAGAAGGAGGTGAGTGCCGGGCGGAGGCGGGCGGCGCGACCCCCCGGGGAGGGGGCCGCCGCAACCACCCCCAGGGAAGCGTCTCCAAAGACGCGTGGCCAGCTGGGGTGGGGGGCCCACCTGGGTGGGGGCTAACCTCCCGCAGGGCTAGAAGCAGGTGAGTTTGGGGGTGGGAGTAGCGAGGTAGGGGGGCCCTGGGTGTTTTTATGCTGCGTACAGGAGCAACTGCTGCATGAGGGCCCCCAGGCTGGGGGGGTGGCATACCTGGATGTGTCTCGGTAGGATCCCCTCTTGTGGAAGAGCATGTGGGTGGGTCTCATCAAGGTGAGAAACGCACCTGGGGTGGAGGGTGGGGGGGTTGCTGCTGTCAGGGCTTGTTGAGTCGGGGAAGCCAGGATGGGGCTGCAGGCAATGGACCAGACTTCCGGAAGGGGGGAAAATTCACTTTGGGAAAATAAAGCTCCCTACACACACCCCTCCCCTAAATTCAGTCCTAGGAGCCATCCCTAGGAGCCAGGGGACCACTCCCTGAGAGTCCCAGGCCAGTGGGTTAAGTCCACTTGTAGGCATGTGTGCGTGCTCTCCTGGCAGCCAGGGTCCCCTGACCTCCCACCCACCCGACTCTGGCAGGAAGGTGAGAATTAGTCAGGGTTCAGCTGCCCCTCTGACCCTTCACTCTCCGTGGGGTTAGCCCAGTCTAGCCTTCAGAGTTAATAGTTCATGACTTCTCACAGAGCAAGAGAATCTATAGTGATGGGTGCCTAGGGAAGCATTTAGATACCTGGACTCTGTGTGTGTGCGTGTGTCTGTGTGTGTGTGTGTGTGCACGCACATGCCTGTGTGGGTGAGGACGTGTAGCTGTGAGTATGTGTATCTGAGCACATCCACGCATCTCCCTGGAGATATCTAAGTGTATCTCTATGTGTCCATGCATCTGTGTGTTTATCTGTTTTCTGATTATGATGTGTATCTGTGTGATGAAGGAATCTGTGAATGAGTGAGCCAGTGGCTGTGTCTGTGCGTGTGACATGGGATGGCGTGAATCTGTGTGTGGATGAGTGAGGCTGCGGCTGTGTGTGTGTGTGTGTGCATTCCCCCCCCCATGTCACTCTGCATCCCACCACCTGGGATCCCATCAATGCCGAGGCTGCCTCACCTCTGCTCTCGGCGGAGGGGGCTGGCCTGGTTCTGTGCCTCTGTGTGTGCTGAGGGTGTCGGTATCTGGGGGCAGTGTTGACCACCAAAAAGGCTCTCCCCGCACGGTGGAAGCCAGCCAGCCACCAAGGGCAGTCTCAGGGCTGGAACCTGTTGCTGCCCCTCCCCCCTCGGGGAGCGTGGGTGTGTGTGTGTGTCTCCGTGTGTGGCACGTCCCGCTGTTGCTGAAAGGATCCGTTCCAGGCTGATTGCACATTCTAGTGTCTCTGAGTAAAGAGACATACACATGAAATCCCTCAGAAAGGCCCAGAACTTTTACGCTCACAGAGACCCCTGTGGGGACCTGAAGAGAGCTCTGTCTAGAACCTCTTTCCATCGAAAGCTACGCATTCAGATGACTGTTTCAGGGGAGAGTGGGTATAGACCGCCCCCTCCAAAAGCCTTCAAAGTAAAAACCTGCAATTTTTGTGTTCGTTGTTTCATTAAATCCAGATGTTCTATGTTCTCTCCAGGGGTTTTCACCCAGAATGGCTGTGTTTTTAAGGAAATGGTTCCACTGAGGGTCGGGGGCGTGGGGGCCAGGGCTACAAGCAGAAGAGATTGTGAGCATGTTGGAGGGAGTGATTTCTGCTCTGGGCAGGCCTCCAGCTGAGGCCCTAAACCCAGCTCTGCCACCAGCTCCCTCAATGCCCTTACAAGTTCCTTCCCCTCTCCGGGACTCAGTTTCTCCACGTCTGGAGGAGGAAGCACTGGTCCAGTTTCCTTGGAGGTCCCATCCATGTCAGTCTGCTTTGGGCTATTGGCCAGGTTGTGGGGGACACTTTGCCCCTGGTGGTCGAGGGCTGCATTTTCTCCTGTGAGCCTCTGAGTTTGGCGATTGGGATGAGCTTTCTGCCTGACTGGAGGCCAAGGCCATCTGGTCTAAGGGACCTTTGCCATCCCACTTGATGCCTGGGCAGGGGTGGGTGGGGGTGCAGAGGCAGACCTTGCAAGTTTGGTAAAGAACTCAAGTATCCATTGACCCTAAAGTGCAATCAGAGGGCAGGACTTTGCAAGCTGATGGCTGATTCTAAAATTTGCATTTCTCAGGGCTCATCATTTTGGTAATTAGTGCTTCCACTTCCTGGAGGCTAGTCTAAGCTGTATCCTGTGTGCACAGTAATTTTATGAGGTCAGTGAGGTTGTCCCCATTTTACAGACACAGAAACTGAGGCTCACAGAGGAGGCGTGAGTTCCTCACGAGCACACAGCCCAGAAGGGACAGACCCTCCCAAGCCTGGTCTGGCATCAGAGCCAGGCTCTTACCGGCTAAATCACAAACATCCCCATCCACGTCTACACGGCACCACAATCTCAGTATGTGTGGGTGCTATAATTTCCATTTTACAGATGAGAAAACTGGCCCAGAGAGAGGGAGAGATGTTTCAGGGACACAGAACCAGTAAAGGGGAACAGTTTTCTGTCACTGACCCCCCTGTTCAGCATGGGTACCCCCCCAAGGGTATGGAGACAAATCCAGCCACACACACGCCCCCCCCAAAGCAGACCTCCTCTCTCCTTTCCTTCCTCTGACCACCTCCTCGGGGAGCATCTCCAGTGGGAAGGCAAAGGGGAGCTCTTTGCTTAGAAAACTAGGAGTCAAGTCAAGTCTTCCTTCCCTGCACCCTCTGGGTTCAAAGCCACATCCTTCCCTGTCACAGCCTCGCCCAGAGGTGCCTCCCATCCTTCTTTCTGGACCGGGGCAGCTTAACAGCGAATTTCTATAGATAAGCCAAGTGGGTCTGCAAGCTTTTGTCTGAGCCATTGAAGCCACAAAGGCCAGCAGAGGCTGTGGGGCTGGAAGCGCGGTTGAGTGCTGACTCGGCCGGGCTCTGCAGATCCCACGGTGAACTAGATGGGCTGAGTCCTCTTGGGGCTGACACTCCAGTATGGTGGACAGACCCTGACAGACATCCCAGGGGTAATGTAATTAAAGGAGTAATTGCAGGCTGTGCATCAAGGTCTGGAGGAGAAGCAAGCATCACCTGGCATTACAAGAGCACGCATCCGGGAGATGTAATTGCATGCAGGTGGCTCAGAAAGGCTTCCTGGAGGAAGTGGTATTTAAGAAGCTGTGTGAAGGATAAGTAGGCTTTTTAGGTGAAGGTATGAGGTAGCGAGAGATAGAGGAAAAACAGTTCCTGGCAGAGGGAACTGCACACACAAAGACTTTGTAGCTGGAGGGAGAACCACAAACTTGGAGGAATGGGCGCAGGGAGGTGGGGAGGGGAGACTCGGAAATGGCTGGAGTGCAGAGGGCTGCATGCAGAGGGGGCAGAGCATGTGATCCTATCCTAAAAGCAAGAGGAAAGGCATGGGGAGGACATGAGGAACATGGAAAGAAGAGGGTGGAGCTGAAACTGCCCGTCAGTTGTGCAATCTCGGACAAGCATCTGTCTTTACCTTCACACGTGTCTGGATTCTAGTTTATTCATAATGGGGATGAAAATTACTCACCTGTCAGTATAAACCATGTGAAAACACCCAACACGTTAGCCTGAGCTTCTCCAGGACAGGAATCTTTTTTTTTTTTTAAACTGTCTCCCTCCCCAGGGACAGCTAGGGACAGGATGGCCTCAGCATGATTTCCTCCAGTCAAATCCAGCCACTCTCTCCTGGCTCCTTGCTGGCTCCCTTAGCCCTCCCCTCTTTGCTCCTCCCTGCCTCCACCCCTTTAATTTTGTTTTGGTTCCCAGAGCAGCAGGGACTGGCTTCCCGTTGCCATGACGACTGCCATTAAAGGAGCCAGCCACGTGACACGGGTTGATAACGGAAGCAAAGTGACTAACTGCGTTGTTTTCCTGCCTCTTGGCTGGGCCTGCTTGGCCTCTTAACCAGAGGGGAGAAGGCGGGGGCTTGTGGGTCGGCAGAGAGACCCCGGGAAAGAGGCTGGGGATGAGAGGAAGCCGCGTTTAGCTCTGCTCCCTGGAGCTGGCGTGAGGGCTGTTCCGGGGGGGCCATCATCACAGCGGCTGAGCCGGGCTTGTTTGGGGAGCTGAACCTCCCTGCCCCTGAGTGGGCGATCAGGGCAGGCGGGTGGGACGTGCTGAGAAGGTTGGAGGAAGTCAAGAAGGGACACGGGTGTTAGCACTAGACCCTGCGGTGGCGTCCCTCTAACCCAGTGGCTCTTGAGGAAGGAGGGGAGACAATTTCGCCTCCCAGGTAGCACAAGGCCACACAGTTAAATTCAAATTTAAGATAAACAATGAATAGTCTTTTGGAATAAATATGCATCGCTAAATCTGGCAGCCTTACCCCCCACCCACTGGGACATTTGGCAATGTCCGGAGACGTCTTTGGTTGTCAGAGCTGGAGATGCTCTGGCATCTAGTGGGGAGAGACCAGACATGCTGCTCAACATCCTGCAAAGCACAGCACAGCCCCCGGCACGAGGAAGTTTCCAGCTCAGAATAGCACAGCTGGGCTGAGTGGTCCCTAGATGCTTACCTCCTTCACCCCTCACAACAGACAGCCCTAACAGGGAGACTTGCCACCTCCTCTGCTGGATACAAGAGGAGGCACGGAAATGGTCACACGGCTGGCCGGGGGAGAAGCCAGGATTCAGATCCCGCTTTGCCAGGATCTGGAGGGCGGCCTCATGGCCCCTCATTCCCAAAGGGCAGAGGTTGGGAACCACAAGCTTCAGCAGAGTCCCCAGAAGCCAGCCGATGTGTGTAGGGGAAGGAGATGAGTCAGGAGAGGTCCCCGAGTCCCAGCCTGTGCAGCGCTGTGAATGCCCGGCTGCAGCGTCTGCCCCCTCAGAGAGTGGGGAGTTCTGGACGATTTGTGAGCAGGGGAGGGTCTTGCTTGGAGTTGTACCTCAGGAGGTTTCAACTGGCAGCAAGGGCCGAGACGGAGCTTTTCTGCCAGTTCTTAGAAGGAAACTTCCTGTCTCCTTTCCACAAACATTTCTTGAGCATCTACTAGGTGCCAGGCACTGTTGCAGGAAGATTGAGAAACGAATAAAAACAACATCCCTGCTCACATGCTCCTGAGAAGCTGTGCTCAGTCGTGGCCGACTCTGTGTGACCCCATGGACTGTAGCCCACCACTCTCCGGTGTGCATGGGATTCTCCAGGCAAGAATACTGGAGTGGGTGGCCATGCCCTCCTCCAGGGGATCTTCCTGACCCAAGGGTCAAACCTGCGTTTCCTGCATTGGTGGGTGTGTTTTTTACCACTAGCACCACCTGGGAAGCTCTATTGTGAAGCTTAATAAATACATAATAAATAGGTATTAGAAACAACGGGAGCTGTGAGGAAGATAAAGCAGGAAAGGCGGTGGAGCGTGGCGGGAAGCATGCTCCAGAGGTGACTCTCAAGGGCGGCCTCTCTGACGGGGTGGTGTTGAGCACAGTCCAGCCGGGCAGACATCTGCGGTAAGGGTGTCCCCAACAGAAGAAACAGTGCGTGCAAAGGCCTTGAGAGGGGCCAGCGATCCGCGGGGAGGCCAGTGAGGCTGGAGCAGAGTGAAAAAGAATGGAGGAGGAGGAGGAGACAGAACAGGCAGCCGGTCGTGCAGGGCCCTGTGGCCCTCAGAAGCTTTGGCTTTTACTCTGAGTGAGATGGAAGCCGGGGTGGGTGGGGTGCGGGGAGGGGTTGATCACGAGAGGAGTGTGAATTCACCTACGCGTGGCTGCCAGATGGGCAGTACATGGAGGGACAAATGAGGATTCAGAGTGGTTAGGCAAGAGAGGAAACTCCTGTCTTATATTTTCTGAGCTTTCCATTCTTGGGCCGGAAATCACAGCCCTACACTCCCCCGCCGGGCCAAGCGCAGGTTCCAAAAACGCTGGCCCAGTGGAAGGAATGACAGCAGGAATCCTGGGTGGGATATTTTGGGGGCGCTCTGATGCTAGCAGGGTTGACTCAAATCAGTTCACGTGTGTTGTGTTTTCAGGCTTAAGACGGCAGAAGTGCTCATGAATAATGCAGCCATATCTGCACATGGCCCGGTTTGATGCTTGTTCTCGTGTATCTGGCAATGCGGCTTCCTGGAGCTTTTGATAGTGGTGGGCTTGGGGACAATGAGACAGGGGAGTCGGGAAGGATGCTGGCTTTCCTGCTTAGGTGTAGTCTGCCCAGGTCCCCCTGTAGTAACCTCCTGGGGGGCTCAGGAGAGGGTGCTGGTTGGCACGTGGGAAAGGGCATTTCCGCCTCCCCCCAAAGTTGGGCCCACAGTTGTTGGCTGCAGACCCCAGGATGGGAGGTGAGGACACCCGAGTCCTTGTCCCCACGCTGACCCTAACCATCTGTGGCCTCCTAGCAGGCCCCTTCTCCCTGTCTCGCTCTCCTGCTTTCTAAGCAGATGCGGTCGGACAGCTCAGGGATTCTAAGAACCTCCAACCATCTGATTTGGCCGGCATCACTTTCCGAGAGCCAAGTCTCCCCCGTGTTTTCTCTACTCTGAATTTGCCAAGTCTGTATTTAAGACTTATTAAAAAAAAACTCAGTAGCTGATAAGACTTTTAGAGAGCTTTCACTCAAGGAAAACAAGGGCTCTACTAAAGCCATTCTAATGGATTAAAGATTTAAAAAAGAAAAAAAAAGAACAGCATTTACTGGGCATTTTATATGAGTGACCTCACTTAAGTATCTCAGTGCCCCCTGAAGTGGATAAAATGTTCTCCATAACAGAGAAGGATATTGGGGCACAAGAGATGACCTTGCCTGCAGTCACGGAGATTGTCAGTGACACAGCTTGGGAGTTTGGCTCCAGTATCCTGCTCTGTATCACTGCGGAGCCCAAACCAGTGACCCACACGTGGTTGTGAGCGACGCTGGAAGTGTGGAGTTGGGGATAAGGCCAAGCTTTGAAAGCAGACAGCCTTGAGTTCAGGTCACAGCCCTGCCCTTTGGGGGCTGCGGGAACCTCTTGGACTTGAGTTTCCTCGTGTATCAGTCCGCTGGGGCATCATCTACCGCTCTGTTGTGCTATCACCGGAGGGCTCTTTGTGCAGGGACCAGGCACAGTGCTTGGCTCACCCACTTAAGAGTGAGATAGAACCCAGTTCAGCGTGAGAAGGACATTTTGCTCCCCTTTCTGGTCACACTGAACTTGCAGGTGCCCTCAGTGTGGGATCGTGCTCTTCTTGGGTCAGCCTGGGGCAAAGGGGGTGAGGGGCAGGGCCAGGGCCACAGGAGGGGTGCTGTGGACGGGGAAGGGGCGTGTTTGGGGATCCAGAGGGACTGAGCCTCCTGAGTAGGAGTCCGGGAAGCTGAGTCTTGACTGACGGCATCACCATCCTGTGGTGGGCAGCTGGAGCGTCCCTCTGTGTCTGGCCACTCTTCGGTCCCCAGTGGAGGTAATTCCTCTGCCTCAGGAGGTCTGAAACCCTCGTGAGCCTGCCGGCCCTGCTGCTTAGGCACTGTGAGCCCCTGGATGAGGCAGCTAGGAGGGCTGGACTCGAGTGGGGGTGGGTGGCATATTTTCCTTTCTTTTAGTGGTACAAGAAGATAGGAGATGAGTAGTTTTTGCTTGGAGGTTTATTTGGTGCTTTTTCTTTGCAAAATCTTGAAGGAATTCAGTTTCTGGGTGTTTGTAAAGGACAGTGACAGGACCTTTTGCAGTAGACCTCCATACAAAAATCGGATACCTGAAGCCCCAGGAGATCAAGGGGCTTGGTGATACTTTCAGTGTTCAGTGAATTCTCCTCTAATTATTATTTAGTGCATTATGTTGAAATAGAACATTAGAATTACAGCAGCTATTATTTTTATTTTTTAAAAAAAAGAAAAAGACATCTTTACCACTACCATTTATTAAACACTAAGTGCTTAGCTCTGGCTCATTTAATCCACAAAGCAGTCTTCCTTTAGGGTAGGTACAGATTGCAGCTCCTCTTTACTGATGAAGAAACTGAAGCTCAGAGAGGTTAAGAAACCAGACTAAGGAAGGTTGCACAGCTGCGAAGCAGCACAGCTGGGTATTTTAACCAGCCCCACCCATTTCAAGTTGGATCATAACTTGCTAACAAAACTAGTTCAGTAAATAAATAAATCTACAAATATAAAACAGAAAGGGAAAGAGAGGCTAAGAAGTGGATATATTGGTGCAAGGGTTTGGGAAGCTGTGGGGTGACCCGCTTTAGGTACGGCTGTATCCAGGGGTTCCAATGATATCATCTCTCCATCTCTCTGCGCTGCTTTTTCTCAATGTAAGCTTTATGCTCTGTCTGTCTCTATGGGGAGGTCGAGTGTTGCCCAGCCGCTCTCAGGGCACAATCTGCCAGCTTGGCATCAACAGAAACCAAGCTTCCCCTTCCCTGTGGTTCTAGCGGAAGTCTCAGGATTAGATCTCACAGAACCAACTGGGTCGTGTGCTCTTTTTGCGCCAGTGGCCGCGGGACGGATTCCTCCGACTGGTCAAGCCTGGGAGGGCAGAGTGTAGAGTCAGCCCTGTGAGAGTAAAGGAGGGGGCCCAGAGGAGAGTCGAGGCGAAACGTCCAGACAGGGAGGTGGAACTCCGGCCAGGAAACCACAGGCGTCCACCTCGACAGCCTGAGGGCGCTGCGTTTGGAGCTCAGCGCCTCACGGTGGAAGTGGCCGCTCTGATGCCCCGTGCCTGGCTGCGATCCCGGTGCTGCCTGGCGACCTACTGCGTGCAGGTGTCTGCCCAGTCAGAGATTTCTACTCCGGGGTGTGCATACCCTGAAACTGTACGAACACTCTGTACTTGCCGTACAGAGAGGGTATCCTCCCTTCTCCTCAGGACCCATAAAGGATCCACAGCCCAAATACTCCAGTACAGTAGGTGTTCTTCACTGTGGTTTTAAATAAATCTTTCACCAAGTTCATAAAAGAAAACACCCTGCAAGGTGCTGGGATACAAAGATCCCAGTACAGTTCCCCGCCCTCCACATGCTCAGAAATGAAGTGGTGTCTCCTAATTTCTAACCCAGTGAGTCTTCTAATAATAATAACAACCCCTAATAGCAATCATGCTGCTGCTACTGCTGCTAAGTCACTTCAGTCGTGTCCGACTCTGTGCGACCCCATAGATGGCAGCCCACTAGGCTCCTCTGTCCCTGGGATTCTCCAGGCAAGAACACTGGAGTGGGTTGCCATTTCCTTCTCCAATGCATGAAAGTGAAAAGTGAAGGTGAAGTCACTCAGTTGTGTCCAACTCCTAGCGACCTCATGGACTGCAGCCCACCAGGATCCTCCATCCATGGGATCCTCCAGGCAAGAGTACTGGAGTGGGGTGCCATTGCCTTCTCCAATAGCAATCATAGTGAGCATTTATTGGCCACCTACTGTATTCCAGACTGGCACTGTCCAGTGTGAACTACTAGCCTCATGTGCCTATTTACATTTAAATCAAGTAAAATTAAATTTAAAATACTGTTCCTCAACCTCACTGGGTACCTTTCATACTCAATAGCCCCACATGGCAATTATACTGTATTGGACAACGCAGGGATGGAGCATGTCCAGAAAGTTCTGTCATGTTCTAGACAGCATGCTAAGTGCTTTACATCCATTGATGTACGTAATCTTTAAAAAATCCTTAATGAACAGGACCTACCCCTGAGGCAGGGATGTCGTTGTTCTTGTTGAGTCACTAAGTCATGTCCAACTCTTTGCGACCCCATGGACTGCAGCATGCCAGGCTCCTCTGTCCTCCGTCTTCAGAGTTTGCTCAAATTCGTGTCCACTGAGTCAGTGATGCTATTTAACCATCTCATCCTCTGCCGCCCCTTTCTCCCTTTGCCTTCAATCTTTCCCAGCATCAAGGTCTTTTTCATTGAGTGGACTCTTCACATCAGGTGGATAAAGTATTGGAGCTTCAGCTTCAGCATCAGTCCTTCCAATGATATATTCAGGGTTGATTTCCTTTAGGATTGACTGGTTTGATCTTCTTGCTGTCCAAGGGACTGTCAAGAGTCTTCTCCAACACTACAGTCTGAAGGCATCAATTCTTCGGCACTCAGCCTTCTTTATGGCCCAGGGCTTACATCCGTACATGACCCCTGGAAAAGCCATAGCTTTGACTATTTAGGTCCTATTTATCATCCCATTTTACAGATGAGTAAACCAAAGCACAGAGGAAGTGAAGTGACTTGCCCAAGGTCACAGAGGTGGTAAAAACCAGGATTCCACCCAACCCTGAGACACAGTATCTCACTGCTTTTCCTCCTAAGGTTTGCTGGAGGTGGCTACTCCGTTTTCTGGTCCACACTGTGTGTGAACCATCTGGGAATTCCATTTCTTACTTTCCTGTGGCCCCTACACCCCCGAATTTCAGGCAGCCTTCCAGAGAATCTCGGCACCATCTGGAGTCTGTGTGCACCTTCCTCATCCACAAGGCCCGTGGGTCTGCAGAAACAGGAGTGTTGCCAGGGGAGCCACCACATGCAGTGGGCAGGGCACCCGGGAGAAACCTGGTGGGGGTCCAGGGTGTGAACTCAGGATGTGAAACACTTGGGCCCTTTCCCCTAGGGACGGGGGACAGTTGGGGCAGCTGTCTTTGAGGCTCCTCCGTCTCCACCATTGACTGGGTATAGGAGTATTGGCTGAAAGGACATTTTGCCCAAGGTGCTCCCTGGCAAGTGCTCTTAGCATCAGGCACTGGGGGAGGCTTCTTGTCAAGGGGTGTCTAGGGCACCCATGCAGGGCGTCCGGTTGGTGGGAACCCCATTCTCAGCCCCAGAACACCTCTCCTTCCCGGCCTGGCTGGCTGGCTGGCCAGTCCTCCAACTCTTGAGAATCAATGCAGGTTTCCTATTTATATGCACTATTTATAGCACATCAGTAAACCATTAACTGGGGCCGAGCTGGCAGCAGGCTGGGAGAGGCGTTTGCTTCTCCTGCAAGCCCCACAGCCACCTTTAGGGTCGTTAAGAGTGAGGAACCGGAGGGAGGGTTTTTCTAACCATCTGAAGACTCACATGCGACCGTCTATCATTTATTTGTCTGCTCACTCCCATCACACGGATGGGCCGGCAGAAGGATGCCCCTGGGGCTTTGCCTTCCTTACCTGTGGATGTGGCGGGCAGGACGGGAGGATGTGGGCGGGGAGGGTGCGGCAGGTCAGTCCCGGAACTGCAGGTGAGAGAGAGTCCAGAAAGGGAAGACTTGATCCATTCCCTGTGGTCGCTGACGTCCTAACTGAGGTCTTCAGACCTCAGCTCTGCGAGACCCTGAAGGCCCCCCTCGGCCCATGCAGACTGAGGGCACGGAGGAGTGCCTTATCCTGTCTGCCCAAAAGCTGGAACCCCTGCCAACATCCTCCATGAACGGCAGAGTGAGGGAAAGACATTTTAAAAAAAATAGACTTTATTTTTAAAAGCAGTTTTAGGTTCACTGTAAAAATTAAGTGGAAAGTACAGAGATTTCCCTTATACTCCCCACCCCCACTTCCCTTGTGGCTCAGCTGGTAAAAAATCCGCCTGCAATGTGGGAGACCTGGGTTTGATCCCTGGATTGGGAAGATCCCCTGGAGAATGGATAGGCTGCCCAGTCCAGTATTCTGGCCTGGAAAATTCTATGGGCTGTATAGTGCATGGGGTTGCAAAGAGTCGGACACGACTGAGCGACTTTCACTTTCCCTTTCCCCACCCCCACACATGGACAGCCTCCCCTATTATGGACCCTCCGCCACCAAAGTGGGACATTTGTTAACAATGGATGAACCTACACGAACGCATCCTTGTCACCCCAAGTTCATAGTTACATGAGGCTTCCCTCTCAGTGATGTACATTCTGTGGGTCTGGACCAATGCATGAGGACAGGTATCCACCATTAGAGTATCACACAGAATACTCTCGTGCGTGCTTGCTAAGTCTCTTCAGTCGAGTCCAACTCTGCGACCCTTTGGACTGCATCCCACCAGGCTCTTCTCTGCCTATAGGATGCTCCAGGCAAGACTATCGGAGTGGGTTGCCATGCCCTCCTCCAAGGGATCTTCCCGACACAGGGATCGAACCCTGCACCTCTTATGTCTCTTGCATTGGCCAATGGGCTCTTCACCACTGAGCCACCTGGGAAGAATACTCTCAGTACCCTAAAAACTGCCCATGCCCTGCCTGCTCATCTCTCTCTCTCCCCCCAGCCCCTGGCAACCGCCGATCCTCTTACTGTCTCCGTAGTTTTGCCTTGTCCGGAATGTCCTACGGGTGGAGTCATGCCGTATGTTGCCTTTTCAGATTGGCTTCTTTCATTTACTAATAAGCATTTCTGCCTGGTCGTTTCTTTTTGTGACTGTGATTCGGGGAACCGATGAGTGGCAGAGAGAGGGAGCTAGGAGGTAAGCTGGGAGAGGTGAGTGATGAAAGATGCCGGCTGGGGTAGAGTGGAGCTGGCAGGCGCTGCTGGACCGCAGCTGTGACGGTGATGCTGGGCTGCGCCAGGCTGAGAGAGCAGGTGCATTGTCCAGCTGACTGCTGGGGTCCCCACCGTGACCTGGGACTGCAGAGCAGGAGACCTGGATTCAGATCGCAGCCTCTTCACAGGCCCGACGGTCTTTGTCCCTCCCAGGTCCACTGCTTCCTTGGGAAAATGAGAATAAGAACAAGAATACCTGTATTATTGTGAGTCTCTGGGCTCACTTTCGTAAAGCGCCTACACAGCATGCGGGAAGCATCTGTATGTGTCTGTTGAATGAATGAATGCGTCTACTGCGTGCCAGGCTCAGTACAGGGCAGACAGTCATGGGTTTGAACCCCTGCCCTGCCGTTTGAAAACCGTGTGCTCTGGGAAGTCGTTTCGTCTCGCCGAGACTCAGCTTCCTCATCTGTAGCGTGGGGAGAGTAATTGTACCCATTTTTCCGAATTACCACAAGGACTGGATGAGATAAACCCCCTAAACACACTGCCAGGCACAGTGAGGCCCTTATAAGTAAATGCTGGTTGTTCTTACGTAAAACAGATGCAGGAAGCACCTGCTGTGCGGGTGCTGTTACATTCAGTGCTCTGTGTTGAGCTGTCTAAGTGTTTATGTATATTTTGGATATTAACCCCTTATCAGTCATATCATTTGCATATATTTTCTCCCACTCTGTTTAGATTGTCTTTTTGTCTTGTCGATGGTTTCCCTTGCTGTACAAACAGCTTTTAAGTTTAATCAGGCCCCGTTTGTTTATTTTTGCTTTTATTTCTTTTGCCTTCAGCGGCAGAGCCAAGAGATACTGCTATGGAACGTATTATCTTATGCCCGTGAGGCCCTACTAAGACAAACAGTAATGTAGCACTAATGTGGATAGTACTCACTGTACGGATGGGAATGCTCAGGCTCAGAGAAGGGACACGGTTTGCCCGAGATCACGAGTGTGTTAGCTGGGATCTGAATCCTGGAAGTTGTGCTGTGGGTGTTATTCCGTGTGTGTGCGCTCAGTCGTGTCTGACTCTCTGCGACCCCTGTGGCCCACCAGGCTCCTCTGTCCATGGAGTTTCCCAGGCAAGAATACTGGAGTGGGTTGCCCTTGCCTCCTCTGGGGGATCTTCCCGACCCAGGAATCGAGCCCGCCTCTCTTGCGTCTCCTGCACTGACAGGCAGCTTCTTTACCTGGAACAGATTGGGGTGGGCAGAGCCTCACAGCAACTTGAGGGCATCTCAGGAGGGAGTGAGAAGCTCACGTTACCTGGTTCCAAGTCTGAGCATCTGGCTGGTTTTCCAGAGCTGGAGATGGAGGTAGGAAGTAGGGTGTCCGGTGGAGAGGACTTCGGAAGCCAAGGTCAGCTGGTGGGAGTCACGTGGGTCACCCAGAAGGGGTGCACGTGCGACTGGGAAGGGACAAGATTTGGCTGGAAGGGAAGGTGGGGGCCACATGGAAGCGGTCACGAGTTGCAGGGCGGTCCCATCCGGGTCCAGCCCCCACATCTGTGTCTGAGCTTTGGAGCTTCCCAGAATATTCCCGTTCCCCTCCCCCTCCCCCACCTATCAGGCCGGTTCCAGCCCCTCCCACCTCTCACCGCCTGCGCGCCTCGCCCGTAACAAATTGAAAAATGCAGAGCCGCCAGCTATTTCCATGTAGTGCTTTTCCCTGCCACACCGTCCGTACATCTGTTCCTTCCTTTGAGCTCCAGGGCGCCTCTGTGGGGGCAGTAGCAGGAGGAAGCTTTTCCCCTCTGCTTTCCAGTTGGTGAATCCGAAACCCAGAGAGTTCATTTCTACTTGTACTTCAGAACGTGAGCATCACCTCCTCCAGGAAGCCCTCCCTGATCTCCCCACCTCCCCAGTTTCCTTGCTATTATGTTCTCATAGAACCAAGTTTTTTCGCTGCAGAGAATTGGTCTCACTTCACACTGGTTGGTGTGATTTAGTTAATATCTTTCCACTCAGCTGGACTGTGACCTCCATGAGGACAGAGACTGAATCTGCTCACTGCCTGATGCCAGATGCGGAGGAGGTCCCCTATGAATGTTGAGTGAACAAGGGCGTTTTGGTTCATGTGATCCATGCTGGGAAGGCAGGTGTCAGCGGAATGTGGAAGAGGCGCACTTATCCCCTTTTGGGATATGGAGAGTCCAGGAAGGCTCCCGGGAGGAGGGGACACCTGAGCTGAAGCCCAAGTTGCAGTTTGCAAGCTGGAGTGTGCATGGAGGGGCGTCTGGCAGAAGGCACCACATGGGCAAAGGCGTGGAGGGGAGCCCATGGCGTTGCCCCTGGGGACCCACATCCAGGAGTCAGTTGTTCCAGGCAGGATTGGAAATACTGGCCTCTTATGGTGTCTGCATCTTGCTCTCAGCATCTGGAGTGCCTGCAGAGGGGCCCAGCCCATCCACCACTCACGCCCTCACCCCAGTCATCGTTGAGGGGGCCTCTGTGTCACATCCCTCTTCTCCCCACTTTCCCCACAGGCTGAGAGTTATTTTTAAAACCACCTCAAAGGCCCTCCAGGCATCCTAATTTAGCGGTCCTCTCCACTGAGTTTCTTGCAGAGTTGTTAAGAGTCAGGCTGCTTGGGGGCCTTCATCTCAGAAGCTGATGCTGCCTCAGCATTAGTCACCCGCCTGCACGGCCAGGCACCGACCCCCTGAGACCCCAGCTGGGGTGGGAACGCTCCTCGCTGGCCTCCGAGGAGCAGGTGGCAGCTCCAGGGGTGTTTATTTAGGCCTCCTATGGGCCACAGGCACTGCGCTGGGTGCTGTAAACAGGGGGTCCCTGTTTGTGGACGGCTCTTGAGCTGAGAGGGCTTTCTACATTACAAGCAGCTGTAAAAACAAAAGAGACTCATTTAGACCATAGGTGGCTGAAAAGGGGTTTGCCAGATTTAGCAAATGAAAATTCAGAACGCCCAATTCAATTTGGATTTCAACATGCACCATGCACTCTTTAGGACATACTTATGCTAAATATATATTTATCTGAAATTTACATTTCACTGGGCATCCTGTGTTTTACGTGGCAGCCATGCCCCAAAGGCTGAAACATTTGCTGTCTGACTCGTTGTAGAAGTTTGTCAACCCCAGCCTTACACAGGAGCAAACAGGATCCATCAGAAGGGCTTAGGACACTGCCTGGAACTGAGTTCCACAAGCACTGGATGCTGGTGTTAGTGTTATTAATATAATCAGAGTGATCACCAAATATATACCGAACTGCTTGTCCGGTCACTGCCCTAGGGGCTCAGGGTTTACTTGGGAGAGACGGACACTGAGCAGGCAAATCCACAGCTGTGTAGTGACGATCAGGACTTGATGAGTTCTAAGGTGCCACGTATGACGCTCTGTTTTAGGGCAGTTCTGAGTGCTGTGCCTGTTTTGTCTTTGGAATCTCCCCATAGCCCTGTGAGGTGGTGCAAAACATCGTCCCCATTTCACAGATGAGGAAACTGAGGCCTAGGATTTCCCCAGCTAACAGCAGAGCTGGAGTTCGACCGCAGCCTGGTGGCTCCAAACCCATGTTCTTACGTCACTAAAGTGCCTCCCTTTATACCGTGGCAACTGTGTGCTGGGTCCCACTTAAGGCCCCCTGCCCGTATTTTCCACAGCCCTTAATGACAGTCCTGCATAGTGATTCCCATCAGGGGCTTGGAAGGGGTGAACACAGCACAGTGTGGGGAGGCAGGGAGGAGAAGCAAGGTGATTTGGAACCTGGCAGGGCTCCAGGTGGGCACCGTAAGAGTACCTGGGTGTGGGCAGGTGGCAGGTATGAGGAGGAGAGAGGATGGCCTGGGGGGCTCCTCAGGAGCCCCCCTTCCAGCTGTGCAGATTGGCCCGGATTTCCCTGCCTCCCTTCAGAGATGAATCCTCCTTTTATGCTGTTTAAATATTTGCAGGTGGAGGGAGGTTGGAGTGAAGGAGGGTGGGGCATTTTTCTGAATGGTTGCAGGGTGAGGCCAGAGGTACAGGGGCAGCTGCTCCAGGCCTGACGTGGAGCGGGGGCTGGGCCACAGCCAGAGCAAGTTGAGGTTGCTCGCCCGAATAGAGCTGAAGAGCCTCCTAGTTCCTGCACATTTGCTGAGTAACTAACCCTCATGAAAGTCCACCCCAGGCCGGGCAGTGAACCTGACCATCACTGTCATCTCAAGAGTCACTACTGTTTGTAGAATCCCTACTATGTGCTAGGCACTGTGTCCACGATCTCATTCAAGCCTCACGTTGACCTGGTGAGGTGAGGGGTGCTAAGACCCCCACACACACACCGTTTTCCAGATGGGGAAGCTTGTCCAGCGTCAGGCAGGCAGTGAGTGGCCAAGGACTTGGCCCCAGGTCAGTGACTCCACCTCCCAAGCTCTTAGCCTGTCTCACCTGCCTCCTGACATCCTATCCTTAGAGCTGAGAAGCTGGTTCCAAAAGGAGTGAGCTCCCCATCATTGGAGGAATGCAAGCCGATGTTGGAGGACTCCTGAGAATGGAACTGGAGAGGGATTGCAGCTTCCTGACCACTGTGACCTTTGAGGTCCCCCCGTGCCTCTGAAGGGTCCCCACAATGGTTAGCAGAGTCACATCCGAGTGAGCCAGGTCTCCTGACTCCTAGTTCAACGCCTCTTTCCAGCCCCAAGTTGGGAGACACCAAGGAGTCCCGCCTCACAAATTTCTCAGCGCCTGACCCATGACTGGGCAAGACTGGAGGCAGGACTCCAGGTCAGGCTGTCAGGCAGACCTGGGTTCAAGTCCTGGCTGTGTGATGTTCAGGCAGGTCATATAAACTCTCCATGCCTCACTTTATCCATCTTTAAAGTAGGGGATAATAATGGTCTATTGATTAAATCAGACTTTTTATACAGCTCACCTGGCACTTAGTAGGTACTGTTAGTAAACATTTTCTTTAATAACAAAAGCAGAATGATAAAACAAAAAGGAAAATAAAAGCATTTGCTTCACAATGGCCTCTGACTTCTGCAGAGAGAGACAAAGTATTATTAGAACAAAGGCCCTGGGTCTGTCCAGGCACTGGCCTAGGGGCTCAAGGTTTCCTTGGGAGAGATGAACACTGAACAGGTTCACGTAGTGATCCACAGATCCACAGACGTGTAGTGACCATCAGGCCCTGGGTCTGAGTCCCGACTCCTCTTCATGGCCTGGGTCAGATTAGCTAATTCTGTGTTTGTGTATCAGTTTCCCCATCTGTAAAATGGGAATAACTTGGGAAATGGCCTCCTTAAGGTTGTGTTTACAAAAACAGTCCCCAGAGCATAGCAAGTGCCCCCCAAAAAGGTGAGAGTACGCTTTAGTGCCATAAAGCTCCTACTGTGTACTGGCCCGGCCTGCCCTTTCACCAGCGACGTCCCATTTAACGCTCAGCGCAGCCCTGCGGGGTGACAGGTTCCGCTTCACGGTTGAGGAAGCCAAAGTGGCAGCAGGGGTGTGACCTGACCGTGCCCACACGGGACACTGGTGGCTGAGCCGGGGTGGGAACGCGGGTCTGTGCGGCTCCAGAGCAGCGCCAACCACAGCCACCGCCTGCGTGCCGCCAAGACGGGGCATGACTCCTGGGCCTAGGCTTGGGAAGTCACACTGGATGCCAGGATGCCACCCTGCCACCCGCACTGTCTCCACACCACCCCGCGGTCCTTCCTAGCTGTCTGCCTCCAAAGTGGACCGTGCTCAAAACCATGTCTGGTGGCCTGAGAGGGGGAAGGTGGTTGAGAGTTTGAGAGGCCCTCTGTGGCTGCCAGGCCCTCTTCCCCCGCCCACAGTGCTGGCCAGTCCTGGGGTATGGTCTCCCCCAACTCATGCAGGAGTGGGCAGCAGCTTCTTTCTTCCCGCCGCAAGCCCATGCCCTCTTCTGCAGGATTCTCAGTGACCTTCCTGGGCAGGCTCCCACGGCATTGCCTTTTCATTTCCGCCCTGGCCTCCGGCTGTCGGCCTGTTATTAACTTCTGGGGAGACGCTCTAGCCCACATCTGGGAGCCAGCGGAAGTGGGGAGGGGTCTTTACTCACCAGAACCCCTCCTTCAGGCTGAGAACACCTCAGTGCTGCGTTCTCCCCTCCAGCCTCCCACCCTGGATCCATGCCCAAGGCTCCTCCCTGCAGCCAGCTTCCTGACTGTGTGACCTCAAGACCTGAGTTTCAGGATCCACAGCTGTAAACAAACAGTCTTCTCTGCTCCGTAGATTTTGAACTTGAGACAGGGCATGTGTGCAGTCAGGGTGCCGATAGGAAGCAGATGGCTCCCCCAAACCGAGGACATTAAGATGAATTTAATAAAAGGCTGTTGACTACGGCAAGGGAAGGATGCTGAGAGACCGCAGGAAGCGTGCAGCACTCTGTGATATTAACACTGGGGAGCCAGGAGCCTCCACTGCCCGCAGCCTGACCGGGGTGTGCGAAAGGCATTCCCAGAAGGAGCTTGCTGTGTGGGGAGGGTCCCTGGACACAGCCTTGACTGCCGCGTCTCTTCCTTGAGGATTTGGGGGCAGTTCCCTGTTTTATATCCTCCCCCACCCTTCCCTACTCTCTCCTGCCCTCCGTCTCCATCTCCTGAGCTCCTCTGTGCAGTCTGAGCGTGCAGAAGATCACTTGAGGGTCTTGATAACCAGCCCGGGGTTTCTGATTCAGTAGGTCCAGGGTGAGGCCAAGCGTTTGCATCTGTAACCAGTTCCCAGCTGGCGCTGGTGCCTCTCGGCCCCTCCTGGCGCAGCTCTGCCAGTCCCCATTGCAAGTGGCTCTTAGGACTAAGGGCCCCTCCGGCCCAGGACTGTCTGACTCCATCCCCTCAGCTCTCCCTACCTCGAGCTCAGTACCCAAGGGCTGATTCTCCTGCCTCCTGACCAGATGAGTTCCCCCTGCGTTTGTATCATTTGCAACTTGTCCCTGGAGATTGCTGTCCAGACGCGTTGATGGGAGGTCAGTGCTGAGATGGAGATCAGGATGCAGGAGGTTTACGGGGGCCCACTCTTGGGGTCAGGTCCAGGGGAGGTGAGGCGGAGCAGCGGGAGTGGGCGGAGGAAGAAGTTGGGCCCGGAGCTGGTCTCCACGGAAGTCCCTGGCAGCCCCCACCAGCCCCGTAGGGAGCTGGGAGGGCCCCTGTGAGCTGTCCCGTGTGAGGGCAAGGATGCCGGATCTTCACAGCCACATGCATCATTCCCTGTATGGCACCCACCCCCCCCGACCTCGGGAAGGAGCGAGACTTTGGAGGGGCTATCTGTGCAGCTGAGGTGACCCTGTTCCAAGGGGACAGCAGCTCTCCCAGCCTCCGGTCCTCATGAGATACGAGTGGTGCCTTGTGGCAGCTGCCACATCATCAGAACCTTCTCACGGCCCACCCCTCTCCCTGCCCTCCTCTCTCTGTCCCAGAGGCCCATGGCCCCTGAACCCCACACTCTTCCTTCCTCTGCAGCCCCAAACCAGAAAGCCCTCTAGCTAGCACTCAAGTGCACAGAGCAACACCCCCACCCAGTTTTTTTGCCCCCAGAGCAAAACACCTGCCCATGGTTTTGCCACCAGTGGACCTCTGAATCTTCATTTTGCTTGGCCAGGCCCTCCTGCAGCTCCAAGAAGTAAAAGCACCCCCACCAAGGCCCCACCCCGCTTGCACTTCATCACTGTCACCTGCCACGCGCCATGGGTCGGGATGCCCCAGGTCTTCCGGAGAGAGAGGAAGATGGCAGAGGTGTGAGTCTGCTCAGGCTGCCATAGCAGGGTACCACACACTCTGCAGCTTGAACAGCAGGAATGCGTTTCCTCACAGTTCTGGCGGCTGGAAGTCCAAGATCAAGGTGTCGGCAGGACGGGTCCCTTCCAAGGGCCTCGCAGGAAGGGTCTGTGCCGGGTGTCCCCCACCGGCTGCCGATGACTGTCTGCTCCCTGTATCTTCACGTGCTCTTCCTCTGTGACCGTCCGTGTTCCAATTTCCTCTTTGTGTAAGGACCCCAGATGATAACAGATTTGGGCTCACTCTGAATGTCCTGATTTCCACTTAATCACTCTGTAAAGATCTCATCTCCAAATACCATCATGTTCTGAGGAACCGAAGGATAAGATTTCAAGATACATATTTGGTGGGGGGCCAGGGAGGGCCATAGCTGAGCCTGTAACATTAGGGGAGATGACGGTTTAGAGGATTGGAAAGACAGTGACAAGGAAAGGGAAGGGAAAGAGTTTAAGGCATCCTGAGCAGGTATTTGAGGTCAGAGAGAGGGGGAAACCACAGCCCTGAGGGGCGGTGCCAGGCTCAGGGCACCTCTTAGTTGATAGCCGAACCAGAAGTCAAAGCTGAGGGATTTTTCACGTGCCTTCAAGAAGCTCACAGCCTCCTTCTGTGGAGGGAGCTGATGGGCCTGGTCATCTCCGCACTCACTGTGGCGGAGGAGGCAGCGGGCAGCAGGGTCCCCGCGTCAGAGCCACTCCAGAGGGTGACCGGCAGATGGCCACCTCCAAGGAACAGGAGGACGTCGGCAGGAGGGCTATGACCTGCTTAAAAGGGAGCCAGGCCTCTCTCTGGAAGGAGCTGGGGCCTGCCATGGCATGGGGCGGTCAGGCTTTGACCCTCCCCGCCACCCTGCGCTTCCCCCGCAAGAGCTGTCCTGCTGCTAAAAGAAGCACACAGGCCCGCAGAGCCAGACGTTCTTGTGCTCAGTCGGCGAGCTGTGAAAACATGCCCCTCCTGTGTGTTTCTCCTTTGCTCTCACCTGTCCCCCACACAGTACTTTGACAGCGGACGGGTGCGTCTTCTGCACAACAATTCTCTGACACCACCTGAGTGTCCTATAGTTAACTTAGTTCTGACACCATCTACCCAGGCGTGGCATCAGATCCTACAGGTTAAGGGCCCAGTCCCATAATACTGACCCCCACCCCACCCCCCCGATTTCAGGCACCGATCACAAATTTCAGGCTGTTCCTCATACTTCTGGCAGACTGGCTGTAGATTAGGGCTCCCAGCTCCTAACCCCATCATAGTGCCAGTTTGGGTTTCTGGGGATGAATTTCGGAGGACCCTGAACTGCCCTTTGCAAAGGAAGGAAGTGTGCTCCCTCCTCCATCTCAGTTCCTCCTCTATAAAAGGCGAGGGTGTTACCATGCCGTTCTTACGCTGATCCAGAGAGGCGAGGCAGGTAGGAGAGAGCTTTGGAAGCAGTGATACACGCAGGAACTATAATCTTGCTCTCTCTATTTGCTTGCAGCCCTCCTTCACACCCCGTGCGGGCTGCCCTTGGTGGCCGTGTTGCCCCTGGGAGGTTAATTTTGGTTTTGTTTCTAATTTGGTTTTACCTGTATGACGGCATGCTGTAGAAGGAGCGCAACCACTGGCGTGAGGTAAACCTGGATCCAAGCCCTGAAGCCGCTCTCACCAGCTGTGTGACGGTGCGCGGGTCACTCTGCCTCTCTGTGCCTTCGCTTGCTCCAGGGATCAGTATGCTGCAGCTCTGTTTACCAATGATTATGCTGCTGCTGCTGCTAAGTCGCTTTCTGTGCGACCCCGTAGACCGCAGCCCACCAGGCTCCCCCGTCCCTGGGACTCTCCAGGCAAGAACACTGGAGTGGGTTGCCATTTCCTTCTCCAAGGCATGAAAGTGAAACGTGAAAGTGAAGTCATTCAGTTGTGTCCCACTCTAGCGACCCCATGGACTGCAGCCTACCAGGCTCCTCCGTCCATGGGATTTCCCAGGCAAGAGTACTGGAGTGGGTTTCCATGTCCTTCTCCGTGATTATAGTGACTGGAGAATTCCATGGACAGAGTCCATGGGGTCGCCAAGAGTCAGACACGGCTGAGCGTGTTTCACATAGTGACAAGAAAGCTTTTTTGTTCCCCCCAGACTAAAATATTCTACCAAAGCAGAAAGTCCGTCATGATCCTTCAAGTCGTTCATTAGTCAAACACAACTTTATTGAGCACCAGCTGTGTGCTGGAGATACGGTTGTAAATCAGGGAGACATGGAGTGCTTGCCCTCATGGGATCGACAGCTTGGCAAGGGGGACAGGTGCTAACAAAATCAGCATCAATATGATGAGTGTTATGAAAGCAGCCACCGTAAGGACCTCAAGCCAGGAGATTTAACCGAAACAGCTAATGTTTCAGCCAGGATCAGAATTAGCAGTGAAGGAGGCCAAAGGCGAGGTTCTAGGCAGGGCAGTGCCTGAGGAAATACAGCTAGAAGCTGGAGGGGCTGGAGCCACGGTGAGAAACACTATTACAGGTTGGAATTCCAGCTCTGCTCCTTCCTAGCCCTGTGGCCTTGGGTAGCCTAGCTCATCTTCCTGAGCTTGGTTTCCCCATTTGTTAAGGGGGCCAGTTCCACAGGCTTGGTTAGCTAGGGTTCAGGCTTTGAAATGCCGCTAGCAGAGCCCGGCTTGGAGCTTGCTGGGCCGGGAGGTTGGGAGCTGTTCACAAGGCAGGTGCTGACTTGGTTGTGTCAGGGCGGGGGTGGCGTGCCAGCTCGGATGGGCACTGCCATGTGATTCTCCAGAGAACACGGCCAAGGATGCTTTGAGTTCTGTCTTCTTCTCCAGGAGGCATCCAGAAGGAAGGGAGAGGAAGGGCACTGGGAGCCTGACACTGCACTCAGCCCTGTGCATGGATGCGCTGGGTGGGCTGAGTCTGGGTGGCCCTCGGGGCAGCCAGAAAGGGGGCCCATCTATGGGGGTGGATTCCAGACTCCCACGTCAAGCCCTGCTGACGTTAGATCTGGGACCAGGCTTTGATATCGTCTCTTCCCACCTCCTCAAGGTGGGAAAACTGATGACCCAGAGGGGAGAAGCGTTTTGCTCAAAGTACTCCAGTGACTCGGGCCCGAATCCAGCAAGGCAGAAGGGCGTTCAGGCCACCAGAGGGTCGCCTCCATGAGCAGAGGCATGACGGCCCTTTGAGTGCCGTGTCCCCTGTGCCTGGCCCCTCACAGGCACTCAGCATTGATCGACTGAGGGATGCGGTGTGGAAAGCACACAGCCTGGGGACGCAGGCCCGTCTTGAAATCTGTCTCCACTCTGGGCCAGGTCTGCCTTTCTGGGTGAATTTCTGCATGTTGCTGAGCTCAGTTTCCCAAAATAAGACCACAAATCCAGCTGGTACAGGTACCCGAGCAGGGATTTGATCTACCGGGTCTCAGGGCTGATATTTCATATTGCACCCCCGCCCCCGATTTTTTTTTTTATATATGCTCATTTCATTCATTCATTCATCCACTCAGAAAATATTTGTGGAGACCTACTACATACCAGGCCCTGTTCTAGGCTCCAAGGATACAGTGGTGAACGAGGCAGATGGGGCCCTGCCCTCAAGGAACTTACATTCTAGAAGTTGGAGACAGACAGTGAGCAAAGAAATAGGACAGGAAGTACCCTGAAGGAACTATAACGGGATGGAAGAAGTTGGAGGCGGGGTGCCTTAGGTTGTGTAGACGGGGAAGGAAATGACACTTCATGTGCCATCTCAAAAGAAGCCCACTCTGCAGAGAGCCTGAAAACGAATTCATTTCAGGGTGCATTTTGGGGGTAGCAGGAGCCACAGGCCTCAGCCCTACAGAAAACACGGGGAATGCAAGGAGGGAACAGTTACCGAAACGTCCCAAGCAACCGGAGAACGCCGCTCAGGGGGCGGGGACAGCGCAGCCGCCTGGGGTGCCCGCTCCCAGGTAGAGTGGGGTCTCACCCTCCGGCGCCTCTGCCTTCCAGGTGAAGCAGATCATGGAGGAGGCCGTCACACGAAAGTTTGTCCACGAGGACAGCAGCCACATCATCTCCTTCTGCGGTGAGTCAGTGACCCCGGGTGGCCTTGAAAAGCGGCTTTCTCTCTGTGGGCTGCCCCGGGGCCGTGGCAGCTTTCTTTGAGCAGAGGTCCCCAAAGGTCATGCTTTCGCTGCTTCGTAACTGCAAAGTGTTTTTCAGATTCCAAAGAGACTCCATTAGGGAATTTGGAAGTAGGGAGAAGATTAGAGAAGAGATTAAGAATGATATCTGTGCTCCGGAAGGACTTCCCTGGTGGCTCACATGGTAAAGCGTCTGCCTGCAATGCGGGAGACCTGGGTTCAATCGCTGGGTCGGGAAGATCCCCTGGAGAAGGAAACGGCAACCCACTCCAGCATTCTTGCCTGGAAAATCCCATGGACAGAGGAACCTGGTAGGCTGCAGTCTATGAGGTCACAAAGAGTCGGACACGATTGAGCGACTTCACTTTCACTTTCACTTTCTGTGCCCCAGGAAGGGGTAATCACGGTCCACATGGAGAGACAACTCCCCTCCCTTGGGCTCCTTTCACAGCAACCCCACCCCAGGCGACCGGGGGGCTTGCCTCTGAGGGATGGGCTCCGTCCTTTCCTCACCCAGGTAGAAAGACAGGATGGATGGGGACTTTAAGGAATCAAGAAGCCATGGACACTTCCCGAGGGATCGCTCCCAGCTGGCTCAGCCAAGGGGGCAGGCCCGGGGCTCGGAGTGTGACTCAGCCCTCTCCCTCTCCTTGAACCTGTGAGGCCCACGGGGCTCCAGAAAAAGCCTTGCTGCCAGGTTCTTACCGTATCTTCACAATGGCTAGAGGCACAGGTCCTGCGTGTCCCTGAAGTCAGGATTCAGCACATACGCAGCGTGTACGTAAATGTGGGAGTGTTTCTTCCTCCCTGAAGACCTTTTAACCTCATGATTGTGGAGTGTCTCTCCACGAAGGACGAGCTATCATGCCCCTCTCACGGTCTTGGCACCACGGAGGGCCCATCAGCTTCCGTCTGGGTGGCTGGGGACACCGCCCATGGGCCCGCAGCCACCTGAACACACGCCACAGCCTGGGAAACCATGGATTTGGCCGCCCAGCTCTGCTCAGATCCCATCTCTGCCACTTCTTTGCTGGGTGACCTTGGGCAAGATCTTATTTTTTTAGGTGATATATCTTTAAGTATATAAATATAAATGAAAGTGAAAGTTGCTCAGTCGTGTCTGACTCTTTGCCACCCCATGGACTATGCAGTCCATGGAGTTCTTTCTCCAAGCCAGCATACCAGAGAAGGCAGCCTTTCCCTTCACCAGGGGATCTTCCCAACCCAGGGATGGAATCCAGGTCTCCCGCATTGCAGATGGATTCTTTACTGGCTGAGCTACAAGGGAAGCCCCCCTCAAAAAAAAAAATATATGTATATACACATACATAAATAAATTATATATTTGGCCACACTGCTTTGCTTGTAGGATCTTAGTTCCCTGAGCAGGGATTGAACTTGGGCCCATGACAGTGAAAGCACTGGTTCCTGGACCACCAGGGAATTCCCCGAAAAATATTTTATGTGTGTAAAAATACATATATACACATGCCCATATACACACATATGTATATGGAAATACATATCTCCATCACTTCATGGGAAATAGATGGGGAAACAGTGGAAACAGTGTCAGACTTTATTTTGGGGGGCTCCAAAATCACTGCAGATGGTGATTGCAGCCATGAAATTAAAAGACGCTTACTCCTTGGAAGGAAAGTTATGACCAACATAGATGGCATATTAAAAAGCAGAAACATTACTTTGCGAACAAAGGTCCATCTAGTCAAGGCTATGGCTTTTCCAGTAGTCATGTATGGATGTGAGAGTTGGACTATGAAGAAAGCTGAACGCCAAAGAATTGATGCTTTTGAACTATGGTGTTGGAGAAGACTCTTGAGAGTCCCTTGGACTGCAAGGAGATGGAACCAGTCCATTCTAAAGGAGATCAGTCCTGGGTGTTCATTGGAAGGACTGATGCTGAAGCTGAAACTCCAATACTTGGGCCACCTCATGCAAAGAGTTGACTCATTGGAAAAGACCCTGATGCTGGGAGGGATTGGGGGCAGGAGGAGAAGGGGACAACAGAAGATGAGATGGCTGGATGGCATCACCAACTCAATGGACATGAGTTTGGGTAAACTCCAGGAGTTGGTGATGGACAGGGAGGCCTGGCATGGTGTGGTTCATGGGGTCACAAAGTCGGGCACAACTGAGCAACTGAACTGAACTGATATATAAATATAGATGTAGATCTCTGACTTTCTTTTTTCTCCTGGACATTGTTATTTGCAAAAAACTTAATATGCATGTCTGTTTCAGGGCTTGCTAGCATACCTACCAATTAAAGACTTAGAAGATCAAGACTTAGAAGATTTTAGCAAGTGATAAGAATCATAATAATTCTCTAACTGTGATCAAAGTTCAGGGGTGAGAGAAACGTGCTGGCATTAAATGAGGCCTGAAGGATGTCCCTGAGGTTTCTTTTGTCCGTTGTTCCTAATGAGCCATTATCAGAAAAAAATGGAACAATGTCTACCAAGCTGGACTAGATCATGAATTTAATCAATGTAAGCAAATGAAAAGTCCTAGATATTTAGGCAAAATCGAAGCTATTTTAAAGATGATCACCCAGGATATTTTAATTCGATGAGCAGATTAGGCAGTATGTGAACAGTCCTTCAAAGCCAAGTCACAGCTGACAGCAGCAGCAAGGATAGGACAAGCAATCGCCCCGAAACTTCTCAGCGTTTCTCCTTACGCGTGGCATGGCCTCGCCAGGCCCTTAACCCTGCACGTGCTGGTGTCCTCCTCTATGAAACAACAGTGACCAGAACACTGGCCTCTTGAGTTTCACTACAGGAATTAGGGAAGGTGAACCTTAATGCTGGTCTGACGCCCAGCAGGTGCCCAGTAATAGTGAGGAGTAGCTCTTAATAAGCTCACATTCTCCCATAGACATGGATTATGCGCCTAGTGCATACCAGTGTGAGTTCCTAGGCTGCTGTGTAAGACAGAAAGTCAGAAGATAAAGGCTGCTGAGGGACTTCCCTGGTGGTCCAGTGGCTGAGGTGCCATGCTCCCATGGAGGGGGCCCAGGATCGATCCCCGTCAGGGAACTAGACCCCTCATGCCACAGCTAAGCGTTCACACGTCACAACTGAAGATCCTGGTGCAACCAAATAAATACATATTAATTTTTAAATTAAAAAAAGTTAAGGCTACTGAAAGTGTCAGATATGTGAGATAGAGGCCATCAGAATGGCGTGCACACGGCCTGTTTCTTAGAAGGGAACAGTCAGGGGCAGAAAGGGAAAGTTATTTGCCTGAGGTCACACAGCAAGTTAGTGGTAGAACCCAGGCTACACCCCGGGTCTCTTGTTTGAGGAGGGCTGGACAGAGCCTCCAGGGGAGACCCAGAAATGGGAAGATTATGACTGAAACCTCTCTTCAAAGGCCCTTGGTGGAGGCACAGATGTTGTGAGCACACGCTGGGCTCAGACGTGGGTATGGAGGCACAGATGTTGTGAGCACACGCTGGGCCCAGACGTGGGTATGACTCCCAGCTCCATCGCTCACTTGCTGGGTGGCCCTGGCAATTCAGTTCACCTCTGGGAGCCTCAGTTTCGACATCTGGAAAACGGGGATGGTTTTCCTTTCTGCCTGGCCATGGCGGAGATCGAATGAGATCCATAATGTTAGCTGTTACTGAAGGCACAGTCGTAATGACAGCAGCGTGAGGCTTTTAACTGAAATAAAGCTAGGCAGTCGCACGGCCCCGGCTCCCCTCCGTCATTGAGAGGAGTCATAGCTAACTTTCATGAAGCACACACACGTGCCAGGCTCTGGGCAAAGTGCCTTCCATGCATTCTCCCCACCTGATCCTGACAGCAACCTTATGAGGTTACTATTCATACTATCCCATTTTACAGATGAGGAAACTGAGACATGCGGAGGGGAACTGATTCGCCTCACCCCATCACACAGCTGGTTAGTGGCCAGGAGAAGATGTGAACAGAGGTGCTCTGACCCGGGGCAGCAAGCGTGGGTTCACCACCAAGCCCTCTTGCTCCCTTTTGAGGGGCTGGACGGTGGAGAGGCATATAAGCTTTGCCCTATGATGCTGTCATAGTGATGCTACATGAAATTCATGACTTTGGGGGCCCCAGACCTTCAAGGCACCTGTGTGTGACCGAGAAAGCCCAGAACCAGGCTGGGCATGGGGGAGTCATGGGCGGGGCCTGCTGACCGCGGTGTCCCTGCAGCGGCCGTGGAGGCCTGCGTCCTGCACGGGCTGCGGAAGCGGGCGGCTGGCTTCCTGCGCAGCAACAAAATCGCAGCGCTCTTCATGAAAGTGGGCAAGAGCTTCCCGCCGGCCGAGGAGCTGAGCCGTAAGGTGCAGGACCTGGAGCAACTGATTGAGAGCGCGTGAGTACTGAGCACGGGGTGTGGGCTGGGGCGCCCCCAGCGGACAGCCTGTGCTCCTCCCTGGGCTCTGCAAGAGCCTGTGCCTCCCAGCACCCTCTCCACTCTCCATTCTGCTCCTCAAAGCTGCCAGGGCCTTTCACACCCCGGGGCCTTTGCACACGCTGTACCCTCCTCCCAGTTCACACCCCTCATCTTCCGTGGTGGCTCCCTTGTCATCCCCAAGGATGGTAATGTCCTCTAACTAGTAGTAAATTCTAACCCTTGCCCCATTTCTCTTTTGTATCAGTCTGTTTATTATCTTCCCAATTGTTATCACCACCTAAAATTTTTCATTCATTCATTTACTGTTAACCTGATTGTTATCAGTCCCCCCCACTGGCCTCTGAACTCCATGAGGATAGGCAGCTGCATATGTGCTGCTCCCCATTAGGTCACCAGTGTCTGGGAGAGCACCCAGCACCCGGGAAATGCCCAGGAAATGATTGTTGAATGAGTAAGTGCCTACTGAGCCAGGCCTGTGCCAAATGCAGGCAGATCGAAGTTTAATATAACCACGTGGTCTCCATCTGCATGGATCTGAGGCTCACGGTGAAGCAGCCACTTATAGGGGCATTGTCTTAGTGGCTCATGGCCTGAAAATGTGTAAATGAGTGCCTCCCACCAGAACCACCCCGAGTCCCAACTGCACAACCAAGCCCCCACCTGGAGCCTGGTCAGGGGTGGCAAATAGGTTTCATCCCCAGTTGGTGCTGGTGGCTGTGAGGTGGTTTCCTGCCAGAGCTCGTTGCTTTTACAAGAGCCCAAAGACCGGCAGAGAACTGTCTTGTGGCAAGTTCTGGAGCTGTGAGTAGGCTTCGTGGGAAAGAGTGCATGGATTGATTAGCCACATGTGTTACGGGCAAGAGAAGGGAAAGAGAGACAGGCAAGTCATGTGTCTGCCCTCGCCACCATGAGTGGCTGCTCCACTCCACTGGGAGAGAAATGGCCCTTTCCTTGCCCTTCAGACCCTGCCAGCCCAGGGCTGCTGGCCAGAACTGCACGATGGGCAGTGCTCTGGACTTGGCATTGCCAGTTCCCATTTGGAATCTGACTCTTCAGCCACCTGGTCTTTAGGTGTCTTCCAGTCCTTCTGCTAAATTCCCAGGTGTCTGCTGATAGCTTCTTAAAGGAGGTAGATTTCCATGGACCTTCCATAACATTGGGAGCAACTTTCTGATGGAGAAATGAGAGATGTCCATTCCAGGGGCCCATTCATTCATTTTTGCAATCATTCTTTTATGGGAATATTTACTGACCCCCGTACACGCCAGGCACTGTGCTGGGCCCTAGAGGTACAGGCGTGAAGCAGGGCCAAAGCTTGCCATGTGGTAGACTCTCAGTGTTTTATTTAAAAAGCAGTTGAATTGCATAATCCATGCCTTTGAGGTCCCATTGTGGAGGGGAAGACAGAGAAGTGAGCCAGAAGTTAAGCTGCCGAGATCCAGGGAACACAGAGGAGGGGCCCCTCCCCAGCTTCAGCTGGTGCACGAGGGCTTCCTGTCGGAGGGGGTGCCCTCCCTGAGACCTCAAGAGTGAGTAGAGTTCAACCAGATAATAGAGTGGGGAGGGAAGCCAGAAAGAAGCAGCAGCTCACAGAAAGTCCTCAGATGAAAGCTTGGCAGCTTCAGGGATCTGCAGAGATCTCTGGCTGGATCCTGGGGTCAGAGGCAGGGAGTGGTAAGGAGGTGGCTGGAGAGGTGGACAGGGGCAAGGTTGTGGAGCACCCTGCTTGTTGTGTTATAAAGCTTGCTTCTCCAGAGCAATGGGGGAGCCTCCAAAATGAGAGAAGAATCCAAGACTCTTCTTGGCCAGCACTGCTTTCCAGCTGAGAGAGAAAAGTAAGAGACAGAGAAATTTCAGTATGAGAATCTGGCTCACCCATCACCAGTATATGAAAGGGTCAGATTTAACCACGTCTTCAACACTCACTGGGTGTTGTTATTTTTTCAACTCTTTTCCCATTCTCCAGGAGCAGTATGGGCTCCTGCTGTTGTTCTAATTGCCATTCTTTCATTTCTTAGAAAAGTTGGACACTTTCCCATTTGCATATCTATCCTGTTGAATTTCCTCTGTTGTGAGTATCTATTCTCTTTCTTTGCTGGTCTCAAAGGCGAAATCAGATCCAGGGCCTCCAGGAGAATGTGCGAAAGCTGCCAAAACTGCCCAACCTGTCCCCACTTGCCATCAAGCACCTGTGGATCCGCACGGCCTTGTTTGAGAAGGTCCTGGACAAAATTGTTCATTACCTTGTGGAAAACAGCAGGTGAGTGGGAAGGAACACTTGGGTGCACTCTGCTTCCACCTGCTGGCCATCTTGGGAATTGCGCCCTCTCTCACAGAGCGGCTTTCTTTTTGCCCTCTTGATATACACTTGATCTGAAAGTGACTAAGGACCTCCTGGTTGTTTGACTCTAAATTAGCCAAGCTTAGAACCGTGGGAAGATTTGGGTGCTTAATAGCAATGCAGGATCTTCAGAACTGGGGTGGGGTGTAAGACTCTTACAGTCTTAAGAGGTGTTTCTTTTCCCATGAGTTAAGCCCACAGTCCATTCACTCTGTGACCCTAGGGGAGTCATTTAGCGTCTCTGTGCCTCTGGTGTCTCTTCTGGTGAATGGGACAGGATGAGAATTGCTGCCACTCTGGAGAAGAGGTGAGAAAAGGAGTTAGTGAGCACACTGCATTTTGGAAAGGCCTAGTGGTATTTTTTACATTTTCTCTCCTAGCTCAGATTGGCCAGGTATAGAGGTTTTATGGAGTTGCACAGAGTCGGACACGACTGAAGCGACTTAGCAGCAGCAGCAGCAGCAGAGGTTTTATAGTGCAAGTCCTCTTGGCATGCATTCATCTGTGGATCTGTTTACTCATCCGCTAAATAATTAATGAACATTTACGATGCCAGGCACTAACCTAGATGTTGAGGATACACTGGTCTTGCCTGTCATGTTAAGGAACTTGGATATTATGAAGAGAGCAGTGAGGAGCTACTGGCAGATCTATGATCTGAGAGTCCTCATGGCCAGCACTCCTTTCCTTTGCCCGTTTGGTAGGAAAATATGTCTGAAAGTGCAGAGCAAAGTGCTTCCCCTCACGAAGCTCGCATTTAGCAGGGAGAGTAGGCCCATAGTAATCGTGATAATCTGTGATGAGTGTGCCAGGACAGATGATGGGTGGCGATTAGTTTCCTCTGGGTAGTCAGGGAAAGTGTCCTGGAAGATGGGACAGTCAAACTTCAATTTGAAGGGCGTGTTACCCAGCAGAAGGGTGTGAGGAAAAGTGTTCCCAGCGGAGGGAACAGCAGGCACAAAGGCCGGAGGCCGGAGAGGAACTGAAAGAAATCCAGGCTCCTGAGCTCCAGTTAACCTCTTCACCTTCTAGTAATTTATAGCACCTCTCTGCCCCCTGCCTTGCTGTGGGCCCAGGGTCTATGTAGTTATTACTGCCTTTGGCATGAGCTTGAGTTTTCCTGCTGAAAAAATTGGTCATGTTTATTTAGTAGTTTATTCGAGTAGCTTATTTACTTATTAGAGTAGTTTATTAGGGCTTCCAAGGTGGCTCAGATAGTAAAGAATCTGCCTGCAATGCAGGAGACCCGAGTTCAATCCCTGGATCAGGAAGATCCCCTGGAGAAAGAAACGGCTGCCCTCTCCAGTATTCCTGCCTGGAGGATTCCATGGACAGAGAGCCTGGTGGGCCCCAGTCCTTGGGGTCACAAAGAGTCAGACATGACTGAGCAACTAAGACACAGATTAGCAATACCAACGCAGTGTTTCTTCATTAAGCACTTTGGATTTTAGATCCACACAGAATTGAAACAGTAGTACAGAGAACTCTTGCCTACCCTAAGTGTTAACTTCCTACATAACCATACTACAAGTCTCAAAACCAAGACATTGCCATTGGCATAGTATTTAACCAAACTCACTCTTTTTTTTTTTTTTTTTTTTGCTATATAATTCTATGAAAGTTTAATACATGCCTAGTTTCATAAAACCCAACACCACACTCAGGCTACAGAATACTGTACCAAAGAGCCCATCACCCCGAAGAGACTCCCTGGGGCTGCCCTCTAAGTCACATCTTGCTCCCATCTACGCCTGCGATTTTTAAGGCATTATTTCCAGGTTGTGGTCACATAACTGTGCTGATTTGGGGAACAGAAACTGAGCGGTGGACTGGAAAGTGTGTCCAAGTATTAGCTTCAGATCTGACACCGAAATGTATAAACTTGAGGTTGAGCATGTCCAGGGCATGTTGTTCTGCCCCAGCCAGCATTCTGGATGACTGAAGATTTCTCTGGGGTGATATTACGATCATGTCACGTTTAGTGAGAACCTCTTCCGATGTCAGAACATAGTACATGTAGCTGGACATTTATTCCTCCCAGCAGCCCTGGGTGAGTGAGTTCTGTCTTTCTTCCTGTTTTATAGCTAAGGACACTGAAGCTCAGAGAGGGTAGTCACCTGTCCAGGGACACACAGGGAGGGAGGAGCCAGGCTGGGCTCCCAGTTAGTACGTCCAACTCTAGATTCTGGGCTCTTCACCCGCTGCTGTTGAACGGGAAGAAGAGCTGAACTGGCTGGAGGTAGCCTACATCCACCTACTGTGTGGCCTCGGGCAAGTCACTTCCCCTGTCTGGGCCTGAGATCCCTCAGGAGTCAGGACAAGGTCCTTTCCATTCTGGAGTTCTGTTTCTAGACTGTATGAATTTGCAAAGAATTCGAGGCCAGTACGCGACAATTCGGGCTTCCCTGGTGACTCAGACGGTAAAGAATCCACCTGCAATACAGGAGACCCTGGTTCAAAAAGATCCCCTGGAGAAGGGAATGACTCCCCACTCCAGTATTCTTGCCTGGAGAATCCTATGTGGGGTCTCAAAGAGTCGGACACGACTGAGCGACTGAGCACACACAACTCAAACGAACAAAAACAGAAACCATTCAGCTCAAACACTATTGATGGCATCGCGTGTTATTTTGGAGAGTCAGAGGCCAGAAGGCATTTCTGATCATGTCAGGCCAGCATCATCTGCATCGGTTACCCAGACGGGAAGGCCTGTTAGTACAGCTTTTGGGGACACACCACAGCTAAAATATTTTATTGCCTCGATAACATTAGAAGGGCAGACGTCATCTGACCCTCTAAGTGCCTTCCTGTCTGAGATGGAAGATGCAAGAGAAGCAGATAGAATCAGCCAGGCCTCAACAGCCTTCTAATGATTGTTCCTGTTATTATCATTAAGGCTTTTCCACAGCCTTTGTATTAGGCAGTTACAGCCAAGTGCCGTGCTAAGTGCCTGACATCTGTTGTCCCTCTCAAACGTCCTTAGGCAGCCCATAATATTATCATTATGCCCATTTTGCAGATGGGGCAGTTGAGGCTCACAGCAGTAACTGGGTGACCAGAGGGACATTGAACCCAGTCTGTTGGCTCTCAACCATCAGTCTGTAGTCAACTGTGTGCCTTCTGGTCACCATCCAACCCTGCATGTCCTTTCCTCTCTTGCTAGTAAGTATTATGAGAAAGAAGCTCTCCTGATGGACCCAGTGGACGGCCCCATCCTTGCATCTTTGCTGGGTAAGTGGCCCAGCCAGTGCCCTGAGCCTCATCTGGATCTCGGTCTCGGCTCGAGGGGTCACCTCCGAAGGGCCTGTCTCGCCCCCCTCCAGCCTCCCACCTTCAAAACTGGTCCCTGCCTCTCGATTTCAGGCTCCTGCGCTGGTCCCTCTTTGGCAGGAGCCTGGGGTACCCTAGCTGCTGGAGGGGAGGAGTAGGGAAATAAGTGGTCCTTCTGGTGGGAGACGGGAAGGAGGACTCTCTGGGGCGATGGGCTCCCAGCCCCATCTGCTCCGCAGTGGGGCCCTGCGCCCTGGAGTACACCAAGATGAAGACTTCTGACCACTTCTGGACGGACCCCTCGGCTGATGAGCTCGTCCAGAGGCACCGCATCCACAGCTCACACCTGAGGCAGGACTCGCCCACCAAGCGTCCCGCCCTCTGCGTGAGTGGGGAGGACAGTGGGGCCCCGCGGGGGAGTCCAGCTGAGTTCTGGACTCGGCATGGAGGTGGGGAGTGGACTGGGGCCTTGACAGTCACTTCAGGCCTCACCCGCCACCTCCCCGCACGTTGCCAGATCCAGAAAAGGCATTCGAGTGGCAGCATGGACGACCGGCCCTCCCTCTCTGCCCGTGACTATGTGGAGTCCCTGCATCAGAACTCCCGCACCACCCTGCTCTACGGCAAGAACAATGTTCTGGTCCAGCCGGTGAGAGTCCCCATCTTGGCCCAGGGCTTCCACTGCAGGTCTGGCTCCAGGTTACAGAGGAGGGGGGTCCCTGTGGCCCCAGGTTGCTCATCCATCTATCCATCCATCCATTCACTGATCCGCCTGTTCATGCATCTGCCAATATCTCCATCTCTCCATCTGTTCACCCACAGGCTGGTATGTCCTTCTATTCAATCATCCATCCATTCATCTGTCAGTATCCCACCCAGCCAGCCAGTCAACTCTCTTCCAGCTTCTGTATTCACCCATCCCTCTGTTTGTGCATGCGTTCACCATTTTTTATCCATCTGCCTGTATTTATATCCACCCAGCCACCTAATTCATCCATCCATCTATCCGTCATTACATCCATCCATACATCCATCCATCCTTCTATCCGTCATCAACTCCACCCATTAGTCATCCATCCACCCATCTTTAACCTCCATCTGTCCATTTGTCCATTTGTTTTCCAGTCCATCTATCCACTGCCTGTCCACCCTGCTGTCTTATCTATCATTCTCCCTTGTCATCACTCACTCACTCAGTTCCCTCATCTGTGCTGAACCTGCTCTACACGGGGTGCTTAGGATATCAAGGGGAACGTCTTCACAGCCAATGCTTATGGAGTGCAGATACTGGTGTGTATGTAGGAAGGAAGCAGCCTTCCTGTGTACACAGTCACTTTTCCAATCAGATCACAGATCTATCGTCTTTTCGAAGACATTTTAAAAAACCCCCATACTCTGCATGTGGAGTAAAAACCACTACACAGAACCTCATTGAGGGGTCAACGGTATAAAGTCTGTAACTGAGTCTGCACGAGACTGGGCAAGAATGACTATGTCACAGTAAGATAACTGCTGATTATGAGACGCATCCCCACTTCGGGTGCATTAAAATGTGAAAAAACAATTGTGTGCCTTAGATTCGATGAAATACAGCAAGGGTGCTACCTCCCAGGGTTGCAGTGTGGTTGAGATGATACTGGTGGAGCAGAGCCAGGCTCGGTACACCCTGAGTGCCCAGTAAATGTTGGTTGTCTGTCTCCACATGTTTTTGGGGGTGGGTCTGAAAGGAGGAAGGCTGCCTCTTACATGTGAGTCTTGGAGCCCCCTCCACCACACCCCACTTGGGATAAAGTGGAGCAAGTGAGAAGCTCAGCAGATGAATTGGGAAGGCGGAGGATGGAGCTGCTGGGCGGGGAGCATGGAGGGGGTATCTGGGGAGGGGCCTCTGGGTAACATCTGTAGGAGGGGACATGGAGCTCAGCTGTGCTCTCTTTCTCCCTTAAGACTGGCCACAGTGATGGCAGATAAATGCCTTCTGTTTTGAAAAAGGTATTGTTGAAAGGGCAGAGCCCCATTCCTTCTTCTAAAGACCACCCCCCGACCCCACCTCTGCATTAGAGCCCTGGGTACAGTGGGCGGCTCTCACAGCTGGACCCTGTAGAACCAAACCCATCCTGGTGGTTGTTTGCAGAGGGCTTTGTTTCGCACAGCCACCTGGAGGGAGGGTCAGGGTCTTCCCAGTGGGCATGGCCTTGCAGGGAATGAGCCAACCTCTTGGTTCTGGTTGTGTGCCCGCGAGTCCCATAGGCCAGGGCTTGAGTCCACTGTGACTCTGGCACCACGACCAGGCCTGAGTCCTCCTTTCTCTGCAGAGAGACGACATGGAGGCTGTGCCGGGGTACCTGTCCCTGCACCAGACGGCCGACGTCATGACCTTGAAGTGGACGCCCAACCAGCTGATGAACGGGTCTGTGGGGGACCTGGACTATGAGAAGAGGTAAGTCCCTCCCTTCCCCTTAGCACAGGGACGATTGCGCCCTGTCCCTTGTGGCCCGCCCCGGCCCTGATCTGTCTGGTTGTTATGGCCATGTGGCCCAGCCTCCCTGCAGCTGTGGCCTCATGGCTAATTCATGGGATCTGAGAACCAACTGGAAGAGTCTTAGGGGGTGGGAATTAGGCAGTGCCTTGAGCAAACACCACTGGGAGAGAGAAATACTAACAAAGATCTCGTAAGCCCAGAAATGGCAATACTCCCCGGTCTCCAGCCCCATTACCCATCACCCAATGCAAAAGGAAGCTGGAGGTGTTGGTGTGAGCATCTCGTCCAGGGCTCCTGGATGCCCTGTGAGTTATAAGACCCAACAAAGGCCCTGGAGTCATGCTCCTAACAGACCTGGTGGCTGGGGATTCTATTATTATTGGACATGTTCTTGACTTCCTCAGAACTTTTGCTTATGGGGAATTTCTAACATAAAGGGCTTCCCTGATGGCTCAGTTGGTAAAGAATCCATCTGCAATGTGGGACACCTGCGTTCGATCCCTGGGTTAGGAAGATCCCCTGGTGAAGGGAAACGCTACCCACTCCAGTATTCTGACCTGGAGAATTCCATGGACTGTATAGTCCATGGGGTCGCAAAGAGTCAGACACAACCGAGCAACTTTTCACTTTTTCACTTTCTAACATGAAAGTAGAAAGAACTCAAGTACCCATCACACAGCCCTAAACCTCCCCCTCACCCTCCTCTGCCCTGCCTATTGCCCTGCAGTAGCAAACAGATGTCATAGGATTATAGGATTTTATCTAGAAGTTTTATACATACTTGTAAATATAAATGTAAATATATGTATGTGTATATACATGTATGTGTTTATATACATGTGTATGTGCGCATGTGTGTGTGTGTATATATATATACGTATAGAATAAGTACTCTCTTCAAGGGCCATGAACAGCACTGTTACTGTGTTCTGTGTGATGTTAAATCTCAGTGTGATTACCGCCAGGCTTTGGTGTGATTAATATCATTCTCTAAGCTGATCACTTCCTGAGCAGAGGTTCCCATCTGTCCTCAGAGAGGGTCATTGGGAGGTACAGTCAGTCCTCAGCTGGGCCAGATAATTCAGCTCCAGCCAGACACCTGAGTTTCTTATGGAGAAATCCTCTGGGAGCCAGGAAACACTCTTGCCCTTGAACCTTATCTCAGCTTATTCATCTGAAACCTCAATATCAGACCTTCTATGACCTCCCCGCTGAGTTCAGATTGCACGGAGCCCTGAATCTCCTTCTTAGCATTTACAAAATCTTAATAAATCTGTCCCTACTTGTGTTCGGACTGTCTCACCCTTTAGATCTCAGTTCTATGAAGGCAAGGAATCTGTCTTCCTCACATCTTCTCCCCCAGCGTCTGCTGGTGACATAAAACCAAACTCAAGCTGCCTGAAGCATTGGCTCGCATGAACCGAAAAAAAATGCAGGGGTGGGTGGTGGCTTCAGGCGTGGCTGGATCCAGGGGCTCAAATGAGGACCTGACCTCTTTCCATCTCTTGGCTCTCCTTCCCTGACTGTTGACTCCGTTCACAGGCAGGCTCTTCTTGCATAGTGCCCTCTACATCTGCAGACTTCTGTCAGCCTTACCGCTACGCTTCTAGCACAAAGAAGCCCTTCTTCCCCAGAGAGTTCTCACGTAGATCTAATAATTGCGTCTCACTGGTTCTGCTTGGGTCAAGGTCCGGAACAGTGTCATATGATCATCAGCCAAGCCAGGGTCAGGTGCCCATTCCTGGAGTCCTGAAGGGGGAGGGTAGGCGAGGTCAGCCTCAGCCACATAGACTGAGGTTAAAGAAATGTGTGTGTAGGGGGAAAGTTGGAAAACTGGGATACTGGAGCCAGAAGAAGGGGAGATAGAGTCTGGGAAGTCTGGGGACATGGATGTTGGGGGTTAGGTGGTCCTGGTGAGGAGGGTGGAGGAGCCTGTGGGTGGGGCTTCCCCATGACGCATGGGACGGGCATCCTGCAAGCCTGACCCTCCCGCCCCTTCCAGTGTCTACTGGGACTACGCCATGACCATCCGCCTGGAGGAGATTGTCTACCTGCATTGCCATCAGCAAGGTAGGGACCGCGGGTAAACATGGGGCTTCTTCCCCGCCCCCTTATTATCCGTGCAGCCTCAGACGAGTGACCTCACCTCTCTGAGCCTCAGTTTCCACATCTGTAAAATGGGGATAGTAACAGTGTCTGCTCATGGGGTTGTTGTGAGGATCAAGTGACGTTTGTTAAGGGCTCAGCGTCAAAGCCATATGTCAGGCGCGGTTCTCACTATTCACGTTTAATTGTTGCTACAACCCAGTGCTAGAGGCACCGTCGTTCCCATCTTAGAGCCGAGGAAGCAGCATGGCACACAGACAGCCTTTCTAAGCTCCCCAGTCTGGTCCCACATCCAGGCCTTTGTCCCTCCGAGTTCAGTGTTCTGAAAATCAAAGATTTATAACTGGAGTTTATAGCTCAAAGAAGGTATGTACTGAATAAGCAAAAGGCCATCCTGCTTTAGAAAGCAAGGAATCTGCACCTCACCAAGGCATAAAAGATAGTAGTTTAAGCCTATTTAATGAAACACACCTGGGTTCAAATCCAGGCTCTGCTATCACCAGCTGTGTGACCTTGGGCAAGTGACATAACCTCTCTGAGCCTCAGTTTTATCATTTGCAAAACAGGCAATAATAGATATGCCTCACAGAGCTGTTTTGAGTATTACGATAAGACAGTGCCGTTAATACTCTGTGTGTGTATATAGTACGTGCTTAAGGCATGTAATGCATGCCCTGCAGAGGGATCTGTCTGACAGCCTCCATACAGAAATAGGTCAGGTCAACCTGTTGGGGGTGTTTGAGGAGGGGCATCATCTTCCTTTGTTGGGTGGCTGCAGGGAGGCTGCCCACCTTCCTCTTGGCCTTGTCCGGTCATTCTCCAGTCAATGGCCATGGCGGGTAGGATGAGGGAGACTCAAAGGAGGTGAAAACTGCCCCGACCTTCTGCCCAGGCCTTTCCCAGAGCCTCGGAGCGGGACCCCTGGGTCTGGCTGGGAATGTCTGGGGAGGAGGGGGCATCCCCACGCCTCATCGTGACTTCCTGCCGGGTCTCCTCTGGCCGGGTCGCGGCGGCAGTGGACAGCGGCGGGACGGTGGTGTTGGTCAGCCAGGACGGGATCCAGAGGCCGCCCTTCCGCTTCCCCAAGGGAGGGCACCTCCTGCAGCTCCTCTCCTGCCTGGAGAACGGGCTGCTCCCTCACGGACAGCTGGACCCACCGCTCTGGTCTCAGCGGGGGAAGGTGAGTGATCGTGGGGGCCCAGGGAGGCAGGGCTGGGGGTCAGCCGTGGGGGGCCCTTCTTGCCTTTGGGCCCTTGTGTGGCTGCGTGGGCTCATGCACGCCCCACAGGGACCCTCAGGCTGTGCAGGTTGCGGGACAGGTGTGTCCCAGGGGCCAGGCTTTGGGGTGTGTTCTTTCAGGGCAAAGTATTCCCCAAACTGCGCAAGCGAAGCCCCCAGGGTTCATCCGAGTCCACGTCTTCAGACAAGGAAGATGACGAGGCCACAGATTACGTGTTCAGGATCATCTACCCTGGCATGCAGTCCGAACTTGGTAAGCTGCCCTGGCCCTCGGCCCGGGGAATCAATCTGTTTAGCTGGTCCTGAAATTGACTTCAGCTACGTGGGACCAGAGGACAAGAGATGTGAATTCTGGGGTTAGTAGGGGAACTTGGAA
Source organism: Bubalus bubalis (assembly GCF_019923935.1). NCBI lineage: Eukaryota > Metazoa > Chordata > Mammalia > Artiodactyla > Bovidae > Bubalus > Bubalus bubalis. Next base: position 7,601,000 of record NC_059173.1, on the reverse strand, counting down.
TCAGGAAATTCGGGTATCTACAGCCTTGATTTTCCCCCAAATGAATAACCACTCTCTGCTTGGCTAACTTAGGTGTCCCTGGGTGTGAGGTGCCATGGGGTAGCAGCTGTGACATGGACTCTGGAATCCTGGGTGAACTTGGGCAAATCCCTTCACCCCTCTGTGCCTTGGTTTCCTCATCTGTAAAATGGGGATGTTCATAGCACCTATTTCACAGGACCTTCACGAGGATCAAATGAGATAAAGTACTTGGCACAGAAAGAACACTCAAATGCTATCATGTGGTTGTCACTGTTATTTTTTGTTACTTCAACAGATTGTTGTAAAGATTCAGTGAGATAATAAGCTGGTCATTGTAGAGCCCATAGAATGAGGCCTCAAGTAGTTGTCAAGACAGCAGAGTGGGTGATTCCCCAGCAGTCCAGTGGTTAGGACTCTGCATTTTCACTGCCGAGGGAGCGGGCTCCATCCCTGGTTGGGGAACTAAGATCCAGCAAGTCATGCAGCGCGGCTAAAAAATTAAATAAAAGACAGCAGAGGGGAAGGGCAACCCTAGACACTGGCACACGAGGCTATAACGTATGTCCTGCCGTTTGCATGGTGCCTGCTGGGAAGTAGATGCTTAGTGAATGGAAACTGAGCTTACTACAAAGATCGTCAATTCCAGAGGGCTGTGGTGGTGATTAAATGAATTAATATTTGAAAAATTCTCAGAAGGAAGCCTGGCATTTGTTAGGCACTGTATGCATGTCTGTTAAACAAGTGAGTAATGAGTTATAGCTTGTTTCTGTAAACCTCATTTTATCTAACCCTCTGTGGCCCTGTTGTTCCCATTCGATGGATAATGGCTCTGAGAGTCCCTTTGTCTAAGTGACCACAGCTGGCAGTGAGGACGTTTTTAAAGCAGACGTCCTCCCTGGTGGGGTTGGACTCCTTGTGCCAGGCCTCCTAACGCCCGCGCTCACACCCAGTCCTGTCAGAGCTGGCGTGTGGGGCAGGCTTGGTGGTAAGGCCTTGGCTTAGCCTGTGTTTTCACCTGTGTTCCTTTATGGCCCGTTAGGAGCAAAGCCTCACATTCCTGTGTCATTAAGAGCCATAGAGTGCCCTGACGTGCATCCCTACATCTGTTCCCACCCAGGACTGAGGTCTGGAGCTGCCCCAGCCTCTCTGTGGTACCACGTCCCCCCAGAGAGCTGATTCATCCGAGGGGCTGGATGCCCTGGGGCTGCCTTCCCTGGCAGCTCGCTCTACGGGGACCCACCCAACAAATGATTTGTAGGCTCTTGCTGGGAGCCAGGCTGGGTGCTCGACGTCTTTCCTCTTTGGGGAATATCCACGGTAGCCTGTCGTGGCCCCGCGTGTGCCAGGGGAGCAGATGCTGGCTGCGCCCACTCACACCCTCTGTGTGTGCAGCTCCACTGCCGTCTGCCGGCTAAGTGTCTCCTTGACTAACGGTTTCTCCAGCCACCAGGGTTCCTTCTGCCCGTGGGTGGGGTGGACTACAATCAGTGCCTCCCTGGAGCAGTCAGCGACTGGAAGGAGCTGTGTATAAACACCCCAGCTCCCTCACCCCTCGAGTGAGAACATTCTGAAACGTGTGTTCTGCACGTGTCCGAGAGACCCCTCACGAGATCAAGTGCCAGTTGTCCATAACAGCAATGTACATGGTGACTAACTCGCTACTCTGCTCGCCCTTCTCCTGCTGGGTCCTTTATCTCTCCCTACCTGTGCTTTTTGGAAACATCTCCCAACTTGCACCTAAATCCTTGTCTTCCTTGTCACCAAGTCAGTGTGTTTAAAACAGGGTTTCTCAATCTTAGCACTACTGATATTTCGGATGGAATAATTCTTTGCAGTGGGGGCTCTCCTATGCCCTGCCCAGGATGTATATTAAAAACCGAACATCACTTTGCCAACAAAAGTCTGTATAGTCAAGGCTATGGTCTTTCCAGTAGTCACGTACGAATGTGAGAGCTGTACCATAAAGAAGGCTGAGCACCAAAGAATTGATACTTTTGAACTGTGGTGCTAGAAAAGACTCTTGAGAGTCCCTTGAACAGCAAGGAGATCAAACCAGTCAATCTGAAAGGAAATCAACCCTTAATACTCACTAGAAGGACTGATGATGAAGCTCCAATACCTTGGCCACCTGATGCAAAGAGCCAACACGTTGGAAAAGACCCTAATGCTGGGAAAGATTGAAGGCAAGAGGAGAAGGGAGCAGCAGAGGATGAGATGGTTGGATGGCATCACTGACTCAATGGACATGAACTTGGGCAAACTTTGGGAGATGGTGAGGGTCAGGGAGGCCTGGAGTGCTGCAGTCCATGGGGTCACAGAGTCAGACACGACTTGGTGACGGAATAACAAGAAAAATTCTTTGTGGTGGGGGCTGTCCTTTGCACTGTAGAATGTTGAGCAGCTTCCCTGGTGTCCACTCACTGGATGCCAAGTAGTGAATCCGTCCCCACCACCAGCACCACACTGTGACAGCCAGAAATGTCTGCAGACATCGCCAAGTGTCCCTTGGAAGGCCGGCAGCACCCCAGTTGAGACCCGCTGGTCTAGGGCAAGGACTGTTTAGGGAGTCAACAGCCAACAATGAAAGAGTATGAAGAGGCTCTCGGGGTCTGATCCTCTGGGTTGGGATCCCAGCCTCACCACTTATTAGCTGGGTAGTCTTGGGCATGCTGCTTAAACTCACTGTGCCTCAGTCTTCCAATCTGTAAAATGGGATAATGGTAGGACTTGAGCTCGGAAAGCGACAGCTGTTGTTAGTGGGAAGAGAAGAAGGGACTTTAGCCAAAGAGACGGGTTATCCCAGTGACGACCTGGTGAGGCTCTGGGTGAGTAAGCTGTCTTGTTGTTCTGAGCCTCCGTTTTCTCTCGTGCAAAATAGGAGACGAAACACATCCCTTACAGCAGGGGTCCCCACCCTCTGGGATCCAATGCCTGATGGTCTGAGGTGGAGCTGATGCAATAATAATAGAATAAAGTCCACAATAAATGTCATGCACTTGAATCTTGCCCAAACCATCCACCCCAACCCCGGTCCATGGAAAAGTTGTCTTCCCCAAATCCAGTCCCTGGAGCTGAAAATGTTGGGGACCACTGCCTTACAGGCTCATCAGGGATGAGGCAGTTCCCTGAATAGTATGGCACCCAGCACATAGTAGGCACTTTATAGATGTCAGCATTGTTTCTTCCTCTAATCAAATACAAGCCAGGGGAACTGTGTGGAGCAGGACAGTGGAAAGGCTCAAGCCCCGGGGAATTGGTTCCCCTGCCTTTTCAGTGTCCTGTTCCACCCCCCGCAGACCTTCCATTTCATTCGTGTTTGTATTTTTGTCTCTCAAGTTGCTTCCAGCCCCCTGGGCGGCACTCCTCCCATCTCTGCGGGCCCTGCCTGGATGGTGGTTCCTGCAGGCCGGTCCGCGTTAGTGGTGGCCAGGGGCAGCCGGTGGGCGCAAGCCAGATGGGACACGACCCTCCCCACGTCACGCCTGAAGCCGCAGTCCCTCAGTAATGTCTGGGCTCCCCTCACCCCTGGGACTGGGCGCCGGCCACCTCTGCCATGTTGTCATTTGAGTCCTGGTCCCCAGGGGGAGACGGAGGCAGGGAAAATTGATGCCTTGCACTGTCTTGCCTTTGTGCTACAAGACACAGCTTGGGGTGTTGTGGGTTCAGCAGCAGAGGGGTCCACGGATGATGTCTGCAGGGTGCTAGAGGCTGGGGCTGGGGGCATGCTTGCCACACCTGGGCACATCTCCTGGTCGGTGCTTCCCAGAGGTTGGCTGAGAACTGACGTTTTCAAGAATGTTTTCATAAAATGTTTTCAAGACATTTTATAGGGGCTGACTGGTCTTTCTTGGCCAGTTCATTGGCGAGTCTGCTACAAAGCCACTTTTGATGGCCCCCAGAACCTCATTCTGTTAGCAGCTTTCTGTTCTGTCCGTGGGTGCGGCAGATGCTGTGAACAAGGGAGCTGTGATGATTGGTGGGGCCGGGTCCACAGCTCCTCCGCTCCTTAGAGCCCAAGGGGAGAGGCCAGGTATTACCAGCCATCCTTGAGGAGGCGCTGCTCATCGGGCAAACGTGTACCCCTCTTAAGTTCCTAAAGCAGGGCTTGGCAAACTAAGCCCAAAAACCGAATCCTCTGTATCGCTCGGGAACTAAGATTGGTGTTGACGGTTTTAAATAACTGAAAAAAAAAAAAAAAGAATATTTTGTGACACGTGAAAATGATATGAAATTCACATTATAGTGTCCATGAATGAAATTTTATTAGAACACAACCCATGCTCATTTGTTTGCAATTTTTTGGGCCACTTTTGTTCTATGACGGCAGAGTAGAATGGTTATGATAGTGACCCGACGTCTTGAAAACCCTCAAATATTGTCTACCTGACCCTTTACAGGAGACAGCCAGCAAGTCCTGTCCTAGAGAAAATAACTTTCTTGCACCAAGAGGCCAGGAAATTAACCATAGAAATGGTAATGCCTGGGTCACCGGTGTGTTTGTTCTGCAGCGTTGCAAACGCCGTGGCTTGCATGGAGCTGGGAAAGAAAACAATATGGGAAACGATGAGTGGTGTATCCTTGGGAGCACCTGATCAGGAACCACCACTGTCCCAGTTAGGAGACCGTTTGTGCCCCTTGGCTCTCAGACACGGCTGCTACCTCAGAACTCTTTCGGAAAGACAGACTCGAAGGCTGTATCTCCAGGAGATTCTAATTCAGTAGGTCAGGCATATGGGTGGGATACAGGCATATGGCTTTTAAAGAAGCACCCCACATGATTCTGGGGGAGTTGCCAACCTATGTGAGGCTCTCTTGGTAGAGCAGCTATAGGAGCAGGACCGTGGAGAGTGCAGGCATCTTCATCAGTGGGGACTCCTCTGGGTCCCCTTGCTACTGAGTGCCCTGCCTCCCCTGCTGAGTCAGGCTCCCTTACATCTCACCACCAAGGGCGCCCCGTGAGACCTGCCTCTGGGGACTTGAGGCCATGGGTCCTCCCCAGGATTCCCCAGCAGGCTCCCCTCCCTTCCTGCCAGCCTCCCGTGAGGACAACTGAATGACAGCATGGTGAGGGGTGGCCTCCTGCTCTGCAATTGGACCTGTCTACTCGGCTCTGGTCTCTTTCTGTCTCTTCAACTGCCATCAGCTCTCCCCATCACCTCGGGGACCCGAAATCTTGGTGGTGGCTTTCAATGGCTTGGATGGGTTCAAGGACCTGGGTCTGACAGTGATTGAGGTCGCTGTTTCCTGGTGTGACATTCAGGGTCTTTCCCTGTCCCTGTGCTGGTGTGGGGGTGAGCTGCTTGCTTTGGGGTGAAGCTTTTGTGACCCACAAAAGCTTTACCAGGGCTTTTCCTCTGCCCTTTTCTACCACCACAGTTCCCCAGGACCTAATGGATGTCTCTGTGAGCAACCTGCCATCCCTGTGGCAACCCAGCCCCCGGCAGTCCTCCTGTTCCTCCTGTTCGCAGAGTGGCTTGGCTGATGGCGGCTCAACCAACGGCTGCAACCACGAGAGGTACGAGGGGCTCGGGCTGTGGACGGAAGAAACGCAAGCACTGACTGGAGGTGTGCAGGCACCCGTTTCTTGCCTGCGCTGGACTCAGGGGAGTTAACACAGGCTATAGAAGTGTCCAGGGCTTCCCTGGTGGCTCAGTGATGAACAACCCACCGGTCAATCCAGGAGATGTGGGTTTGATCCCTGGGTGGGTGAGATCCCCTGGAGACGGAAATGGCAACCCACTCCAGTATTCCTGCCTGGGAAATCCCACGGACAGAGGAGCCTGGCGGGGCTACAGTCCATGGGGTCGCAGAGTCAGACACGACTGAGCGACTAAACAACAGCAGCAACACAAAATCATTCAGATCTCGGTTAAATCCTAGCCTTGTGAAGTCCTAGCTCCCTCATATATATCAGTCAGGATCAACAAGGTGCCGTTGGTGTAACAAACAGTCCTAAAATCTCAGTGATTTATTACAACAAAAATTACTTACCATGCATGCTGCGTGTCCACCATGCATCAGCAGGGGTCTCTGCTTTTTCTGCATTCACGGGCCTGGCAGATGGAGTCACCACCATCTTGAATATCGCGAATCCCAGTGACTAAGGGAAATGCTTCCTTTATTTAGCTGTCTTAAGGACAAATCAAATAATGGTTTACAAGCGGCCAGCCTGTGTACTGGGCACATGGTGATATTCAGTAAATGACACTTCTTAAATTTATTGCATAAAGTTAAATCCCTGATCTCTTGCCTTGTCTGCAGAGCTCTGTCTTCTCAGGACTACTCAGCCCATTCATGAGACTGGTCATATTTCCCACTGACCCAGCCTGGCCTGGCCTGGGAGAGTGGAATCCTTTTTTCCTGCTGGGCCTCTGTCCCAGCGCATGGCCCATTCTTCAGCCGTAGGAATATAAGTGGGGGCCAACATCAAATCTGTGAAGCCACGGAACTCCTGGCTCTCAGTGTGTGGCCTGTCGACCAGCAGCATCATCACCTGAGCAGATTCTCTGCCCCTCACCCAAGAACTGCTGAAGCTGAATCTGCATTTAACACATCACCTAGGGTCCCAAGACGATGTGTGTGCTTTTAAGCTTGAGAAGCACTGAAATGAGTAGAGATCCTCACATTTTAATATCCATCAGAATCACCTTGGGGATCACAGACTGCTTCCTCGACCACTTCCTGGAGATCCTGATTGGGTAGATCTGTGCAGGGCCTAGGAATCCACATGCTGGAGAAACCCCAAATGATTCTGTGACTGATGGTCCACGGATCATTGACAAATGCTGTTCTAACCCAGTACCCCCACTCACAGCATCTGCTTCCACAGCTGCAGTGATGGGGAACTCACCACCTTACAGACAGCCAGGGCAATCTAGGGGGCAGCGATTGGGTGTGACGCTGCCCTTCTATAACCTGAGGGTGCCTGAGCCTCACCAGCCTGAGGGCACAAAGAGGGTAACTTGAATGCTTAGTGCCTCCATGTGCATGCCTGGAGGACTTCAGCCTCCTTCCCAGTCTCCTTGGGCTTTTAATGGGTGTGCTATTCTTTTACTCTGTTCTCTCCAAGAATGTACCACACTCTCTTCAGCAGTCCCGTTTCCCCATCAGTTCTGAGACCATATTCCTCTCTCCTCTTTCACCCAAAACAGCCCCCCTGCCCTCAAATTACCATGCAAGGATACTCTCTGAGGCATTACCTGCTTTGCAATTAGCCAGACTCTGAATCCCAAACTGGCTCCTCTTGGGTTCAGCTGGGTCACTTTAGAAGTCAGAACATTTTCTGCTGGTGACGGAAACCCACTTCCAACTGGTGCAAATGAAAAAGAAAATGTACTGATAGAACTGAGACGTCAGCAGCATGGGGGCTTCAGGCATGGCTGGGTCCAGATGTTCCACACAGGAATGTGTTTCTTGAGCTCTTGGCTCTGCTTATCTCTAGGACAGTTTCATTCTCAGGCAGGCCCTTCCTATGCAGCAGTAAAAATGGATCCTGGCAGCCGCTGCTCTGTATCCCACTGGCTTAGGAACCCAAGTAAAGAAGAGTGTCATTTTTCTAGAAGTTCAACAGAAATCCCAGGGTTGATTCTCATTGGCCCAGGTTGAATCATGTGACCCCCCCCCTCCCCGACCCAATCACTGTGACTCCAAGCTGAGTCAAGTATATTGGTAGAATCAGCTCCATCCAAAGCATAGGAAAAGAATTGGGAAGGAGGAAACTTCCAAGAAGAAGGGGCAGTGATGCTACGCAGGTGGAAACAGCAATACCCCTGGTCTCTCTGACTGGCTGCGTCTCATCCGCTCCCCAGAGATAACGAGTTATGCTCCTGTCCAGCAAGCCCAGGCTATGTGTGGATCAGTACTAAAAGTCTTCCTTTTGCTCCACCTGCAGGGCTCCCTTGAAGCTTCTCTGTGACAATATGAAGTACCAGATCCTTTCCAGAGCCTTCTACGGATGTGCGTATTGGCCTTATTTGCCATTTTTGTCTCCAGGGAGCATTTATTCAGTGCCTACTGCATATCAGCAGTATCAGGGAAATGAGCCTGGCTCTGCACCTCTGTTTCCTAGGTATCTAGTGTTGGTTAAGTTACATTAACTTCCCTGAGCCTCAATTCCCTCTTTCACAGATTGGGCATAAAATTTCTCCCTTGGTTCTAAGAGAAGGCAATGAGCAATGGGGCTCCTTGCTGGAAGGAGCAAGGTTTAATTACCATTGCATCTCTATTTCCCACCTTAGAGGGCATGTTTTCAGGATTAAATGGAAACATACAGAAAGCACCTAACGTTGCTTGCGGTTGGTGCTCAATACATGTCAGTTCTCTCTTCCTATATGCAGAAGCAGAAGAGCAAGATGGCCTAATGCCTTCCCAAGAACTTAAAAACTAAATTAATAACACAGGTGCTCTGATGATTTCCAGTTAACAGATGAGGAGACTGAGGCAAAGGGACTCGTCCAAGGTCACACAGCAAATAACCAACAGAGCTGGAACTCTCAAACCCAGGCCTGTAAAGGCTCTGTTTTTGCCACTCTCCTATTTTGATTCTTAGCAGGTTTTATTTCCCCCACCTCACAGCCTAGATGGGGAAGATAAAACATGTGTATATTTTAAGGAAATCTGGAAAAGTGTTAGTACATCCTGCATAGGCCTGTGAAAAAATAGTGCAGGTCATATCAGCCTGGAAAGAGCTCGGGAAAGTGTGAGCTCCCCAAGGTCAGGCTTTTTGCCTGTTCTGTTACCATCCCTCCACAGTGCCTGATGCAGGGCCTGGCGTGGAGGAGGCTCTGGGCAAGGATTTAAGAAACCACAGTGGAGGAGCTTCCTGGTAGAAGGGGTGGGAGTCAAGGTGGGCTTGATGCCCTCACGTGATGTGGCTCCTCCCTGATGGTGGTTGAGAGCCCAGGTTCTGGAGCAGATGGTCTGTGTTCATATCCCACCTCCACACCTGGCACCGCGACCTGGGCAAGTGATACATGCAGACTGTGCCTCGGTATCCCCATCTGTAAGGTGGGCATAGTAAGAGGACCTGCTTCATAGGGTTGTAGTGAGAATCAACTAAGTTATCTAAGCTCTGGGAGAAGCACCCTGGGGCAGAGTGTGTGCTGTGTGAGTGTTAGCTATCACACCATCGTCATCATAGTCATTGTGATTAGCCCTATTGTTGGCGGGTTGAGTCCTCAGGCTCCAGGTGGTCCAGGGTCCTCTCTGGGGCTTGAAGATGAATTGGGGGTTGGGAATAACCAGAAGGAAAGGGCATGGTCAAAGCAAACACAGGCTAGCGTTTGCTGAATCATGCATGTGGGCCGGGCGCTGTGCCCCCAGGCACCCAGGGTGGAGCAGATGAAGGCACTCTGGCAGGTAATCCTCTAAGAGTGCAGGGCCATCTCTGAAAGCAAACCAGAGCCTTCAGCATCTCCCCTGCTACTGACCTCAGGGCCTTCTTTATCCAGCTGCAATTTGAACGAGTCCTCTCCTCTCCCATTCTCTCTCGATATTCACTGGAGGCACCCCAAGGCACTGAGCCCGTAGAGTCACTTGCCCCTTCCTACCTCCAGCCTGTGAATTAAATGCCTTGATTTCCAGCCCGAGAGGAGCGGGCATCACCCCAACTGAGACTGAGAAAGGTGACGTGACTTCCCCAGGGTCGCAGGGCCATGAAGAAGTTAAGCCAGCAAGTAATTTCGCCCCATCTGAGCCTCACCTTCCTCAACCTAGAAAAGGCGGATGATGAGAATTTGCTGGTCACAATGGTTCAGGCAGATTGCGAGGAGGACAGTACTTTGGAGACTTCGTGAGACAAGGCAGGGGTGCTGGATGGTGGGCAGTGATACTTTCCCTCCCTCCCCACAGGGCTTGCCTACTGCAGACACCTGTCTACCGTGAGGACCCACCTGTCAGCCCTGGTCAATCACATGATCGTGTCCCCTGACTTGCCCTGTGATGCTGGACACGGGCTGACAGCCGGGATCTGGGAGCAGTACCTTCAGGACAGCACAGTAAGGCTTGGCCTGGCTCATCCTGCTGTGGGGCACAGACTTTGGGGGGACAGAGACTATGGGGACCTCTTATCATTCTTCCAAGAATGAAAAATGCAAGTGTACATATTTTTTAAAAGTTTTAAAATATCATGTCTCTGCTACACCTCCCCCAGTTCTGATCCCCTAAATTAATGACTAATATCAGTTTGGTGTAGACTTTGCTATACATTTCCTATACTTATATATTCACAGGTGTGTCTGTATATATATAGCTGGAATTCATTTTTTAATAAGGTGACATTATGTTTGCATTTTGAGTGATCAACTTACTTTTATATGAAGGACATCTTTCAGATCTCTAGGTGAAATACTGCATGTTAGAACCTTGGCCCCTCATATATGCGTGGACCATAATTTAGTCAAATCTTCCTCTAATGATGGACATCTAGGCTGTTCCTGTTTCTTTTTTTTTTTAATTATTTCAGCAGTGCTGTAAAAGCGTATACCTTTCTGTACTAGTTTTCTTATTTCAAGGGTAGATTCTTAGAAATAAAGCTGTTTGATGTCCATTTTAAATTTAAATGGATATGACAGCTTACCTTTCTCGAAAAGTTACAGTGTTCATAATCCCTGGCAGTCTGTGAGCATGATTGCACGTTTCCTGAGAAATGCAAAAGATTTATCGACTTCTGGGCCCCACTCCAGCTTTACTGATTGGCCACTTCTAAGAGCGGACTCCAAGAATTTATGTTTTGGGAGTTTCCCACGGAATTCCCTGGCAGACCAGTGGTTAGGACTACATGCTATCATTGCTGAGGTCCCAGATTCAATCCCTAGTTAGGGAACTAAGATCTCTCAGGCCATGCGTTGCAGCCAGAAAAAAAGAAAGAAAGAAAAGGAAAGTTCCCCAAATGCTCCTAGAGATCTCCCCAGTTTGGGAAGCACTATCCTAAGGACAAATTGGCTGAAACAATAAATAGTCAAAACGAATGTTTTTCATCTAATGCTTCTGCAGCCATTTACTACCTGCGTGGTTGCATTGTTGTATCAGGGCTGCAGTAACACCGTAGTCCCTGCTGTTTTAGTTACTTGGCCCTCTAGAGGTGTATTTCTTACTCATTTGTTAATAACAGCAGTTGGAGGCTTCCTAGGGTTTTGCTTTCTCAAATACGATGCCACGATGGACACCTGTGTCCATGTGGCTCTGCTTGCTCACAGCATGATCTCTGAGGGCCAGGTCTGAGAGGCGGGACCACTGGGCCACAGAGCCCATGCCCTAGTTACATGTTGACTGAGTCTTTGCCTCCCCCACCTACCAGAGTTACGAGGAGCAGGAGCTGCTGCGTCTCATCTACTACGGGGGCATCCAGCCGGAGATCCGCAAAGCCGTGTGGCCCTTCCTCCTGGGCCACTACCAATTCGGGATGACAGAAACAGAGAGGAAGGAGGTAGGTTACCCCAGAGGGGCCAGTGGGGTCCTTGGCAACAGGAAGAGCCAGGGACCGTGGGGCTAGGGGGGCTCTAGTCCCCTGGTGGACCAGGGGGACAGGGAGATATGGGGGAGCCAGGAAGGTTGAGGGCAGCGCCGTCCAATAAATGCATCACAAGCCACAGATGTCGTTTTTTCAAATAGCTTTTTTGAGATAATGATAGATTCACGTGCACTTGTAAGAAATAATGCAGAGACATCGCATTCATCCAACTTCCCACAATGGTTACTTCTTGCAAACTATAATACAATTTATCATAAGCAGGATATTGACATCAACATGGATATATACTGGAAGTTAAAGTCCATATTTTATTGCATTTGTTTTTGTTGTTGTCTATAATAAATATGTATATATTTTAAATTGAGATATAGTTTATTTACAACATTATATTAGTTTCAAGCGTTTAACATAGCGATTCAAAATGTTTATAAATTAGGGATTTCCCTGGCGGTGCAGTGCTTAAGACTCTGTGCTTCCCATGCAGGGAGCGTGGGTTCAATCCCTGGTCTGGGAACTAAGATCCATATGGCACGCAACACAGCCGAAAAATAAGATTAAAAAAAAAAATTGTGTTAAACTAACTGATTAACACAGTGCCTGAAATATAGTAGACATTCAATAAATATTTAACTCAGTCCAGACATCTGGACTTAACAATTAAAAAGTGTTTTTATAAATTACAATCCATTTATAGTCATTATAAAATATTGGGTATATTCTGTGTGCTGTGTAATATTTCCTTATACACACACACACATATATATAATGTAAATATATATATACATGTCAGCCTTGATCAGAATTCCCATTTTACTTGTGCTCGCGTGTGTGTGTCTATTTAGTTCTCCACAGTTTTATCACACAAGTGGGTTTGTGTTGTTGTTGGATGACACTGGCTTTTGGGGGTTGTTTGTTACACAGTTTTAGCGTGGCAATTGATGACCACAGTCAACGTGCTGAACATTTTCTGGTGCTGCTGTGGTCCTCATGTCCTTTTATAGCCACACCCACCTCCCTCCCGCTCACTCCCATCCCTGACCCCTGGCAACCGTTGATCTATTCTCTCTGGCTGACCGTGCATCTACCCTGGCAGGTGGACGAGCAGATTCACGCCTGCTACGCACAGACCATGTCTGAGTGGCTGGGCTGCGAGGCAATTGTGCGACAGAGGGAGCGGGAGTCGCACGCGGCCGCCCTGGCCAAATGCTCGTCGGGGGCCAGCCTGGACAGCCACCTGCACCAGATGATGCATCGGGACTCCACCATCAGCAACGAGGTGACGGGCTGCTCCCAGGGGAGCCAGGTGGAGGGTAGAGGCTGGGATCTGCTTCAGGGGGCTGTTGCAGGAAGGGTGAGAGGGCTGGGAGTCCTAGCACAGACCTGACTCCAAACTCCAGCCCCTTCATTTCTTAGCTCTGGGGCTCAGGCAAAGCAGCTTTACCTCTATGCTTCAGTTACCTCATCTATGAAATGGAAATGATCACTTGTATAGGGGAGATTTGCGTGCAGCTCCAACAAGATAGTATATATAAACTCTCCAGCACAGCATTGGACCTTCACTTATTCGGCAAATGCTGTTGAGTACCTACCATGTGTCAGGCACTGTCAGGAATGTCCTGGAATGTCAGGAATGCTCCAGTGAACAGGTCAGACATATCTGTCCTGATGAAGTCCCAAGTTTAGGAGCCAAAAGCCAGAGGTGAAAAGAAAATCAGTTCCCTTCACCAATGAGACATATCAGTCATCAATTGCCATGCTAAAACTGTGTAACAAACAACCCCCAAAAGCCAGTGACATCCAACAATAACTGTTTCTTTTTCACTCATGAGTCTGTGGGTCAGCTGAAGCTCAGTTGAAAGGTTTGTTGTTCTTTGTTGGGTTCTCACATGTTTGGGGTGACTCAGCCCTGCCCCTCATGTCCATCCTCCAGCCGACTAGCCTGGTCACCTTCTCACAATGAAAGCAGATCTTGAAGAGAAAAAGCAGAAATGCACAAGCATTTTTTATGTGTCCGCCCTGTTGAGTTTGCTAACATCCCATTGGCTGAAGCAGGTCCCATGGCCTAGCTTAGCTTCAGAGTAGACAGAAACTAGAAGTTATAGGACAAAAAGCATGTATACAGGAAAGGAGCAGAGAATGGGCATTAATACAGCCAGCCCTTTGAGTTCGAAGTCTCGAGTGCAGAGCATTTAAAAGTTGCAGGTGGGAGGTGGAGGTCCGGTGGTTTGTATAGCCTCCAAAGGGGCTCTAGGGAGGAGAGATGAGCTCCCCTGCCCAGTTTTATTTGACAGATGGGAAGCTGAGACCCTGAGAGGGGCTTGCTCATGTCAGGAATAGAGATAAGACCACACTTACTGACTCCCAGCCTAGCACTCCATCCTGAGCTCAGCGCGGGGACCCTGAGCCCAGATGCAGCCTCACCTGAGCTCCTTCGTGCCCCCTTTCCTCTCAGTCCTCCCAGAGCTGCAGTTCCGGCCGCCAGAACGTCCGCCTGCAGAGCGAGTCCAGCAGCAGCACACAGGTGACCTTCCAGAGCCCCGCCCTCCACCCACCGCCTCCCCCCAGCCCAGAAGAATGGGATCCGAAGCCCCTCGTCTCCAGGCCACTTAAGATTTCTCTGTTTTAGCTTTTTATATGTCCATTAAAAAGTGAGGTTTTGCCTACCCAAGTAATGCATGAATCTCTTCTGCCTATTAAAAAAATATTGCAGAGAAAACTAAATTTGGTTTTGCCCATCCCTGATCCCCACATGCCCTCCCTAGAAATAACATTGCCATCTTCTCTGAATATACTTTGCCTTCTAGTTTTGACTTTGGAGTTAGGAAAGTGTTTTGTTTTGTTTTGTTTTTTAACACGACTGAAAGCAATTTAATTGAAAATAAATCTTTTTAAAACCAGAAGCACATGAAATTAACAGTAAATCAAGTGGGTGATATAACCACATCGAAGAAATATTTCAAGTGACCTTGGGACATGATCTTACACAGTCTGCATTGATGGGATATGGCCTAAAGACACAAATAGCCACAAATAAATCTTGGATATATATCCTGGAGACTTTTCCATAATATTTCATATTCATCTAAGTGTTCTTGAAAATTGATCCATAAAGGTTAACTACATGGATATTTTTTAAGCCTGTTCCTTTAATTAGTTAACGTAAAAAAACTTTGTGCACATGATTTTTGTATGATGAAAGGTTTTCTTCCTCAGACCCAACTGCAATGCTCCCTGTTTCTTTCTGGATTTTTCTATGCCTGTTGCTGCATACGGAGCACTTTTAAATTTTCTACAAATGGGAGAATATGCCCCACCTTGTTCTGCCTCCGTCTTTTTACTGACCATGTAGTGTTCCCCGGCATGCATGTTCCATATCTGAGCCAACGCCCTGTGGGTGGCTGTTCAGCTTGGTGCTGGAAGCAGCACCACGACAGACATCCTAACTCGTCTGTCTTTGTGCTCCTTGTCTGCAGGTCTTTGAGTCTGTGGATGAGGCGGAGCAGGTGGAGGCAGAAGGCAGGCTGGAGGAGAAACCGACCAAGATCCCCAACGGGAACCTGGTGAACGGCACCTGCTCCCCAGACTCAGGCCATCCCTCCTCCCACAACTTCTCCTCAGGCCTCTCGGAGCACTCAGAACCCAGCCTGAGCACGGAAGACAGCGTCATGGACGCCCAGCGCACCGCCCCGCTGGTGCTTCGACCCAGGGACAGCAGCATGGATGACGGGCAGAGCAGTGAGGCCACCACGTCCCGGGACGAGGCCACTCGTGAGGAGCTGGCCGTGCAGGACAGCCTGGAGAGCGACCTCCTGGCCAATGAGAGCATGGACGAGTTCATGTCCATCACCGGCAGCCTGGACGTGGCTCTGCCCGAAAAGGAGGGCCCCGCGATGGAAGGCTGGAGGGGCAGCGAGGCGGAAAAGCAGAGCCAGGTGGACAGTGAGGACAACCTGTCAGAGGAGCCTGAGATGGAGAGTCTCTTCCCCGCGCTCGCTTCTCTGGCCGTGACCACTTCGGCCAACAGCGAGGTGTCCCCCGTCTCTTCCAGCGGCGTCACCTACTCTGTAAGTCACCAGGATTCTCCTCCACTCCATTTTCTGCAGCCATGGGAGGGTGGCAAGCCTCTGTTATCCAGAACCACTTGTTTCATTGCCTTTTCCCCATCATGGGGGGTTCACTGCAGAAATCTATTTGGAAGAGAAGGTAATTTAATACTTAAAGAACACAGGCTTTGCACACAAACAGTGCTGTGTTCAAATCCCAGCTTAGGCACATCTTGGTTTACACTCATGTCCAGTATCTCTTAAATATTTTACTTTCTTGCCATAAAAACCCAGAGGAAAGAATGTCAACTGAAAGTGTTTTCTGAGCCAAGGATCATGTACCTATTTTGGGGGGGGGGCTTCCCTGGTGGCTCAGACAGTAAAGACTCTGCCTGCAATGCAGGAGACCTGGGTTCAATCCCTGGATTGGGAAGATCCCCTGGAGAAGGGAATGGCTACCCACTTCAGTATTCTTGCCTGGAGAATCCCATGGACAGAGGAGCCTGGTGGGCTATACACTCCATGGGGTCGCAAAGAGTTGAACACAACTGAGTCACTTTCTTTCTTTTTTTAATTTTTTTGGCCGCACAGCATGGCTTGGCAATCTTAGTTCCCTGACCAGGGACCAAACTCATGCCCCATGCAGTGGAAGTGAGGAGTTATAACCATTGAATCACTAGGGAAGTCCCTGCATCCATTTTCTTTTAAAGAATTTGTCATTTCTGTCGCAAAGAGTCAGTCAGACTAGGCTGGATCCAAAAACTTAAAGTTGTCTGGCCCAACTCTGCCTTTCCCCAAGGCAGTTCAGTTCAATTCAGTTCAGTTGCTCAGTCATGTCCGACTCTTGGTGACCCCATGAACCGCAGCACGCCAGGCCTCCCTGTCCATCACCAACTCCCGGAGTCCACCCAAACCCATGTCCATCGAGTTGGTGATGCCATCCAACCATCTCATCCTCTGTCATCCCCTTCTCCTCCTGCCCTCAATCTTTCCCAGCATCAGGGTTTTTTCAAATGAGTCATCTCTTCGCATCAGGTGGCCAAAGTACTGGAGTTTCAGCTTCAGCATCAGTCCTTCCAATGAATATTCAAGATTGATTCCTTTAGGATGGACTGGTTGGATCTCCTTGCAGTCCAAGGGACTCTCAAGAGTCTTCTCCAACACCACAATTCAAAAGCCTCAATTCTTCAGTGCTCAGCTTTCCTTATAGTCCAACTCTCATATCTATACATGACTACTGGAAAAACCATAGCCTTGACTAGACGGACCTCTGTTGACAAAGTAATGTCTCTGCTTTTCAATATGCTGTCTAGGTTGGTCATAACTTTCCTTCCAAGGAGTAAGCATCTTTTAATTTCATGGCTATAATCACCATCTGCAGTGATTTTGGAGCCCAGAAAAATAAAGTCAGTCACTGTTTCCACTGTTTCCCCATCTATTTGCCATGAAGTGATGGGACCAGATGCCGTGATCTTAGTTTTCTGAATGTTGAGCTTTAAGCCAACTTTTTCACTCTCCTCTTTCGCTTTCATCAAGAGGTTTTTTAGTTCCTTTTCATTTTCTGCCATAACGGTGGTGTCATCTGCATATCTGAGGTTATTGATATTTCTCCTGGCAATCTTGCTTCCAGCTTGTGCTTCCTCCAGCCCAGCGTTTCTCATGATGTACTCTGCATATAAGTTAAATAAGCAGGGTGACAATATACGGCCTTGATGTACCCATTCCCCAATTTGGAACAAGTCTATTGTTCCATGTCCAGTTCTAACTGTTGCTTCCTGACCTGCATACAGATTTCTCAAGAGGCAGGTCAGGTGGTCTGGTATTACCATCTCTTTCAGAATTTTCCACAGTTTATTGTGATCCACACAGTCAAAGGCTTTGGCATAGTCAATAAAGCAGAAATAGATGTTTTTCTGGAACTCTCTTGCTTTTTCCATGATCCAGCGGATGTTGGCACTTTGATCTCTGGTTTCTTTGCCTTTTCTAAAACCAGCTTGAACATCCCAAGTTCACAGTTCACGTATTGCTGAAGCCTGGCTTGGAGAATTTTAAGCATTACTTTACTAGCGTGTGAGATGAGTGTAATTGTGTGGTAGTTTGAGCATTCTTTGGCATTGCCTGTCTTTGGGATTGGTATGAAAACTGACCTTTTCCAGTCCTATGGCCACTGCTGAGTTTTCCAAATTTTTGGCATATAGAGTGCAGCACTTTCACAGCATCATCTTTCAGGATTTGAAATAGCTCAGCTGGAATTTCATCACCCGAGGCAGTAGTAGTGACTTATTCTGCCCAAATTATCTGGTGTTTACCCTCATGTCTGTAAATAATATACTTGTATTGCTACTGCTTAATATTTTTTTGTTTTTCTTCAGTTTTAAATATTGTCTGTTGACTCCCCAGTATGGAGAAGAGGTTTCAGTCTTTTTCCTTCCCTACCTGCACACCCTCACCACACAAGTGAAACCATCCCACTCCCCATCCATCCACTATAGTCACAATAATTTTAGTTAAATGATTGATCTTTGTTTATATCATTATAGCAATATAATGGATGTTAAATTGGATATTTTCCTGCAAAAATTTTGTTTTTCCTATAAGTGTTTTCATTTGTTTAATTGGTTTGTTACATGTATATTGTAGCGTATTTATATATACACATACATATACATATATATATATCTTGATCTTACTTTCTTCTTATATAAAATGAGGATAATAATTCTATATACCTCATAGGATTGTGAGAAAAAAGTAAAGAGAATTTTCATCAGACAAAATGAAAGAGGCCTTCTCAGGAAACAACATCAACAAAAAATAAAGTCAGACATCTGGTCCAGATAGAGGAAGTTTTCTCAGTGATGGCAGGAGAGGGCTAGGAGGAGGAGGAAAGAGAGAGACTCTGTGGAAGAGTGCCCCTCTGAGGAGCTGGGGTGGAACAGTTCTTTCCCTCCCCTGTGAGGAGCTGGGGTGTGACTGTTCTTTCCTCCCCTGTGAGGAGCTGGGGTGTGATTGTTCTTTCCCTCCCCTCCTGGGGGCCCGCAGCCAGAGCTCCTGGACCTGTACACGGTGAACCTGCACCGCATCGAGAAGGACGTACAGAGGTGTGACCGCAACTACTGGTACTTCACACCCGCCAACCTGGAGAAGCTGCGGAACATCATGTGCAGGTGGCCGGGGCGGGGGGCGGGGCCTTCGGGGACCGGGGACGGGGGCGGGGCTGTCGGGGACGGGGGCGGGGCTGTCGGGGACGGGGGCGGGGCTGTCGGGGCGGGGGCGGGGCTGTCTGTTGGTGATGGGTAATGGGTGGCGCAGGTGCGGGCGACGGGGAGCACACGCAATGGAGTGAGGCTCCCTGGATTCAAATCCTTTCTCTGCTGTTCATTATGAGGTGTGTGACTTGGCGCATGTCACTTAATTCTCTGTGCTGTATTCTCGTTATTTGTGAACTGCGATAATGATAGTAGCTTTTTCATATGATTAGTTTGAGAATTCAGTGATAAATACATATAGAGTGGACGGAGCATACAGTAAATGCTCAGTAAACAGTAGTTAGGATTATTAAGAAGCAGATGAGAATTCCAGGCAGAGGGAGCAGCTCAGGCAGAAACACGGGGGCGTGAATGTGTGCTTTGTTTGTACAGAGGTAAATGCCTCAGTGCAGTGGGAAGGGAGAAGTCCTGAGAAGTGATGTGTGAGACTGTGAAGGGGGATTGGGAGGAGGCAGTAGACGCCTGGCACCCCAGTGAAGGAGTTTGGACATTGCCTTGTCACGCAGTGAAGAGCCGTAACGGTTCCTGAGCTTTAAGAAGGTCATCCTGGTGACGGCATAGGCTGCTTGAAGAGAATGAGACAGGATGGGAGTACGGGCGGGAGGTTGAGGGAGTTGGTCCCGGTGAGAGATGGGGGAGCACAGCAGGCTGAGAGGAAAGGAGGAGTGGCTTGGAGGGCAGACCGTGGCCACCACTGGCCATCCTGTGTGTCTCTTGCAGCTACATCTGGCAGCACATTGAGACTGGCTATGTCCAGGGCATGTGTGACCTCCTGGCCCCACTGCTGGTCATCCTGGATGATGGTGAGTGTACCCTCCCTGCCCCCGGACTGCGGATGCGGCTTCCTTCTCATGGCAGAGAAGAAAGGATAACCTCACTCTGCGACTCCATAAACTGAGTCAGTGCCAGGGTTCAGAAGACCTGTCCAGTGAACACATCAAGGTCTTAGTGAAATAAAAAGTTCTTTTATTCTACATTGACCAACACTTATTTCCAGGTGCCTGACACCCATCCAAGCTTTTGCTAGCCACTGGTTATATAAACATGAATGAAAACAAAGGAAATCTCAGGCCCAGATGGCTTCACTGGTGAATTCTACCAAACACTTTATGAAAAATGAATATCAGTACTTCATAAACTCTTCTAACACTTAGAAGAGGAGGGAATGCTTCTCAACTCATCCTATGGTGCAGGTCCTTATATGAGGCCCTATTGGTACCCGGATAGCAATACCAGACAAAGACATCACAAGAAAAGAAAATTACAGACCAATATCCTTTATGAAATCAAGGTAAAAATCCTCAAGAAAACACTAACAAACTGAATCCATCAAGATATAAAAAGAATTATATATCATGATCAAATGGGATTTATCCTAGGAATGCAAGGCTGACTCAATATATGAAATTCAATCAGTACAATTCACTACATTCATGGAATAAAGGATGAAAGTCACATGATCATGTCATCAGACAAAATTCAACAGCCTTTCATAAAAAAAAAAAATCAGCAAACTCAGAACAAAAGAGAACTTACTCAACGTGATAAAAGACATCTCTGAAAAACCCACAACTAATACTCAGGGATGAAATTCTGAATCAGTTCAGTTCAGTCACTCAGTCGTGTCCAACTCTTTGAGACCCCATGAACCACAGCACGCCAGGCCTCCCTGTCCATCACTAACTCCTGGAGTCCACCCAAACCCATGTCCATTGAGTTGGTGATGCCATCCAACCATCTCATCCTCTGTTGTCCCCTTCTCCTCCTGCCCTCAATCTTTCCCAGCATCAGGGTCTTTTCAAATGAGTCAGCTCTTCACATCAGGTGGCCAAAGTATTGGAGTTTCAGCTTCAGCATCAGTCCTTCCAATGAACACCCAGGGCTGATCTCCTTTAGGATGGACTGGTTGGATCTCCTTGCAGTCCAAGGGACTCTCAAGAGTCTTCTCCAACACCACAGTTCAAAAGCGTCAATTCTTCGGTGCTCAGCTTTCTTTATAGTCCAACTCTCACATCCATATGTGACCACTGGGAAAACCATAGACTTGACTAGACGGATCTTTGTTGACAAAGTAATGTCAACAAAATTCTGAATACTTCTCACCCAAGGTCAAGAGTATGACAGAGGTGTCCACTTCTGCCACAAAAGGCTCTATCCTGGGCAATTACTGAAGAAAAAGGAATAGAGACATCTAGATTGGAAAGGAAATAAAACCATCTATATTTGCAGATGGCATGATCTTGCATACAGAAAATCCTAAGGTGTCAAAAAAGTATTAGAACTAATAAGTTCAGCAAGGTTGCAGGATATAGGACTTATACCGAAGTCAATTATATTTCTATACTATTGCAATGAACAATCTAAAAATGAGAACAGAAAAGCAATTCCATTTGCAGTAGCCTCTAGAAGAGTAAAATATTTATAAATAAATTTAACAGAAGTACAAGATTTGTACACCAAAAACTTTAAAATGTTGCTGAATGTAGCGAGCCCGAAACACAAAAATTGAGTCATTTTTCTTCCAGTGAGCATGTGATTCTTAATTGACCTGAGGTTGCAAAGAGACAAACAGATCCCCCCAAAAGGAAACAAAGCAAAAAAGAAAAAAGACCATGAAATTGGATTCTTTGTTATTTCCCACCCAACAGAGAACAAACTTTCATTATACACCCAACAGAACTCACCAGGTAGTTAACCATCCAACCTTTGCTATCCCCAATTCAGATTAATTTGTTGAAGGTATACAAACCAGAAATAAAAACAAATACATAGTATCAGTAGAAAAAAAAAAAAGAACTAGAGGGTTAGAAAAGTTAAAGCTCTGTTGCCACCCAAAATTCACTTCAAAAACCAAGAAAAGATGTGCAGGCAAATGGACTTAATTTGTCTCCACTGGATTAATCCCCTCAAACAGCTCAGTGGATGACCTTTAGAACCGATAAAATGTAATTTTCAAAAGGTTACATTACTCTCACATACAAATAAAGTGAACAAAGATTTTATTCTGTGTAGTAATGAGGAAACCAGTAAGGTACGAAAACTGGCTTCAGGAACATTTGAGAAGCCGGGCACATTAGCAACGTCATGGTCAGCTTGCTTCCAGAAAGGGCCAATCTGTAGAGATGGAAAATAGACTCATGGTTGACAGGCAGTGTGAGGAGAGGGCAATAGGTGATGACTGCCGATATGTAGTGTCTTTTGGGGGTGGTGAAAATGTTCCTGAAATTAGATAGAGATGATGGTTTGCAACTCTTGACTATTCTAAAACCACTGAATTATATTGGTTTGATCAAGAATTTTTCCCGGATTTTTCTGTAACATCGTACAGAACATTGTACAGAAAAACCCAAGCAAACATTTTGGCCAACCCAGTACATTTAAAAGAGTGAATTTTATGGTGTGCAAGCCTCCATAAAGCTGTTTAAAAATGAGAAGTATAACTCCCAACTCTTAGAGCTGAGCATAGTGACTGCTTTCCAGAAAGTTCCCTGCAGAAGAGGGTGGGAGGGGAGAGAGAAGCTCTGCAGTGGAGAGACCTGAGAACACTGCCTCTAGCAGGTGGCCAAGGCCGTCCGCCGTCCTCAGCCACATCAGCACTGTACACCCTTGATGTGATGTGACTCAAGTGGCACCTCACCTACATGGGCTTTCTCACCATAACCCATAACCCCGATCTTATCATGAGAAAAACATCAGACAATAGAGGGGCGTCCCGTAGAACACCTGGCATGCACTCTTCATAGCCATCAGGGCCACCACCAAGGAAGGTCTGAGTCACAGCTGTACCCAAGAGGAGCCTAAGGAGAGACGACAGCTGTATGTAATGTAATTCTCAGATGAGTTCTTGGAACAGCAAAGGCCATAAGATAAAAAAAACTATGGACTTGAGTTAATTATGTATCATCATTAGGTCATTAATTGTAACAAATGTACATATTAATGGGAGATGTTAGTAATGAGGGGAACTAGGTGTGAGGTATATGGAAAGTCTACACTCTTCTCAATTTTTCTGTAAATCTAAACTGTTCTGAAAAATAAAGAAAATGAACAAGATTCTGTGGTGACTTGGGTAACCTTCTCATAACTTTCTCTAAAGCTACTTGGTGTTAAGAGGAAATAGGTACTGTTTTCAAATTATTTTAAACACTGGGTTGAACAGTATGAAATGGATTTTTCTTTTTTTTCGGCTGTGCCATGCAGCTTGCAGGATCTTAGGAGTTCCCCAACCAGGGATTGAACCCACACCCTCATCAATACAAGTGTGGTGTCCTAACCACTGAAGCAGGCACTGAACCCATGCCCTCAGTGGTGAAAGTATGGAATCCTAACCACTGGACTGCCAGGGAATTCCCAACATAGATCTTTTAAATTACAGAAACGCTCAGAGCCTTTTTTTTCCTTTGTATATATAGTCACTCTCTATGTAGCATTTCCCAAAGTTATTTGACCCTTCCTTTGCATAACACCTGCAAACAACCCTTCCAGTATTGACAATTGTTATTTTTATACAGTGGTTCTCAGACACGAGAATTTCATGAGCCCCGCAGAAGTTTTTTCAAGACGTGGGACCAAATATCGTCCACTTTTTATTAGAGCAAATAGGGATCTTTAAAAGAGAGCATTTGCTGTCACCATTGTTTCCTAAAAGAAAGGATGCTCTATTTCAACACCTCTCGGGTGGGAGGTACACAATGAAAGAGTGGAGAGCATCCCTTGAAATGGTGTGCATGCGTATACTCCACTTCCTTACGTTTCTTATTTGGCTGTGGACTTAATGAACTGGCTCAGACCCTCGGACCATCACTTTGGGACCTTGGGCGGTGGCAGAGTTGACTCTTTCTCCTGTACTCTTTCCCCAGAGGCCCTCGCCTTCAGCTGCTTCACCGAGCTCATGAAGAGGATGAATCAGAACTTCCCCCACGGGGGCGCCATGGACACACACTTTGCCAACATGAGGTCGCTAATCCAGGTATGACCTTGAGCTTCTCAATAACATAACTTATTCCAGCTCAACCCAATGGACCACAAACGAACTTAATAGCCATTCCTAGTTTAAATTAACTCAGTAACTCAGTCCTACTTCACTCAGCCCAGTTGAGTTAACCTGAAAAACTCAATTCAACTTAACGCTGACTCAATAGCTCAAGTCAACTCCACTGGATTCATTCTTACTGAGCATTTACTTGGCCCAGGTACTGTGGCTACAATGATGAACAAAACACGGTCCTTCCCTTAACAGGACATTTGATTCTATTGGTCCTTTTCTGCAGAGAAGTGGTGGTTGTTTTATCGCTAAGTAGTGTCCGACTCTTTGCGACCCCTCGGACTGTAGCCCGCCATGCTCCTCTATCCCTGGGATTTCCCAGGCAAAAATACTGGAGTGGGTTGCCATTTCCTCCTCCAGACTACAAAGAAATATTTGAGTATATTTCTCTCTCTCTCTTTCTGTCACACACACACACACACACACACACACACACACATGCACGCAGAGCTTTATTAAGATAAATTCATATACTGTAAAATTTGCCTTTTTAAAATGTTTGATTCATTGGTTTTTAGAATAGTCACAGGTGTGAAATCATCATCACTATCTAATTTCAGAACACTTTCATCACCCTGAAAAAGAATCTCTATCCCCTGAGCTTCCCTGGTGGCTCAGTGGTAGAGAATCCATCTACCAACACAGGAGACTCAGGTTTGATCCCTGGGTTGGGAAGATCCCCTGGAGAAGGAAATCAGCTGGTAAAGAATCCGCCTGCAATGCGGGAGACCTGGGTTTGATCCCTGGGTTGGAATGATCCCCTGGAGAAGGGAACGGCTACCCACTCCAGTGTTCTTGCCGGGAGAATCCCATGAACTGTATAGTCCATGGGGTCGCAAAGAGTCGAATACGACTGAGCAACTTT
The DNA here is from genome assembly GCF_019923935.1 of Bubalus bubalis. NCBI lineage: Eukaryota > Metazoa > Chordata > Mammalia > Artiodactyla > Bovidae > Bubalus > Bubalus bubalis. Next base: position 7,576,288 of record NC_059173.1, on the reverse strand, counting down.
CACTTTCCAGTATTCTTGCCTGGTAAGCCCCATAGACAGAGAAGCCTGGCGGGCTGCAGTCCATCGAATCGCCAAAGAGTTAGACATGACTTAGCAACTAAACAACGACAACCACCACCACCATTAACAGCAGTCCCTCTCTCCTGCTCCTGGCAGCCACTGTCTACTTTCTGTCTCTGTAGATCTACCCATTCTGGATGTTTCACGTAAATGGAGTCACACAATATGTGGCTTTTTGTGTCTGGCTTTTTTCACTGAGCGTGATGTTTACAAGGTCCGTCTGTGTTGCACCATGTATCGATATGCCATTCCTTCCATTGCTGAATGTTCCATTGCATGGATAGACCACATTTTGTGTCCCCATTCATCCTCTGATGGATACTTGGGTTGTTTACACTTTTTGGCTATTATGAATAACGCAGTTGTGTACATTCATGTGTAACTTTCTATGTGGACGTAGGTTTTCGTTTTTGTTGGGGATATACCTACGAGTAAAGCTGCAGCTGCACCATTTTACATTCCCACCAGCAACCCACGAAGGTTCCAGTTTCTCTACATCCTCCCAGGCCTTTGTTGTCTGTCATTTTTATTATAGCCACCCTAGTGGATGTGAAATAGTAGCTCATTATGGCATTTTCCTAATTACTAATGATGGTAAGCGTGGTTCCTGTGCATATTGGTTATTTGCATATCTTCTTTAGAGGAAGACTGGGTTAGGTTGCATCAGATTGATTTCCACTTCAAAATCTTTGGCCATTTTTAAACTCCACCCGGTTGTTAAGGGCTGCGCGGTGTCTGGTATGGGGATGTAGCATCATTGATTCGACTGTCCCCTGTGGCCCAGCCTCTGCCTGGGAGGCTGATGCCTTTCTTTCCTTCCTCTGACAGATCCTGGACTCAGAGCTCTTCGAGTTGATGCATCAGAATGGGGACTACACTCATTTCTACTTCTGCTACCGCTGGTTCCTGCTGGATTTCAAGCGAGGTACGCACTTCCCACTGGGACCTTGTTCCCAGACTCTTTGTAGCAGAATCCCAGGGGGAAAAGATACCACAGCAGTGAGGCTGGGAAGTGTTGGGACAAAGCCACTGGACGAGAGTAACACCTATTTGTTGAGTTCTGACTGCGGTTTACCCGCCTTATCTTGCAGAGACGCGGTAGTCGGTACTGTCACAGTCCCCATTTTACAGATGGGTAAACTAAGGCTGAGAAGAACTAAATTCAGACCTAGCAATAATAGAGCCGGGAGCTGAGCCCCCGTCTGTCTACGCAAGCCCAGTTCCCTACCATTCTGTTAAGCGGCTTATCAGAGGCCAAGAACTCCGAAGCCCGTGGAGTATCTGTCCCATGTGACTGAGAAATGATGTCTGACACAGTGCATTGCTACCATACCAATTTGGGATAATGCTGGTAATAATAGCTAACCTCTGTGCATACATATGTGAGCAATTGTCCAGTCGTGTCCAACTCTCTGCGACCCCATGGACTGTAGCCCACCAGGCTCCTCTGTCCATGGGATTTTCCCAGCAAGAATACTGGAGTAGGGTGCCATTTCCTCTTCTAGGGGATTTTCCTGACCCAGAGATCCAACCCGGGTCTCCTGAGTCTCCTGCATTGGCAGACTGAGTCTTTATCACTGAGCCACCTGGGAATCCCCTAACCCATAAAGGTATTTATTAAGGGCCAGGCACTGTGCCGAGCCGTTTCTATGTATTATTTCTTCAGCCCTTTATTTTTAAGAACTATTTATGTATCTGTTTATATGACTGTTTTGAGTCTTAGTTGCGACACGTGGGATCTTTTGCTGCAGTGCGCAGGCTCTTCATTGCAGTGCAAGGGCTTGTGGGATCTTAGTTCCCCAAACAGGGATTGCATCTGTGTCCCCTGCATCCCAAAGCAGACTCCTAACCACTGGACCACCAGGCAAGTCTCTTCAGTCCTTTATTACTATTGGCATCACACCATGTGAAGTTCCGTGGTGACTCAGTGGTAAAGAATCTGCCTATTGATGCTGGAGACTCAGGTCTGATTCCTGGGTCAGGAAGGAGAAAGAGATGGCAACCTCTGCCAGCAACATCACAACGCTTACAGATGTGGAAAAGGAAGGGCTCATGGAGGGGAAGTAACTAGCCCCAGGTCACCTTGCTCATAAGTGATGGAGCCAGGATTCAGACTGGCACAGGAAGCCTTACTCTTCTTCATCCTTACTCTGTTGTCTCTCTTTACTAGACTCAGAAGCAGCAGCCGACTCTGCCTGGGTGCAGGGGGAAGGGGAGGTACCCCATGGGTGCTCAAAGAGCCGGAGGGTGCAGGCAGAGAGCAGGACACTGGCCCAGGGTCAGGGCAGGGACAGATCAAGGAAAACTAAATCTGCACGTGTGCAGTTCCTCCACTCACGGGATGTTGGAGCTGGAAACATGCAGCCCACCTAGTGTGCCCAGCCTATTCCAGCAAAAGGGGAAACTGAGGCTGCTGTCAAATGACAGTGCCCGGGTCTCCCGCATCCTGGCCTGAGCTCTGGCTGCTGCCCCAGGACAGAAGCACAGAGCACAGCCGGCCTGGGACCCTTCTCGAGGGCGGGCAGCACTGTGAGCTCCGTGGGGGACCCTCCCCGTGCATGCGTGTATGTTGGTGTCTTGGCAGAACTCATCTATGATGACGTCTTCTCCGTCTGGGAGACCATCTGGGCAGCCAAGCACGTCTCATCCGCCCACTACGTCCTGTTCATCGCGCTGGCGCTGGTGGAGGTCTACCGTGACATCATCTTGGAGAACAACATGGATTTCACAGACATCATCAAATTTTTTAATGGTACCCACGTGATCAGGGTCTCATCCGAAGGGGGCAGGCTTCTGGAGGGCCCCTTCCTGGGTCCTGGAGAGGGATGGATGGAGAGTCCCTGAGATTGATTCAAGATGAAGGGGACGGAGCAGGCTTATGCCCACCTCCGGTGGCTATTTCCCAGTGGATGAGTTGACATCTAGTAATGCTGAGTGCTCCATGTGTGTTTCTCTCAGGATCTGGCCGAAGGGGCCTGGGTGTTGACATTAGGCTCAGGGGCCAACCTTGGCTCCGCTGGGAACGAGCTGTGCCGTAGACACGTCACTTCCCCTCTCTCTAAACATCTGCTTCCTCACCTGGGAACAGAAGGGAGGGTGTCTGCTGCAGAGGGTTGACGTGGAGGGAAAGCAGACACAGGAAGGTGGCATGGAAAAGGCACAGTCTTGCCACCCGGGAGCTGTGTGACCTTGGGCAAGTGACTTCACATCTCCACGCTTCAGATTCCTTGGGAATAACATGGTACTGACACCTCCATCAGAGAAATGTCAGGAGGATTAAATGAGACCACAGGGATGTCAGGCCCATCAGTCACGTGGTACTTGGCTCACAACTGTTGCTTTGAATAGAAGCTGCTGCTATTATGACTATTAAAACATTTTCTTAAACTAAAGAAGGTTTTGGATAAAGCAAAAAAAGAAAAAAGCCACCAGTGATGACCTTACACTGGAAACATTATTAGTTATTATTATTAATATATTTTATATTTTAATAATAATAATAATAAACATTATTAGTTATTATTAGAAAAAAATTTCAAAGATAGTACAGAGAGTTTCCTGTACCTTTTAACGCAGTAGCCCCTAATGTTAATATGTTACCTGATCCTCACACATGTATCACAACAAAGAAATTAACGCTGATATAGTACTATCAACTAAACTACAGACTTACTTGATTTCACTTGGTTTTTAACTAATGTCCTTTTTCTGCTCTAGGATCCAACCCAGAAAACCATGTTGCACTTAACAGGTTCATTTAAAAATATTTATTTTTTCATTCAGTCTTTTCCAAACTTATGTACATGGTGGCTAAGCCATTGAGAATCTACCTGCCAATGCAGGAGACACCCAGAGACAATCCCTGGGTCGGGAAGATCCCCTCAAGAAGGAAATGGAAACCCACTCCAGTATTCTTGCCTGGGAAATCCCATGGACAGAGAAGTCTGGTGGGCTACAGTCCCTGGGGTTGCAAAGAGTCAGACATGACTTAGTGACTAAACAACAACCATCACAGAATCCAGTTGTATCTAGGCTTTTTTCCACTTGATATTTTTAAAACCATTTTCCATATAATAATTTTTTGAGAAAGCAGAATATACCTCAAGCACCTGTTCATAACTTACTGAACCATCCTTTCTGGTTTAACATATACGTTGGTTTTGGCTTGAGGTTGTGAGAACCCAAAGCAATTCATATCTTAGCGTGAAGGTTTTCAAACTTTCTTAGTTCATAGCACCTCTAGTGTCTCTGTGAAATTTTCATGGCATCCCGGACCATTCAGTAACTATTGAATAATTAAGTCCAAACCACCTGATAAGTATATCTATCCTAACAACTTAGTAGCCATTTGAAAAAATAGCACATGTAAGTCAAAAGAAAATAATACATTTTATATTTAAACAAGTAGTTTCTAATGGGTGTGCTCACCTGTTGGACTTTGCCCAACTTCTCAAATTTTGGAATCAGTTTGAACTCACCACCTTCACTTCCTTTTCCATAGTGATTTTCACATGATACTTGCTTTTATCATGGCAACTACTTGCTGAAAACTTGGTTTTTTTGCAATGCTATAAAGCCGTTGATAGGAGCGCAAATTGCAAACTCACTCACTCCCATTAGCAGTTTATGTGGTGGTCAACAGGTGTGGAGGATCGCTGTATTTCCCCCCAAATTGCCATGAGTTCACAGCGGTACCCTGGGCACCCAGTTTGGGAACCATGGTCTTAGTGTCTTTCTCTCCTACCAGATGATTTCTTTATGACAAATAATTTAGGATTATTATTTTTCAGAGAGCTGATCATTGTGTGTTATTCTTGACAAAATGGCTATTTGTGCTTTCTCCCCTCCCCTCCCCACCTCCTTCTGTTGCTTCCTTTCCTCTCTGCTTTGAAACATCCACCGTGTACCCAACATTGCTTTCTTAAAAGGTGCCCAGTCCTTGTGTCTGTAGGAGGATGGTGAGAAGACCGAACATTTTTTAAACACACACAGACACACATTTTTTTAAACAAACACATTTCATCCCGTTTGAGCTCACAGTAACCTTGTGAAGTAGGTATTGTTATGGTTCCCATTTCACAGATGAGGAAACTGAGGTCTGGAGTCGCAGGCCGTCCCCAAAGTCTGTGCTTCCAGAGCCACTCTGGGGGTGATGCCAGTTGGTGATGGGGATGGGGGTGCCCCAGAGACCTCTCAGGGTCTCTGCTGGAAGTGTGGCCCAAGGATCGACAAAGAGAAGGCTCATGTGGTTCTGCCTTCTGCTCTTTCAGAGATGGCCGAGCGACACAACACCAAACAGGTCCTGAAGCTGGCCCGGGACCTTGTGTACAAGGTGCAGACCCTGATTGAGAACAAGTGAGGGCCGCGCCACCGCCCGCCCACCCGCCTGTCCCGCCTGCTTCTCCTCCCAGCCGCCCGGGGAGCGAGGTCCTGACGTCTGTTCCCGAGCATGGACTTCTGTGCAAAGAGCAAGCACCCCAACCCTGGCCGCTGGGCAGGTGGGGTGGAGGGGTTGCCCCTTCAGTTCAGCCTTACGTTTTCCTGTTTGACCAAAGATCGCCCAAGCCTGGGGCTTCTCCCTTGTGGGAGTTGGGGGTTGTTGGTGGGCAGAGGAGCATCTTTGTTCGTGGTCTCCAGAATGGTCTCCTCCCCTTTCCCTCCCATCCCTCCAAGCTGTCTTGGATGAGACTTGGGTTGGGAACTTTTCGGAAACGGGTATAGGAGAGGTCTGTGGGGCTGCCTCTGAGCTCTGAAGGGGCCTTTGGAGATGTTCCAGAGCGTGGCTGGGAGCAGAGCGCTGCTGACACGGAATTCTTCTATGAAGGACACTGTCCTGTGCAGTGTCGGGGGTTGAGCAGCATCTCTAGCCTCTCCCTGCTAGATGCCAGTAGTGCCCTCCACCCCCCGCATCCCCCCCTCCCCCCGCCGCCTTATGACATCCAGAACTTCTCCAGACATTGCCAGCTGGCCCCCCGTTTGAGAACCACTGGCTTGGAGGAGGGACTGCAAGTGTTTCTCCCTCCCCACTTTCTTTGTACCTGAGCCACCTGTGTCCTGAGACTCCCCCCAGCCCCCATTTAGAAAAGGCACATGGGGTCCTCTGCACATCTCTCCTGGGGTCGGGGATTTCAGTTGTTGGGTTTTCTCATCTTTTCCTCCTCCCCCTGGCCCCAGGAGAGACTTTTTTCTTCTTTCAACAAAAGGCTGTGAGAAGGGTCTGTAAGCTTGAGACAGGCCTCTTCATGGTCCTGCTCAGAGCCCCTGCTCTTGGCAGGGCAGAGCCCACATCCCCTTCCTCTCATCCTAGGGAGGACCTCGCCTCTCCTTCCTACATTGGGTCCGGAGTTCCAGAAGCTTGGAAGGTGTGTGTTGGTGCAAGCCACTTGTTCAAGGAGGCTGGCATTTCCTTAAGTGCCCTTGCTTACTCAGGACAAAGGGAAGAGAGGAGGACAGAGGTTGGCCAGGGTAGGGTGTGGCGGGTATTCTCCTTGGGGAAAAAAAAAATGAGATGATGAACTGGCATCTGGGTCACAGCCTAGCCTGGAAATGGTTCCCTCCATGTCTTCACACAAAGGGTCACCAGCCCCCTAAACAGACCCTAGGCAAGCTAGTTTACCCTGCCTACATGTCCTCCTGGGAGAGCAGTCGTGCCAGCCCTTCTCTGCTTCGGAGAATGGACCAGAGTCAGGAGAAACAGAGAGAGTCCCAGAAGGATGTTCTTCCCAAGAATGGCAGGTAGGATTTTGAAGAGGAGAGGAGACTCATCAAGCACATTGAAACCTTGACAGAGAGGGCGCATCTGTCCTCCCATCCTGAGCAAACCAGGAGGGGGAACAGTCCCTGCCTGGCATGCTTGTGAAGGCGCTTCCCTTGGACCCAGCACTTTCGGCTGCATCTGAACTTCCGCCCAAGCGGGGTGTCCTGGGTGGGATGGATGAGAGATGGACCTCGCTTCCAAAGAGCACTCTGTGAAAGTTTCATCTCCCCGCCCTGGCCCTCTGCTTCCCGAGACGGGTGATCATGTATGAAATCTCCCTCTAGATAAGAGTTTTATTTTGCCACTCAACTCTTCACTACAGAGGATGTTATTTTAGTAAGACCCAGGTCCTAGACCTTCCGATTCTTATTTATTTTTTGAGAGACTGGTCTGAAAGTACAGCACAAGATCTCTTCTCTGCCTTCTCTCGTGGTGTTCCAGAGAGCGTGGTGGTTGTGATTTGAAACAATGCTTATTTATCTGGCTTACTGTGTTTGTTCGGGTCTCTGTACGTTGAGTGTGTGTCCTTGTGTCCCCGAATCAAATGCGTGGGAGTCGTTTTATCTCCGGAGTGCCCTCCTTTTCTCAGTGCTGCCAACATATCTTATTACTGTTTACTGAAGAGTCGTGTCTAAATAGAGAGAAAATATATATAAACAGAACTGTGTGAACCTGGGTTATTTCTTGCCTCTGTGTTTGGGGATTTTCTCTTTGATTTGAAAGAAAGAAATGTTTGCTGCTGAAGAGTGCATCCTCATACCCTACTCCTCCCAGCCCACCCCAGTTGACCCAGACCCAGAGAGGGACAGAGACTCATGCTAGCTGCCTGATCTGTCCCCAGAGAGCTCAAGGCTGGGGAAACTGGTCTCATCCTTTGTATAGTTAGTTGTTACCACAAGTGATGCTGTGTAACAAATGACCCCAAATCTCAGTGGCTTAAGACAGCCATTTATTTAGCTTGTGATGACTCTTTTTTAATATTTATTTATTTATTCGTGTATGTGCGGCGCGTGGGGTCTTCAGTTGCGGTGCTGCATCTTCTTTTAGTTGCGGCCCGGGGAACTCTTAGTTGCAGCACGTGGGGTCTGGTTCCCCAACCAGGGATTGAACCTGAGCCCTCTGCATGGGGAGCTCCTTGTAGCCTCGAGTGCGTGGATACTGTCTGTCTCCATGTCTTCACCTGAATGATGCTGTTCCCATGTAGGACAACATGCTGGGTTTAGGCCCCTCTGGCTGCTCCACGATTTCCCTTCTAAACCATACTCCCTTTTCTTTTCACCTCAAGCTTTCCGTTTGGCGTCTGGGAGAGTCCACGGGGACAGCTGAGAAGCACTTACACAAAGAGTTGAGGAGGTCCCGACCATCCCGTTTCAGAAGGGCCAGTGCCCATGTGCGCCATCCTGTTCCATCTTCCTCCTCCTCTCCCAGGCCTGAGGTTCCAGCAGCCTGGCAGGGAAGGGAGGTGAGGGTACAGCTAAGGGCAGGGGGAGGAACTACTTTAGATCTCTTCTCTGTTTTCAAACAGATACTCAAGTTAGAGAGACATTAGATCCATCAATCAATGAGTCTTCTCCCCAAGTTTTATGACAGCTTCTTCCAAACTCAACTCACCTGCTGTCCCCCTTTATGATTTGGACCTTATCTGTGTGCTATTATATCTTTACTAGTTTTCTTTAAATCAACTCAGCTTAAAAAATTTTTTTTTCACTTATTTATTTATTTGGCCATGCTGGGTCTTAGTTGCAGCATGTGGGATCTTTAGTTGTGGCATGTAGGATCAAGTTCCCTGACCAGGGATCGAACCTGGATTCCCTGCATTGGAAGCATGGAGTCCTAGCCACTGGACCATCAGGGAGATCCCATAAATCAACTCACTTTTTAAACTTCAAGCTAAGAGCAAGCCAGGATCATTTGCATAAACAGAAGATGGTTGTAGAAATGAATACTACTATTTTACCAAAGTACTGTTTCCCACTGAAGGCTCTCCTGAAGCCTACTCTCTCGCTGTTAAGAAGAGATGTAATAAGGGTCTGAGAGGTTAAAGACAGCACCAGACAAGCTTTTCTTCTTGGAGGACTTCAAGCAGGATTGATGTGGGAATGACTTTCTCACTGCACCAACTAAAATTGCATTCTGTATCTTTGTCCACATGTTTGGGGAGTGATGACTTAGGATCCCAAGTCTGCCAGCTCCTGGCTATGTGATTTTGGGCAAGTGATTTTATCTCTCTGAGCCTTGGTTTTCATTTTTGCAAACTGGAGGTAGTAATGCCTCCCTTGGGTGTGGATTCCCTGGTGGTTCAGATGATAAAGAATCTGTCTGCCATGCGGGAGCCCTGGGTTTGATCCCTGGGTTGGGAAGATCCCCTGGAGAAGGGGAACAACTACCCACTCCAGTATTCTTGCCCAGAAAATTCCATGGACAGAGGAGCCTGGTGGCCTATAGTCTGTGGGGTTGCACAGAGTTGGACACGACTGGGTGACTTAACACTTTCACTTTTTTTGGCTGTGGATTCAGTCCTGGCCCTCTTCTTTCACTGGGACCCTCTGGCCCGAGCATCACTGGGAACGATTTCCTGGTAGAGACCTCAGTTTCCCTGAGTTCCCATCATCTCTTGCTCAGGTTCTCAGGGGAAACTTTGAAACCTGAGGATACAGCTCCTGGAGGAGAACTGGGGGAGGAATGAGCTCTGAGCCCTCTCGGCTGTGACAGAGCCCCTGGAGGGGGTATGGTGAGGCCATCAGTTCTTGGCAGGAGCAAAACCCACGCCAACTCTGCAGATTGCACTGGGTTCTGCTGACTCAGGGAAGGGCTCTCGGGGCTCTGTGCTGCTGGCTTTGAAGCCGCTGGAATCACTGAGAGCTTGAGCCCAGGACAGGTGTAGACTCTAGAGGGAGCACAATCAGATCCTCGGAGTCAACCTAGCAGAATTCAGATGACCCTCCGAAACCTGCAGTGCCCTGGGGACTTTCCATTACATCAGGGCGTTAGGCAGGACTCCTCCGGTATCTTCCTGGCATCCTTTACTCAGACTTGTGGAGCAAGCACAGTGGTTTCCAGCCTTGGTAGGGGCAGGGCTCCTCCAAACAAAGAGCGCCTCTTATTATGATGAAGAGAAAAATGAGACAGATCTCTCTGTCTCTTGTCAAATAAAGATGGTGTCTGTGGAAATGCTTCTGCTTCATAGGCTGAAGAATCGCTCCCTTTGGCATTGCTGAAATTGTTGAGAGAGAAAATGAAAGGGAACTTCCCCGGCGGTCCAGTGGTTAGGACGCCACACTGCCCGAGGGCCCAGGTTAAATCCCTGGTCAAGGAACTAAGATCCTCCTAGCCACGCTGCATGGTCAAGAGAGATGATTAAGGAACTTGGATGGCAGGGGACTGTTGTAAGGTTATTACACAGAGGAGGCGGCTCATCTCAAGCGCAGGTGGGTGACCTGAGGCTGTTTGGGCTGCTTCTTGTTGGCGTCTATCTGCTTGCTGCTTTTTGCACTGGGGATGCTGCTTGAGTGAGTGAGTGAGTGAGTGAAGTTGCTCAGTCATGGCCGACTCTTTGCAACCCCATGGACTGTAGCATACCAGGCTCCTCTGTCCATGGGATTTTCCAGGCAAGGGTACTGGAGTGGGTTGCCATTTCCTTCTCCAGAGGATCTTCCCGACCCAGGGATTGAACCCTGGTCTCCCACATTGCAGGCAGACCCTTTACCGTCTGAGCCACCTGGGGATGCTGCTTAGGGTTCCTGAAATCTTCCCACTCAAGCCTGACCTCCATCAATGTGCTTCTGATGATACTTGAAACATACCAGGGGTCTTCGAGTCCATCTGCACACCATGAGGCGGCTTCCTAGGTCTTCTATTACCTTATTCCGTTATTCTGTGACTTTGTAAAAGTAATTATAGTCCTTATTTTCTGAGAGATGAATGCAGGCTGCATTCTCAGTGGCCGATGTGTTTTTCAAAATAATAGAATTGCTATAATAATATAGTACTGTTGTTTATAGATGGTCTTAGTTGAATGTTTAAAACCAAAAGAGTTTGATGAGCTAGGTCAGGGCAGAGATGGCATTCTGCCTCCATCACAGAGTCTGACAGCCCTGGATTCAAATCCCAGCTCTGCCACCAATCAGCTGTGTGACTTTGGGCGAGTGACTCTGTCTCTCGGAGCCACAGTCTTCACGTCTGTGAAATGAGGATAACCAAGTTTCCCTTAAGGAGAGGAGTTGGGCATTGAAAGTTTTTCGCTTGCTCAGCATCCTTGCCCCATTCCAGGACCAGCAACTTCTCCCATCTTCTGGGAAACTATATTGCCTACGTTATAACTGTGGCCTTCTAGTCTAGATTGCTGACAGCCCCCTCTCCCCAGGGGGACTCATGACCCACTCCTGGCCAATCAGCTTCCTTCCCTGGGAAGAGAGTGGCTCACGCTTTCTTCCCATGCAGCCACAAGCTAGAGGGATGCCAGCCTGGAGCTGCCTGTCACCATGGGTCCTGCGGGTGGGGGAGCAGGCGTGGCTGGATCCAGGTAGTCAAGTGAACTCCTTAGCGCTCCATCTGTGTCCATCTCGCGGCTCCACTCTCCTCCATGCTGGTTTATACAGGTCCCAGGCCCATCTCTGAACCAGTCATTCCGACCATTCCTCATTGGCTAAGCAGTCAGAAAGTGGCTGAGGGTCACATCCGAAGGGAGGATGAAGGTGCTGCTCCCAAAGCAGGGCACTGGGTCATGATCAGCCAAGGTGACAGGCTGGCTCCAGCACCCCATGGCAGAGAGAGCAGTGTGGAGCTGTGAAGAGACCGACTGTGGGCTCAGAAGTCAGCACGGCCGGAGGGAGAGGCGCGGGGTCGGGTGGGTGACAAGAAAGAAGCTGAAAAGAGAGGTCAGGACTGGGTCTCAAGGGGCCTCGTATGCCCCAAGTAACGGTGAGGTTTTCACATCAGTGGGGTTATTGCATGAAGGGGTGAGGCAGGTCCTTAACACCTGACCCCACTCCCCGCCAAATCCCCACCCCAACGCTGGACCAGCTCTCATTTATCAGGGGACGTTCTCATTGAGGGGAAAATGAACACTTTCCAGATTCACCAAGAGGAGGAGTTATAGAACTGAAGGGAAGAGAGAGAGAATATGCATATACCCATTGAAAGGTATAGTATCTGAGTGATGACCGTGGATCCAGAATTGCCCCCAGGCACTTTTCATGAATAGGTTTATGCTCACCACAATCCTCCTCGGGGGTCAGGATTACAATAATAATAGCTAAAGTTTGCCTAACATATGCTAAGGGCTTTATTTATACACAGCATCTTAATTCTCATAACTGCCCTCCGAGATAGGCATTATTTCAACCCCCTCCCCTGCCCCATTTTACAGAAGTTATACACTGAGGTCCAGAGAGATGAGGCGATTTGCCTGAGGCCACACGGCAACCAAGCAGCAGAGGTGGGATTTGAACCTGGGTGTGTGGTGATTTCATACAACTCTAGCCTGGGCTCTTTTTCTCCTCCTGAGATATTTTCATTTGGTCATTTCTGGCACAAGGATGATGCTCTCAGTGTCACTGGAGAAGAAGATGGTCCTCCGCTGGACCTCAGTCACGTGGGGCCGCCTGATCACGGGCAGGAGGCTGGCCAGGACTGCGTTGAGGATGGCGGTCACATAGCCCCAGCCTACCTGGCACTGACCACCGTGGTACATGGAGGAGGCTACGCAGGCTTCCTTGGCGAACGGCGAGGCCAAGCTGATGGGGAAAACCAGCAGGCCCATGATGGTGGCGATGGCTGGAGACAGCAGGAAGGAAAGCCAGTGTGTTGGTTCAGGGGCCCTGGGCTGACTTTGCATCCCAGTCCTCCCATCCACTCACTCATCATCCATCATCCATTCACTTATTCATTGGCTCACCTATCCTTGTATCCACCTATCACTCAAGCAGCCTTCCAGCCATCTGTCCACCTACTCACCCATCCTTTCAACCACATTCTGGTCCACTCAGGCTCTCCATTCCTCTACCTATCCATTCACTCATCCATCCATCTGTCCAACCACCCACTTAGCCCCATGCCCCCCACCGATCCCTGCATCCATCCATTCCTCCATCCATTTTCCCCATCCATCTAGCCATTAATCCATATATTCAGTATTACATCTACTGATGCATCCATCCATCAGCTCATCCACCTACTTACACACCCCACTCCACACATCCACCAACCCACCCATCCATCCATGTAATCATTCCGCAAAACTGTCAGGGGCTCTGTGGAAGGCACTAGAGATACTAAGCAAATGAACCAGACACCTCCTCACTTTGGAGGCAGTCCCAGCACAGGAGAGTCATGGGACCTCCAGCCCCCTTTCAGCCACACTTGTCCACTTGAAGTTTCTTGACTGTGCCTTGCTCTCTTGTCTCTCTATGCCTTTGCCCCTGATGTTCGCATTACCCGAAATGCCCTTCCACATTTGGTTAACTTCCCACTCATCCTTCCAGATTCATCTCAGTGACGCCTCCTCCAGGAAGCCTTCCTTAACACCCCCTCCAAACACTGAGTCAGGTCCCTCTTGGAGTTTTTCCTTACATCCTGTGCTCATCATTGTGCCAAATATCCACCGAGTTATAACTGCCACCCCCACTAGACACTGTGCAAGCTGATGACAAGGACTGTGTCTCCACTCATTGATTCGACAAATATCTAGTGAGCTCTATGTGCAGAGCACTGTGTCAGACGCTGGTGATGTCAAGGCAGACGTGTCAAGGCAGACGTGTCCTTGACCTCGCAGAGCTGATGTTCTCGTGGAGAGAGATGCACAACAATCAGGTAGGCAGATGAGATATTTCGGGCTATAAAAAATAGAAAGCAAGGCAAGAGGAAAGAGACTCTAAGGAGAAGGGGAGCTCCCTTACCTTGAGGTCATGGGAGACCCCCACTGAGAGAGGTATTTGAGCAGTGCCCTTAATAAAGTGGGAGGAGCAAGCTGTGAAGATCTAAGAGAACATTCCAGGCAGAGGGAACAAGCTTGGTGCTTATGAGCAACAGAAAGCAAGCCAGTGTGGCCGGCATGTGCTGAGCCTGGCGAAGCCAGTTAAGAGATGAGGTCAGTGAAGGAATAAGGCCTCCTCAGTGGAGCCTCATGGGTAACAGGAAGTCATTGATGCGGTGGCTTGATCTGATTTCAGTTTTAACAGGTCTCACTTGGCCAAGGTGTGGCAAACAGACTCTAGGGGACAAGGGTGGCAGCAGAGAGATGCATGAGGTGGTCAGCTCTAACCCAGGTGGGAGATGGTGGAGAATTAATTGGATGAGGGTTACCACCAATCCTGAGCTAGATCATCCAAAGCCGATGTGTGAATTAGAGAAAAGCAACCCTCGGGACTTGGGGGCTTTGGAGGTGGCTCAGTGATAAATGATCTACCTGCCAAGCACGAGATACGGGTTTGATCCCTGGATTGCGAAGGTCCCGTGGAGAAGGAAATGGCAACCTTCTCCAGTATTCTTGCCTGGAGAATTCCATGGACAGAGGCACCTGGCAGGTACAGCCCATGGGGTCACAGAAGTGTTGGACACAACTTAGCGACTAAACAACAGAAACAACAACATTTCTTCTGGGCAAATGCAGCTCTCAGCCCTCCCAGCCTCAGCTGGATGCCCTTGTGCAGTGCCCAACCTGCCCAACTGTATATGTGGTCCTGGTAAAAATGATGCAAAGTGGATGCTCAGGAGAGAAACAAGGAGGACAACTTTTAGGATTGGGCTTGGATAAGGGCCAGAGAGAGTGATGTTAAGGATATCATTCCCTACCCCCAATTTCTGGCTAAAGGATCAGGAATAGTCTGCAGTCGTAGGGTTTATCTCTGAAATTCAACCAAGAGGCAAGTCTCTGCTTATAGGCTCGCTCATTCATTCATCCATTCATTCCAAAAACATGTCTGGAACACTTATATGTGACATCAAATTTACCTGCTGCTGCCTGTACCGCTGGCACTGGACCACTGCCCCTCCATGGGCACAGTCCTTTGGGGGCAAGGGCCCAGGACAGGAGGAGAATTGCACTGAAAGCCAATAGGAGCCAGCCTCCAAGGAGCATTGCAGCTGAAACCTGCCAGGAAGAGAGAGGAGGACAGTGTTGACTGGGGTGGGGCAGTCATGCACTCCCTCTGCTTAACTGATCAGCTGCTGAGTCCTCGAAACCCCCCAAGGTCTGTGCTATTATTACCCCTGTTTTGTTGTTGTTATTCTTTAGTCACTAAGTCGTGTCTGACTCTTTGCAACCCTATGGACTGTAGCACGCCAGGCTTCCCTGTCCTTCATTATCTCCCTGAGTTTGCCCAAACTCATGTCCATTGAGTCAGTGATACCATCCAACCATCTCATCCTCTGTCGTCCCCTTCTCCTCCTGCCCTCAGTCTTGCCCAGCATCAGGGTCTTTTCCAATGAGTCGGCTCTTCACATCAGGTGACCAAAGTATTGGAGCTTTAGCTTCAGCACCAGTCCTTCCAATGAATATTCAGGGTTGACTTCCTTTAGGATTGGCTGTTTTCATCTCCTTGCTGTCTAAAGGACTCGCAAGAGTCATCTTCAGCACCACAGCTCAAAAGCATCAATTCTTCAGCGCTCAGGCTTTGCTATGGTCCAATTCTCAAAGCTGTACATGACTACTGGAAAAACCATAGCTTTGACTATATGGAGAAGCCTGGTAGGCTACAGACCACGGGGTCGCAGAGAGTCAGACACGACTGAGCGACTTCACCTTCACCTTTTCTTTACTGAGTACCTGCTATACAGCAGGGTCACCAAGAGAGGCACCTTTGTATTGGTTTTGAAGGCTGTGTTATCTTCCTTAGGTGGGCTTCCCAGGTGGCCTAGTGGCAAAGAATCCGCCTGCCAGTGCAGGTGACGCAAGAGTCCCTGGGGTCAAAAAGAGTCAGACTGGACTAAGCACGCACACAGGCTTGCTTAGAGGTGCTGAACTGGGCGTCCCAACCCATTGTCGCGATTGTTGAATTGGTAATTCGCATCAAAACAGAGACTTTCAACATCTTAGCAATGGTTTTCAAACCTAGCGGTGCTTAGAGGGTGACCAGGCAGGTGTGTACAGATTGTGCACTGCACAACTCTAGGAGCTGGGAGTCAGCACAGAAATGCTTATTGATTATAGTAATTCTCCAGCAGATGGCCGTACAGTGTCCTGAGCAAGGGGCACCATTTCCTAATTTGTATAAAGGTACTGCATGGGCCAGCAGCTGCCTTCAGAATCATCCTGGGTGTTTGCTAAAATTCACATTGCCAGACCCCACCCCATACCTACAGAGTCAGAGGTTGGAAGGGAGGTGGGCAGAACTTGGCTTTTTTTTTTTTTTTTTTTTTTTTTTTGCGCTGATGCATTTGAGAATGCCCTGCTCCCGACCCCTCGAAGCTGCAATACATTGACAAGACTACGTCTCACCTTCCAGGCGAAGTCAGGAATATCATCCAGGGACTGGAAGTTCCCACAGCTCTGGTTCCAGCTGTCACCCTGAGGCCAGGAGCAGTAGGCGAGGACACCGAAGGAGAAGGTGGTGGTCTGGAACCAGGCAGGGGAGACGAGGCTGACAGCTGAGATGCAGGTGAGGGAAAGCCCCAGAGCTGCCCACACACTGCCCACCATCAGGGCATGTCAGTGACCTAGGAGTCAACAGACAAGATTTGTGGAAGGAGGAAAATGGGGTCTGGAAAGGATGTCCCCGTTTTCCCCACCAGCCAGGCATCTGGTCCTGTCTTTGGATCCCAGGTCATTAGCCTCGCTTTGGCCTGGGACGCACTGGCAGGTCTTCATAACTGGGGTGGAGCTCTTCCCTAACACATTCTGGAAGTTGAAACTCCAAATTTTAGAATAAACGTTAGTGCTTACACAGACTTTGGCACACAACCAGTCCTCCTGGGAAATGAACATCACTGGTCCATGCAAGCCCCCTCTCATGTCTCACTCATTCATTCGTTTCTTTATTCATTCACTCTGCCTATCAAGCCTTGCACTGTCCCTAAGGTCTGCTTCTACACAGAGAGGGGACCTTTCTCAAAACCACACACAGATGCTGTGTTTCTAGCAACCACCCTGCTCATCGGCTACCTCCTCCCAATCTCTGACCATTATTTAATGTTTCTCTTTTTGTTTGGAGGTATTTTTGCAAAACTGATACTGTTCAGTCTGTGTGTATTTTTCATGTACACAAATGGCATTGCTTTATTGCTGTTTAATGTGTTGCCACAGAGGTCAGGTAGCACCTGGACTCATCCTTAAATGTCTCTAAACCATAGGATGCCGAGAGTTATTTAGTTTTCAATTCTTCTTCAACCCTTCAAGGAGAAAGTTTCTGTAAGAGCTGCAGGGTCTTAAACACCCCCCAATCATCTGTCAGTCTCCTCTGTTGAAAGACGGGGAGCCTTGAGGAGGCAACGGAGTCTAGTGAGACTTGGGGGATGAGGTTGGACTTTTCTTGTATTTGTTGTAATGGTTTTATTCTACTTATTAGTTATCTAGTGGCACCCCACTCCAGTACTCTTGCCTGGAAAATCCTGTGGACGGAGGAGCCTGGAGGGCTGCAGTCCATGGGGTCGCTGAGGGTCGGACACCACTGAGCGACTTCACTTTCACTTTTCACTTTCCTGCATTGGAGAAGGAAATGGCAACCCACTCCAGTGTTCTTGCCTGGAGAATCCCAGGGATGGGGCATCCTGGTGGGCTGCCGTCTATGGGGTCGCACAGAGTCGGACACGATTGAAGTGACTTAGCATTTGACATTTAAATTTATGTTAATGAGAAATCGAGTTGCTTTCAAGTTCAGTCTTACCAAAATAATAATAGAGTGTTGGAGGAGGAGGCTAAGGCAGGAAGGTGGTTTGCTAATAGCCAAAGTTGTCACTGATGGTCAGAAGCAAGGTCCAGCAGGGCTGAGGCAGCCCAGGGGCACCGAGGGTCAGGAGCCACTGAGCCAGCCAGGTACATTGGCACGGAGCTTCCAGGACCAATGCTCTTCAACCCTGGGTTTCACTTGGGGACCCAAAGCCCAGCCAGCACGTACACTTGGCCAGAGTCCTGGGCTTGGAGGCCAGCCAGTCCCTCTAGCGTTTCCCAGCTGTGTGACTTGGAGCAAGTTACCCCGTTGCTCTGGGCCTCGGTTTCTCCATCTGTAAAAGCAGATTCTAAATCCAGGGGGCAGATAGTGTTGGGTTCGATCACTGAGCAGGGCGATGAGGTAGAAAGAAACACATGAACCACCACGTTTCCCCGGGGTGACCTCGGGGAGGTCACCTCATCTCTCTGGAAGTGGGGCCATCAGGGTTGTTGTGAAGGTTCTTTGGGGTCAGATGCAGCTGTGTTGCAGGGAGAGGGGGCTGAGCTAAGCCTGAGAAGGGAGGTCGGGGTTAGGTGGCATACACACTTTATTCCCAAGCTTAGAAAAACCTCATGGCAGCCAGCCAGCAAATGAGATACAGTGCCTTGAAGTGAGGGAGGGTGGGTTTTTTTTGTTTTTTTTTTTTTCCTACACTGAAATCAGCCTCAACTTTGGGGTTGGCAGGATCCTGAGGGGTGTAATTCCAGCCAGGAAGCTGGGGAGCCCAGAGCAGACTGAGGCCCACGATTTTGCCTCTCTCTGGCTGCCCCAGTGCCTCTCCAGGCATTTCTGACCTTGAAAGGAGTTTTGTTCTCCAGATAATATGCTCTGTGTCACCTGGGAAAATCACACCAACCATCCAGGTGCCCAGAAACTTAAATGAGGCATTATAACCCAAAACCACATCCGGCCGGGTTCCAATTAGCTGGAATTCACCTAAGGGAAACTTGAAAGGGATTGGATATTTTCTCCTCCAGCTCGGGGCTTTGCTGTTCAAGGCAGTTGACAATTTTCTTGAGCACTCTTCAAGGCCCATTCTAAACTCTTTCAGTGCTTCATTCGGTTTAAGCCTCATGGTTCCCCCATGGTAGGGTAGGTACTACTCTTATCTGAGTTCCCATTTGACAGATAGAAGCCTCAGGAAGTGAGCAGAGGGCCAGGGTCTCAAATTCAGGGAATGGGACTGCTGACTCTGAGCCCTAAACCCAGAGTGATATTAAGGAATTCGTTTAACGTCAGATACCCTAGCGTTTTTCAGGGGCTATCCAAGGTTAAAGTTTGGTCAACCCTCTCCCCTGCTCCAGCCAGGGAGCCTGGATGGGCTCAGGGGAGCCATAGACAGCCATGGCAGGAGGGGACCTGGGACTTGGGAGTTTAGAGGTGGCTACTAGTGTCTTACTATGTCCTTGTAAGTCCCTTTCTCATTCTGGCATCCATGTGTCCTCATCCATCAACTGGAAGGAGTTGATCATTCGTTCATTCAGCTTTTGTTACCTTCATAGATACAGCAGGGAACAAAGCATCGTGCCTGCCCGCGAGGAACTTCAGGTTTGGAGGGCAAGACAGGGAAACAAGAGAGAACAATATGGTCCATCCGTCCATCCACTCAACAAATTTACTGAGTATCTCCTATGTTCTAAGAACTATTCTGCTGCTGCTGCTGCTAAGTCACTTCAGTTGTGTCCGACACTGTGCGACCCCATAGACGGCCCACCAGGCTCCCCCGTCCCTGGGATTCTCCAGGCAGGAACACTGGAGTGGGTTGCCATTTCCTTCTCCAATGCATGAAAGTGAAAAGTGAAAGTGAAGTCGCTCAGTTGTGTCCGACCCTCAGCGACCCCAAGGATTGCAGCCTTCCAGGCTCCTCCGTCCATGGGATTTTCCAGGCAAGAGTACTGGAGTGAGGTGCCATTGCCTTCCCAGAAGAACTATTCTAGTGCTGGGGATTTAGTAGTGAGGAAAACAGACAAAAACAACCGTCCTCATGGAGCGAGCCACAGAGAAAAATGAAGCCAGGAAGGGAGATGGTGAATGGATAGGGAAGGGTCATGGAAAGCCTTGTGAGAAGGTGACCTGTGCAGGAGCTGAGGGAGGAAGCCGTGTGGATCTATGGGGGAGGAATATTCCAGGCAGAGGGCCAAGCAGGTGCAAAGGCCCTGAGGCGAGCCTGTACTTGGCATGTTGCAGGAAGCAAAGAGGCCCCAGTGACTGGAAGGGATGAGGAAGCGGGGAGAGTGGGAGGCTTTGTAGGCAATGACAGATCTTTGGCTTTTAATTTCTGAGTTAGATGGGGAGTCTGTGGGTGGTCTTGAGCAGAGGTGGGACATGACTTGTCTCAGTGTTTTAAAAAGGTCAGCTTTGGCTTCTGGGTGGAGAAGAGGCAGAAGAGAGGGCAAGGGAGAAGGAACAGGAAGCAATTTCAGTGGGTCAGGTGAGAGACAGTCAGTGGGTCGGATAGAGAAGACACAGGGAGGGCAGGGGCAGATTTGGGATCTATGTTGAAGGTCAAAGGTAGGTCCCGCCAACTGGATTTGCTTATGGACTGGACTTGGAGTGTGAGGGACGGTGGGGAGGCAAAGATGCCTCCAGGGCTTTTGACCTTGGCACCTGGGATGGGCGAGCTGTCCTTACTTCTGCCGGGGAAGCTGTGGGAGGGGCTGGTTTGTCAGGAGAAGGGAAGCTCTCTGAGCGTGGTGTAGCCCAAGTGAAGTCTGAGGTGTGTATTTCACCAAGCCATCAATCAACGGATGCAAACAGACACAGCATCACACCAGGGGACAGCCCAGGACGCCGTCGGGGGCAGGCGCAGAGCAGGGGCCCCTGGGTGCCAGGCGGACATCCACGCTGGAATCTGAGGATGCGCGAGTTGGGGTTGGGTCAGGACGCTGAGCCGCACTCCTTGTCTCATCCTCCCAGCCACACAGCCTGCTCAGCCCTGGCTGCTCGTGCGTTTCCAGCTCCGGTACAAGCTGGCCGTGTGCACTGGGTCAAACTGTGATGTAACGTAATGACTCTAGCTTTTGTTTCCCCATTGCAGTGGACTGAATGTTTGTGTGCCTCCGAATTTATATGTTGAAATTCTACCCCCAACGGTGATGCTGGAAAAAGGTGAGCCTTTGGGAGGGGATGAGGCCATGAGGGTGGACCTTCCATGAAGCTTAGAAAAGAAACCCCAGAGACCACCCTTGCCCCTTCTGCCATGTGAGAACGTAGCAAGAAGACAGCCATCTGTATACCAGGAAGCGGGCTCTCACTAAACACCAAAATCTCCCTGATGTTGGAATTCCTAGCCTCTGGAACTGATGGAAATAAATTTCTGTTGGTTATAAGCCACGTAATCTATGGCACTTTGTGTATAGCAGCCTGAATAGACTAAAACATCCACCCCCAGAAGGATGGCTACATCCTAGACCAGGGGGACTTAACCTTTTGGAGGTGATGGAGTCCTTTGAAAATATGATTTAAAAGCATGGCTATATTCTTTATGCAGACTTACTTGCACACACACACACACACACACACATACTACTGTAATTTCAGGGGCTCGTGGACCCTTAAAGCTCATTATAGCTCCCGGACAATACTTTCCTCTCCCCCTAGTCTTGACCTCACCTCCCTCTTCTCTCCAGACTCACCTACTTCAGGTCAAGACCCTCCAATGTGGCTACTTCTCAGGCTCCAGTTTTGAACGTAAGTCTGTGACCTGGTGACAGGTGTCCTCCCGTCCAAAGGAAACAGTCAGGCTGGTGAACAAAGCCCAGGAGTGCGATAAGCTGGCGTGTGTGTTTTTCCTTCCCAGTTTCTTAAACTGACAGCCTGTCACTGGGCTGCTGGGTGGGCTGGGCAAAGAGAGAAAAGCCAGCCCCAAATCAGAATGGGGTGAGGGCGTGGTGTTTCCGGGGTAGGAGAAGGTGTGAATGGGGATTAACCGAGATTAAACGCCAGGTGTTGAAATTCTTGCCATTGTGCTCTCTGCCTTTCTGCCTTGGTAGTTCTAGTTGAGGGATATTTCTCTGGGATCTGAATATCCACCCTGCGGGCTGTGAACTTCCAGAGGGTAGGTTCCGGATCTGAAAAGCCTTTATCCAGTAGGTGCTTGTCTTGCCTTTTGCTGTAAATGATGGAAGTGCAACTCCAACTGGCTCAACAAGAAACGAGAAATGTGTCAGCTTACATAACTGAGAATTCTGTGGTACAGCTTCAGGCACAGCTGGCTCCAGGTAAACAAGCAGCGGCCCCCCGCTCTCTCTTTCTCTCCATCTCTCAGCTCTGTTCCTGCTAAGGCGGGTTTACCCTCAGGCAGATTCTCTCTCACAGTGTTGGCTTCTGGTGCCTCCAGGCTCAGCTGCTGTGGCTGCTAAGTCACATCAGTCGTGTCCGACTCTGTGTGACCCCATGGACGGCAGCCCACCAGGCTCCCCTGTCTACGGGATTCTCCAGGCAAGAATACTGGAGTGGGTTGCCATTTCCTTCTCCATTGTCTGAAAGGTAACCAAAGGTAATTAACCCCAGAGAAAAGAAAGCTCTTCTTCACACACAGTGGCTGCAATTCCTGTGATTAACTCTCACGGGACAGACGTGGGTCCCATCCACGAACCGAAGACTGTGGCCAGGGAAATGGGATCCTCTGATTGGCTGGACCTAGGACCTGGGCTCAAGGGTTAGGGGTCGAGGGTGGGAGACGGGGGATGAGAGCAGGCGTGTCCTGACATCCACCACACTGGAACCACACGAACGAAAGGCGGGGCGTGGGGTGGTTTCTAGGAGGACAACCAGGGTGCTGTTACAGAGGACAGGGAAATGGATGCTGGGCAGGTGAGAACAAGAGGCATCACTCTGAGGCCATAAATGCTGACACGACAAATGAGACAAAGGGGAAGCAGGAGGATTGAGACTGAGACTCAAGTCCTAGCTCTGCGACTCACTCTTGGTGTGGCCTTACAGCATCTCTGCTTTACTGGGCCTTAGTCTTTCCACTATAAAATGAGGGCGTCTGGAATACACCAAGGTTTTGGAGAGATGATTGCTAGGGTTTTTTTTTTTTCCTCCCACTCAGTCATATATTAATTCTCTTTTTTCTTTCAGTCAATATTTGTGGAAGGGCTTCGGGGTTAGTCTCAACTGGATCTGAATCCCAGTCTGATTTCTGTCAGGCGTGATTGTTGCACCTTCTCAAGCGTGCTTAGCTGTGTCTTTCCCGGCCACCCAGCAGCCCTGGACGCCATCCAGCCTCTGCTTGCCTGCCCCCGCAGGCGGCCTGGGTCAGACTGCTGCAGTTTGGCCTGGGTCAGGTGGCCTGGGTCAGACTGCTGCAGTTTGGCCTGGGTCAGGCGGCCTGGGTCAGACTGCTGCAACCACTTGGCTAGCTTGGCCTGCGGTGATGAGGCCTGAGTCGTTCTGCCAACAGCCCCAGCTGTGGTCCCAGCTGACCTGGCCGGAGCTGAGGCCAGGGCTTGGGGCCAGGGTTCTGGCGCCTCCTCTCCTAGACTCAGGTGAGCTTCTGGGTGCAGAGCTGGTTTTCCTCATGGCTGCCTGGAGGCATCAGTAACACAGCTCAGATACGAGGAGTGGTTGGGTCCAGTGGTCACTAATGGCAGAGGGGAAACGGGACAGGCCAGCAGATGAAGTTCTTGCCCCTCATCCCTGCCCATTTCATGTGGCTTCCCCCAGAGATGCCCTGAGTGGTGGAATCCCTGGTTGCATTTTCTTGAAAAGCTGTGGCCAATTCAGTCAAGAATGTCTTATATTTGCCCTCCCTCCTTCTCAGTCTCACAGTCCTTTTTCCTTCACTCTTGTTAGGCTGGGATTACATCCCCAATAAGGCATTAGTTTGTTAATCTTGCCTCAGGCTCTGTTTTCTAGGGAACCCAGGCTGAGATCTTAGCTGTGTGACTTTGAATGATTCACTTAACCTCTCTGAGCTTCAGACCCTTTACCTGTGAAAAGGAGATAATAGAGCATCTCTTACAGGACTGTTGTAACATTTAATGAGACAGGCAAAGTACTTAGCTCAATAAATGACATACTTCATTAGTATAATTTCCGTGAATGAGGCACGGGACTGTATTATGTGAAAATATTTATTCAACATTAAACTTCATGAGTACTTATTGCAGGTCAACTCTATTTCAGATATTATGCTAGTGTTTTCTCCCAAGCTCACAGTCTAGAAAGTGAGACAGAGAAGTGATTGGGCAATTACACAACAGGGTCATCAGTGCCCAGTTGGGGCTAGAAGATTCAGAGGCTTTGGCATGGGGGTTGGGGATGGTAGTCAGGGATGGCTTCTCGGAGGAGGTGACATTAAAGCTAAGATCTGAAGGACACGTAGTAGCTATAGATGATGGGCAAGCAGAGGGCACAGTATTCAGACAGAGGCCATGGCATGGGCAAAGGCCTGGTGTTGAGAGAAAACATTTCAAAGAACACACTGGCTCTCAGTCTCAAGAAGCAGGCGAGTTACAAGAGAAACAAAATGAATACGCACCAATGAAAATATGTGAATATGGTCTTTGCCAGGGAGTGTGTGAGTTCTAGAGCTATCCTGTTCAATGTGGTAGATCGATGTAGCCATGTGTGGCTATTTAATTAAAATTAAATACAACTAAAAATTGAGCTCCTGGGTCACACTGGCCGAAATTTAAGTGTTCAATGGTCATCTGTGGCTAATGTTGGACAGTGCAGATATAGCACATCCCTGTCACTGCAGAAAGTTCTGTTGGACAGAGCTGCCAAATCAAGACAGACTTTCTTGAGGAGGGGGCAGATGATGGCAGAGAAGGAAGGAGTCCTGGGAAAGTCCCTGGGAGGCACTGTCCTCTCTCCTTGGGAAGAGAAAAGCCAGGACTGTGAGTAAGGGGTGAGGTGTTGGCTCTGAAAACAATGTACAACCTGACACCTCTTTGGTAAGGGTGTAATCGCTGGGTGTGTGCTGGCTGGCAGCCTCTGACCTGGGAGAGAAGACACAGGAATGCAGGGAGAATCTGCTAAGTTGGGGCTGAACCAGGAAGTCCCGCCCCTCCTGGGGCCAGGAGGACTCTGGGAGTTGTAGTTTGGCACTTTTGGGACTCCCCCCACCTCAAAGCCCCATGTAGGTAGATGCACTGACACTGGGCATGGGCTGGGCATTCCTTGGGGTGCAAAATTGGGAGTGGGCTGGCTAGGGCTGGGGCCACATCTGGGTTTGGGGTTTCTGTGATGAGTGGCAGAAAAAGGACTGTCTTCTCTCTCCCCCACTTAAGTTCTGGGATAGAGAGGAGATGCCAAGATGGAGGACTAAGCTAAATGGGCCCCTCAGAGACATCCAGTTTCAACAGAACCCTCAACCCACACATTCTGGTGAATTGAGATTTGCCCAGAGAGACAAGAAGTTCCCATAAGGTTAGGGGGTAGAGGTAGCAGTCAGTACTCTATTAAAACTGGTGGTTATTCATGCGTTTAATCCAATTAAGCACAGTATTTTCTGAGTACATACTATTTGCCAAGCCCTGCCCTAGGCACTGAGAATCAGGAGTGAAATAGAGACAAAAGCTCCTGCTTCCAGAAGTTCTAGAAAGGGCAGCAAACAATCAACAGGGACTTGCCTTTGCTGATATAAAACACACATAATGGGAAAACCCTACTTTAAAGGTGGATTTTGAGGCATTTTTACTTTCAATCCAACTATTCTCCATACCTCAAAGACACCACTCTGGGCATGGTTGTCAGATTTACTTTTTATTTATTTGTTAAAATATTTATTCGGCTGTACCAGGTCTTAGTTGTGGCATGCAGAATTACGAGTTGTAGCATGCGGGATCTTTTTTTAGTTGCAGCATGCAAACCCTTAGTTACATATGTGGGACCTAGTTCCTAGACCAGGGGTTGAAGAGAAGGAAGAGGTCCTGGGAAAGTCCCTGACTGCTACTGTCCCCCCTCCTTAGGAAGAGAAAAGCCAGGGCTGGGAGTAGGAGGAACATGGAGTCCCAGCAATTGCACAACCAGGGAAGCGCCTGGTAGTCGTATCTAAAAGCCACCGAGTTGGATCCTACTGACGACTGTTCTCCAGACATCCAGCTGATACAGGAGATTATTCTAAGCTGCAAGACGTCATAGAACCACTACCTCACCACTTCTGGGTTCTATCAACGTGGACAAGTCTCCTAGGGAGCCTCAGAATGCTCCTTGATAAGATACGGAGGTGCTGATCCTTGCTCCAAAAGTGCAGATTAAAAGAAACAATGGATATGATGTATCTCCTGTAACAAGAGTCCCTTCTTACACACACACACACACACACACACACACACACACACACAAGGGCAGATAAGGGAGCTCCCTGCCAAATCTCCTGGAGCCAAACAGCATTACATTCTTTTTTCTTTCTTTGACTTCACTGAGGTCCAACTGATATTTTTAGTTATTGTCTCCATACATTTCCTTCCTAAGGAAGGACGCACGAGTCCCAAATGCAATTCAACTTATTTGTGCAAATACTGTTTACAGTGTCTGTAAGCTCTACGAAACTCTGTATCACCAGTGAAGTCCCCGCCAGTATGATGGGTCCCTGGCATCCAGCATACTGTAGGAGCTGAATAGAAACCTATGGAATGAAATGAGTAAAGGAGAGTAAAACAGACATTTTATCGTTCAGGAGAGACTTCCTACGATTCTCTCAGCTTGTCCAAAAAGTCTCTATTCTGCTCACCCTTCATCCCCCACTTCAGCATAAGGCCGCAGGGATGATACACACTGTAGGTGCTCCAGAGGAAATGAGCCGCCCCGGGTGCGAGTCCCCTGCTCGCCGCGAGGAGGCGCGAGCACTACGCACAGACCGGGCTCGCTCCGGGCGCCCGTAGCCCAAACGATTCAATGGGCGAGGCTCTCCCGAGCTCCCAGGCTGCACTAGGCTCTCGGGCGCAGACCCGGCGGCGGTTCGCGGTGTGTGTTGTGGGTGACTCCCGGCCAAAGCCGGGGGCTAACCCCGGCAACGCAAGCAGGCATCACGTACAAATGTTCTGAGTCAGGCGAGGCAGGGTCGGGGCTCTAGGGCCAGGAGCGCTTCCGGGAGGAGTTTCGGTGGAAACTCGCGACCTCTGACCTGCCGGACCGTCCCCCCGGTCCCGGCGCCAAGCGAGAGCTCGAGTCCGCGGGCTGAGCTCCGCCCCGGGGCCCTCCGCGCAGGCGCCGCCGGCCGCGGTTCCCATGGCGACGGGGGGCGCTTCCCAGCCCGAGGCCCCGCCCCCAGCAGGCTAGGCTGCGCGGGGCCGCGGGCGACGCAGGCAGGTGCCGCGGGCTGCGGGCAGGTGGCGGCGCGGCGCGGACCGGAGGCGGCGGCGGCTCTAGGGTAGGTTGCGCGGCGGCCGCGGCGGATCGGGGCCGGCCATCAGTCCCGTGTCCCCGGCCTGTGAGGGGATAGAGGAGGCTGTGGCCAGCAGTGGCTGCCAAGTTTCTACTCCGCTGAGGCCCCCGGAGAAAAGTTGACAAAGTTAGCCTGGAAAGAGGTGGGGACCTGGTGGATCTCCCCGGGCTCTGGATCTCCGGGGAAGGGGCATCCCGACTTGAGAGCCGGAAGGTCTGTCTCTCCAGACTTGGGAGTGGAGCCCGCGGGAAGATCCAGCACTGGGCAGCCAATGGATCCCGCGCCACTTGGCTGGGGACCTGCGAGTCGATATTCGGAGTGGATCTGGCGCCGGTGGCCCGGGGTCCCATTGGGTCCCCAGCCTCGGGTGACTGTGGATGGTGATTGAAAACTGGGAGCTAGTTGATCCCTCTCCCCTGCCCCCCACTGGTCCGAGCCTTGGAAGTGATTCCGAGAGGAGACCTGGTGGCCGGGAACTGGGGGATCGTTGGAGATCCGGGCTACTCAGCCTGCGACTGCTAGGATCTGGACGACCGTGCGGGTTGGAGGCCCAGGAGGTGGACACTGGGAAGCGGGGGTGCGGATCGAGGCGGAGCCGGAGGCAAAGGGATCCTGCGGGCAGCGGAGGCGGTGGAGAGAGCGGCGCGCCGGGCCCCGCGGGCTCCGGACGCGCCCTCTCCACCGGGCCTGCGCCCCCCTCCGCTTGCCTTCCCAGGGCAGAGGCTCCCTGATGAGATTAAGGCTCAATCCCCCTGCTCCCCGGCAGGCTCGGCTGGCTCCCACCCCGCTGGCGGCGCCGCCTAGGGCTACAGGCGGGGCCCTGGGGAAGGGAAGCGGCGCATTGACCCCCGACCTGGGCCCGACCTTTCCACACCCTCCTAGCAAGCACCCGGCGCGTAGCCGGGGCGCCGCGCCCCGAAACCCTGCTTCTCCTCTGGTCCGTGGCGGGTCCGTAGTGGCGCGGGCGTATGACCTGCGCGCGCCACCTGGGTGGCCAGGGCTTCCTGCCCGCGGGACTGAACTTTCTCCAGGCAGGAACTGCCACTACCTTTAGGAAAGGAAAGGACTGTACCTGTTGCACAAAGAAAGTGATTTTTCTTTGCAGCTTCTTTGTGACCTTGGACAAAACTCTTAACATCTCTGAGCCCAGATCTCCCTTCGGGGCACAATGGAGTGGGGGTGGGGTCGCAGTCCTCCCTTTTCTGGGTAACTGGCGGGATTAATAGGTATAAAAGATGTGAAGCAGGTATGGGCTGTGTAAATACTAGTGGACCCTCATTCTGTGACCTCTCCTCTCCCTTGTCTCATCCCCTGCCGCCTCCCCTAGGGTATCTGAAGGAAGGTTCAAGAAACTCAACTTGCTATCTTTTTAAACTGCAGGATTAGAGAGATATTTAACTTGGTCTTTCTTCCAAAGGGGTTTAATTGCCCCTCTGATCCCCCTTGCAGAGAGAAGCTCTGAGGGTTTGGCTAATCAGTAACCTGGCCATTTGGACAAGACTTCTCCTTTGGCCCAGCTTTTCCTTTGCTAATGCATCAGAGCTCCTGGGCAGACATGCATTCACCCCCAGACACTGACATCTCACCCATGGGACAGTTCCTGAGGGAGTTGTGCAGACACTCGTTGAGGTCCTCGTGGTTTTAGGGGGAATCTTTTTGAAAGGATTGGCATGCTTGACAAGGGTGCAATTATCCTAGAGAAGTACAGGGTTTCATTCAATACTGTGTCTAGGTACGTGAGCGGCTCTTTGGTCAACTAGGGTGTGTACTGAGCACTTACTATGTGGAGGACACTAGAAATGACGCGATCCAGAGCAATATAGGATCTGTCCTTCTGGCTTGCAGTCTAGGTATGAGCAATCAACTTGCCCTGTAGTTGTAGAGACAACTGTACTGATTCTTGATGTTGGGCGTACAGCCCTCACCCCAGATTCTGGAGGTGCCCCACCCGCTTTGAAGGCCCTGGGGGTTGGTTTTTATTCAGGACTGATCTTGGCAGGAGAATGGAACAGTCCACTATCTTGTCCTGAGCCTTTCTCCCCTCTCAGCACCCCCAGAATACATCTCTAACCAACTCAGAAAGAGAGCCCCAAAGGGAATGTTTTAAAAGGGCATTCATTCATTCATTCAAGAAATATTTCAAGACAGTGTGTCAAAGAGAAGGCTAGTGGTCACACCCTTAAGGGGCAAAGTCTATGTGAAAAGAGGCAATTGTCTGGGAGGAGGGGCTGAAGACTTATGGCCTGGGGAGGGATGGAAGGCAGGGAAGCTTTCTTGGAGAGCTGGTCTACCAGTGGGGAGAGGATGGTGCGCTGTAAAGAGAACAGAAAGGCCTGGACAGAGGAAGGAGTGTGGGGTGTTGGCAGGAGAAGCTGGAAGGGGCCAGGTCAGCTATTCCCAAGGATCTGGACTTTATTCCAGGGCAGTGGGGCACTGTGGAAGTTTCTCTGGGGGAGAAGGATGGCATCAGATGTGTGTTTTGGGACGCTTGCCCATCTCTTGGGGAGGTTGGATGAGAGTGTGCCAGGAGGCTGGAGACTGCTCAGAAAATCCAGGTGAGGGGTGACGATGGTACTGAACTTGGATAGAGACAGTGGTCAGTGTCGTGTTTAGAGAGCTGCTCAGTTGAAGACCCTTTCTGGAGGCCAGGCAGTCAGTCTAGAGAAGGAAACCCCCAGGGGAAGTGGCCTAAATATTTTGAATGTCTGTGTTTCATCCCATTCAGCACACCTTCCTGTGTATCAGTTGTCCACCTGCCCTTGGGAGGGTCATGAAACTTCCAGGTCCTCCCGGGACTTCACCCTGGAAAGCTCACCACCTTCCTATGGAAGGACGTAGGGCTTGTTTTTCCCGATTTACAGATTCAGGACTCAGTGGTGTGGCAGCAAGGCCTTTGCCAGCCCCCAGTGGCAGAACAGGGATTTGAACCCACTGCCCACCTGCAACTTGTGCGTGTTTGGAGTCAGGGAGGTTGAGCAGAGAAACCATGAAGGTTGGTGAGGTTGGGTCAGGATGCAGCAGGGGTAAACCCAGAGAGGCTTCTAGGAAAAGGCAGGGACAGAAAGGAGGAAGCTGGCCAGGAAGAACTGGGGAGAGAACTTAGAGATAGCACATAACATATCAGAACAACCACTTTTTACCAGACCCTTTACAAGTGCTGGGCGCTGGCGAAGCTCTTTTGTTCTTTTCTAAACGCTTCACGACAGACCCAGGCGATGCTACTTCTGGGACCCTTGATTCTGCAGTTTATCAAACCGAGTCTTCAGGGAGTCCTTCTGCCCAAGCCCACTACAACTCCTGTCACTTACAAGGAAGCTCTAAACTTTGAATTGAGGGATAGACACACACACATTTTTTTCCCCTTCAATGTGATGGATATTTTATTGAGCATTTTCTGTGGGCAATTCAAAAGAGCCCCTGCCCTTAGGAATTCACTCTGCAGAAATCTGGTCCACCCAATGGGAGGAAGGGAGGGGGAAGTCAAAGTGCCACAAATATGGAAATGATTCTGGATTGACTTCTGGGAAGTAGTTATCACTACTGCATTTGCTGATTGCTCAGTTGAGTGACCTTTGAATCTTATCTCCACTGAGAATATACAATATGTCCCCAAAGCCTGCTCTTTGGATGTTTACATCACCGAGTCAGAAGAGATACACACACACACACACACACACACACACACACAGAGTATAATAATATATATAATGTTATATGTGATGACATATATCATGTTATTCCTATAATAATATATATAAAGACTTCCCTGGTTAAGACTCACTCCATAGAGTCCAGTGGTTCTACTGCAGGCGGCAAGGGTTGGATCCCTGGTCCAAGAACTAAGATCCTGTGTTCTGTGCAACACAACCAAAATAATAATAATAATAATATATGTGTATTATTGTGAAAATAACATGCAACACACCAAACACTTCAAAGATGGCAAAATGATTTTATGTAAAGTAAAATAAAATCCCACCCAAGACCCCCAGTCCCACTCCTCAGAGATAACGAAGTCAGCAGTTTCCCTTGACTGTCCAGAAACTTTCCACGTCCATATGCTCTGTTTACTTCCTTCCAAGCCCTTATCACACTCTTAACTATTTTAATTTTTTTTTTTTTTTTGGTCTATTCTGGAGCCAAATGGAAAGAGTTGCATCTTGGTTCTGCCGCTTATCAGCTCTGTGACCTTGGGCAGGTGACTTAATCTCTCTGAGCTGCAGTTTCCTCTTTGGTTTTGCTGTTATTTGGTCACCAAGCCATGTCCTGCTCTTTGCAACCCCATGGACTGTAGCTCGCTAGGTTCCTCCTTCCATGGGATGCTCCAGGCAAGGATACTGGAGCGTGTGCCATTTCCTTCTCCAGGGGATCTTCCTGACCCAGGGATTGAACCTGTGTCTCCTGCATTGGTGGGTGGGGTTTTTTTTAACCGCCAAGCCACCAGGGAAGCCCCTTGCTCATCGGTCAGTGGGATGACAGCGGGTCTCACCTCGGGGGGTTGCTGTGAGGAGGGAAGGAGAAGGCACATGGTCAGTGCTCAGTGTGTGTTGGTTGGTATCATTATTATTCCTTGCGGTGGTTGCAGTGGAGTTGGTATTGCTTCTTGTCCCTCTAGACAGCCCTCCAAGAAGGTGGAAAACCCTGTCTGTCTTCACTGCTATTTCCTTGGTGAATAGTTGTGGAATAAACAGATGAGCAACAGCAATCATAAGTCAAAGAATTTCACACAGAAGTTAAACGTATATCTGAACCCATATTAGACTGAGCTGACTTACTGTACTCTTTTGAAAACCTGAACAATACGCCAGGGCAGGAAGGTGCTGTTGGTTACTGAGCAGATGCCCTGCTGCTGGGCATTCTGAGTGGTCTGTTATCTTGCTGTGACACCCAGTGTCACAGCTAACATCCCTGGTCGTGTGTCTTTGCATACCTGTTGCACTCGATAAGAGGACAGATTCCAGGATGGGGAACAGTTGCAATAAAAGGTATTTAGGATGTCGGTCTTTCCTGTTTGTAAAATGGACACAAGGTGCTTGTGACCATTAGCAGTAAGGTCTGTGAAACACTTGGCAACAAGCAGATGACAAATAAATGATCCTGTGAGTGTGCAGCTGGGGTGGGGGTTCCCAACCGGGTTAGAGTGAGGAGTTCTGCAACACTTAAAGTTGGTTACAGAATTAGATATGAACTCCGGGAGTTGGTGATGGACAGGGAGGCCTGGCGTGCTACGATTCATGGGGTCACAAAGAGTCAGACACGACTGAGCGACTGATCTGATCTGATCTGATCTGAACATCTCTTCGGAGAAGGCAATGGCACCCCACTCCAGTACTCTTGCCTGGAAAATCCCATGGACGGAGGAGCCTGGTGGGCTGCAGTCCATGGGGTCGCTAGGAGTCGGACACGATTGAGCGACTTCACTTTCACTTTTCGCTTTCATGCATTGGAGAAGGAAATGGCAACCCACTCCAGTATTCTTGCCTGGAGAATTGCAGGGATGGGGGAGCCTGGTGGTCTGCCGTCTATGGGGTCGCACAGAGTCGGACACGACTGAAGCGACTTAGCAGCTGCAGCAGCAGCAACATCTCTTGGGAACATTGCAGAGAATCAAGATCCAGACTGCTTGCGTTCAGACCACAGCTTCGTTATTCTCCTGCTGTGTGACTTTGAGCAAAGTAGTTAACCTCCTGGTGCCTCAGTCTCCTCATCTGTAAAATGGGAGTAACAGTGGTGCCTGCCTCCTGAGATGGATGAGCATTAGATGAGTTAATACATAATGCCCTACCTAAAAAAAAGATAAAATGAACTTATGTATAAAACAGAAATACACCCGCAAACATAGAAAACAAATGTATGGTTACCAATGAGAAAAGAGATGGGGGAGGGATCAATTAGGAGTTTGAGATTCACAGATATACATGACTATATGTAAAATAGATAACTAATAAGGACCTACTGTACAGCACAGGGAACTATACTCAATATTTTGTAATAACCTATAAGGGAAAAGAATCTGAAATACAACTAAATCTATAAACTATATGTATATATAACTAAATCACTGTGCTGTACACTTGAAACCAAGCACATTATAAATCAACTATACATCAGTTTAAAAAAATATATGCAAAGTACATAGTGCCCTGTAATGAATGTTCGTGTGTTAGCTAATGTTGTCATTATTATTAGGATCATTATTATTTATGATATTGGTCTGGTTGAGGTTGCTTCTGATTCTTGGAGCTCCAGGGCCTTGGGGAAAGGAGTGACTCAAGACCCCCGCTTCAGTGTGTTTCCCCTTCTGCTCTAGCTGGAGGGTTGTCTGTTAATAGATCACTGTTTACAGGACTCTGTGTCCCCAGGGCGAGCCTTGACCAGCCCACTCTGGCCGTGGGGGGTCTCGAATGCTCTGTGCTTAAGCTGTATTCACACTGCTCCATTGGGAAGGCTATTAGCGGGTTTCAGGGAGCCCATGGTTACGAGGATCGGCCAGAGGCCACCGGAGCTAGATGCAGGGTTAGAAGTCACGTGTTCATTCAGTGAACATTTATCTCGTACCTGTCACTTGGCAAACCCTGTGCTGGCCGTGGGGAAAATGGGATCTGCTGGATGTTGGAGCTGGATTTCCAGAGGGAAAGTCTGGAGTGGGAGTGCTGTGTGGCCCTGCGTAGGTCGCTTCACCTCTCTGAGCATTTCCGCATCTGTGCAGTGAGTCTCAGATGGGCCACGGTGTCACTGAAGATGAGAGAGGACAGTCTTTGCCCAGTGTGTACCTGGCGGCCTCTGCCCTGGCCCCTGGACCCCTAGAGGTTTGGGGGAGATGCCTGAGCCTGCCGTTCCTCTGTCTGCGGAGACCTGGCTTTTGAGAACATTAAGTGTCACTTAGAGTAGAAGAAGGACAGGTAGAGACTGTTCATTCCGTCCCAGGCATGGTGCTCATGACTGTTTTATTTGATTCTCATGTCCCCACATTACAGGTGGGACCACTGAGGCTCGGAGAGGGAGTCCCATGCCCAAGGCCATTGCTGGGAAGAGGCGGTGCTGGTCCTTGGCAGCCTATCTCAGCCCCTGTGCCCTGGGTCCCTCCCCTGTGGCCGCCCTGGGGATCAAGCGGGCGATCCCAGTGTTCCGTCCCACCTCTGCTATGCCATTTCTGTGTGACTTTGGGCAAATGACTTTTCCTCTCTGATCCTCAGTCCTCTTCTACAGAAAGAAGATGCTAAGATTTCCCCCGTGGGGTGGTTGTGGGGTGAGGTGAGGTAACTGTACACATCAGATCAGATCAGATCAGTCGCTCAGTCATGTCCGACTCTTTGTGACCCATGAATCGCAGCACGCCAGGCCTCCCTGTCCATCACCAACTCCCGGAGTTCACTCAGACTCATGTCCATCGAGTCAGTGATGCCATCCAGCCATCTCATCCTCTGTCGTCCCCTTCTCCTCTTGCCCCCAATCCCTCCCAGCATCAGAGTCTTTTCCAATGAGTCAACTCTTCGCATGAGGTGGCCAAAGTACTGGAGTTTCAGCTTTAGCATCATTCCTTCCAAAGAAATCCCAGGGCTGATCTCCTTCAGAATGGACTGGTTGGATCTCCTTGCAGTCCCAACACCACAGTTCAAAAGCATCAATTCTTCAGCGCTCAACCTTCTTCACAGTCCAACTCTCACATCCATATGTGACCACTGGAAAAACCATAGCCTTGACTAGACGAACCTTTGTTGGCAAAGTAACGTCACTGCTTTTGAGTATGCTATCTAGGTTGGTCATAACTTTCCTTCCAAGGAGTAAGCATCTTTTAATTTCATGGCTGCAGTCACCATCTGTAGTGATTTTGGAGTCCAGAAAAATAAAGTCTGACACTGTTTCCACTGTTTCCCCATCTATTTCCCATGAAGTGATGGGACCGGATGCCATGATCTTCGTTTTCTGAATGTTGAGCTTTAAGCCAGCTTTTTCACTCTCCACTTTCACCTTCATCAAGAGGCTTTTTAGTTCCTCTTCACTTTCTGCTATAAGGGTGGTGTCATCTGCATATCTGAGGTTATTGATATTTCTCCCGGCAATCTTGATTCCAGCTTGTGCTTCTTCCAGCCCAGCGTTTCTCATGATGTACTCTGCATATAAGTTAAATAAACAGGGTGACAATATATAGCCTTGACGTACTCCTTTTCCTATTTGGAACCAGTCTGTTGTTCCATGTCCAGTTCTAACTGTTGCTTCCTGACCTGCATACAAATTTCTCAAGAGGCAGATCAGGTAGTCTGGTATTCCCATCTCTTTCAGAATTTTCCACAGTTTATTGTGATCCACACAGTCAAAGGCTTTGGCATAGTCAATAAAGCAGAAATAGATGTTTTTCTGGAACTCTCTTGCTTTTTCCATGATCCAGCGGATGTTGGCAATTTGATCTCTGGTTCCTCTGCCTTTTCTAAAACCAGCTTGAACATCCAGAAGTTCACAGTTCACATATTGCTGAAGCCTGGCTTGGAGAATTTTAAGCATTACTTTACTAGCATGTGAGATGAGTGCAATTGTGCGGTAGTTTGAGCATTCTTTGGCATTGCCTTTCTTTGGAATTGGAATGAAAACTGACCTTTTCCAGTCCTATGGCCACTGCTGAGTTTTCCAAATTTGCTGGCATATTGAGTGCAGCACTTTCATAGCATCATCTTTCAGGATTTGGAATAGCTCAACTGGAATTCCATCACCTCCACTAGCTTTGTTCGTAGTGATGCTTTCTAAGGCCCACTTGACTTCACATTCCAGGATGTCTGGCTCTAGGAGCCCCGCCCCATAAAAAGGTAAGAGTTTGTAAAAACTGTGTATAAGTTATGTCAAGGAATGAGTTTTTGAATCGCTATATAAATCTTCCCTGTTTGTAGTAGCAGAAATAGCAGTAGTAGCAGTAAGTCAACATAATTAGCACTGATGGATGGCTTCTTATACTCTAGTCCCTCGTGTGTTGTTTTATCTGGTCCGTTCTTGGTGCTGGTGTTCCTGTTTTACAGATGAGGAAACTGAGTCCCGGCAAGGTGAACCTCCTCACCCAGAGCTCCCGGCTAGTGAGAGCCCCTTCGCGTGTGTATCTCCTTGGCACTGCCACAGCCGTACTTTCAAAGGCTCCAGGTCAGGGCTGCAGCTCCCAGCCGGCTCTGTGTTGATGTTTCTTTTCTTTTTATTTTGCTTCCTTAGTGACCAGCCCTTTCTGGGGGCCGTCCTGTTTACCCACGGCGTGGTGAGGCACCGCTGGGGGAAGGAAACGCGGGGTGTGCAGGGCCCCCGGGGGTGGAGAGGCCAGTCGGTGCGTTGGGTACACCGAAGCCACTCCAGGAACTCTGCTGCCCCCCTGTCCGGACATGGAGCCTGGCCCTGGTGGGCGCAGTGCCCTGGACTGGGCCAGGGAGTGACTGGGTTGAGGAACTCCTAGGGCCCTTTGACCTGGGATGCTGCCCCAATTTGCCCTCTCCCTTTCGTTGTGGACCCCAGCCCTAGAAAGCTCCGGTCTTGTTTCTAGAATGGATTACCTGCTGGCCACGGGCCGCGTCTGGCACGAGAAGGGGTCCGGGGCTCTGGGAGAGAGCACAGAATATATTAGAGTGAGCTCTACGTCCTAGTCAGGCCCCCGGAGTGCTAGCACCCGCTTCCCTCCTGTATGTCCTTGGGTAAGCCCCTTCCCATCTCTGGGTCTTTTTCACAGGAGGAGGGAAGAACTGGATGAATAAATCCCAGAGCCTCTTATTCCTGCTGCACCTTGTGGGAAGAATCAAAACCAGACCTTTACCTGAAGCACACCAGGCTTTCCCGACCTTCACTATCTCCCTGAGTTTGCTCGGACTCATGTCCATTCAGTCAGTGATGCCATCCAACCATCTCATCCCCTGTTGCCCCCTTCTCCTCCTGCCCTCAATCGTTCCCAGCATCAGGGTCTTTTTCCAGTGAGTTGGCTGTTTGCATCAGGTGGCCAAAGTACTGGAGCTTCAACTGCAGCATCAGTCCTTCTAAAGAATACTCAGGGTTGATTTCCTTTCAGATTGACTGGTTTGACCTCCATGCTGTTCAAGGGACTCTCAAGAGTCTTCTCCAGCACCACAGTTTGAGAGCGTCAATTCTTCGGCACTCAGCCTTCTTTATGGGAAAAACCATAGCTTTGACAGACTTTTGTTGGCAAAGTGATGTCTTTGCTTTTTAATACACTGTCTAAGTTTGCCATAGCTGTTCTTCCAAGGAGCAAGCATCTTTTAATTTCATGGCTGCAGTCACTGTTCACATTGATTTTGGAGTCCAAGGAAATGAAATCTGACACTGTTCCCACATTTTCCCCTTCTATTTGCCGTGAAGTGATGGGACCAGTAGGACCCAGGAAAAAGCACCGTTGGTTGGAGAGTTACCATGTGCTATAACCTTTGCTAGGGAAGTGTTACATGTCTGTCTGCCTGTCAGTCCTCAGAATGACTTGCAGGTGGTATTACTAAACCCCTTGTACAGATAAGAAAACTGAGCCCCAGAGACCCAAAGCCTTCCTCAAGGTCATGTAGCTTGAGGCAAGAGGTGGCGGAGGCTGAATCTGAACTCAGGTCTGCCTCCTGGAAAGCCACCACCCCTTACTCAACACAGGGTCTTCCCACCTCCCCCCAAACTGTGTTGGAAACAGCATCTCTCCTTTCAGAACTTCCAGGCCAGAAGATCCCTGTCCTCCCTTGAGATAGCTGGTCATTTTCATCTTTGTTATTAAGCACCTACTGTGTACCAGGGCCTGGGCTGGTTCCTGGGCGTCAGAGCAGCCTGGGACACGGCTTCTGCCCTCCCGGAGGAGAGAGATTGCCAGGGGTTGGTGGGGAGCCTTGTGCCCAGGGCTGCGATGGGAGGCATGGGGCCCATGAGGACACCAGGGTGGGGATCTTGTTCTCCCGGCCCCACCTTCTGGCAGCCTTGAAGCAAAACCGTTTCCCTCGACACGCTCAGACTTGGATGAGACGGGAACTTTGGCAACCAGCAGACCACCTCCTTCCTGGAGAGGTGCCGCGTGCCTGGTCATTGTCAGATTTCACTGCAGGGAGGAGGCGATAAGACGTCCAAGCGTCGCCTCTCTCCGGATGCCTTCATCACAGTCCCTCTGCCTTCCTTCATTAAAAGGAGGGGATGGGGTGGGGGAAGGGGGGACAGCCAAAAGCTCTGGAGGAATCGTTGGAATGCCCAGAATGCTGGCTGACCCGGCAGAGCCAGTGTGAGCCATCTGCCCTGGCTTTAGTCGGTGCAGCTGGGCAACCTCGGGGGCTTTCAGGGTGTCGCCCAGTTCCCGTGCCGAGGCATCAGCCCACCAGGATGACACTGCTTGGTTGGGAGCCACGCTGCCCCAGGGTCACCTCCTGCCTCTGTTTTGTCCCATGGCATCCCCTCTCTGCCTTGGTGTCCACACCCATGGAGTGGGGTGCCAATGCCTGCCCTTCAGCCTGGCCAGGAGCTCCCAGCGAGGTCCTGTGGGTGACTTTTGGGGTGAACGGCCAGTTGGTGTTGGCGCCAGTCTGTTGGAGTGGGTGGTAATATTAGGTAAAGCCCCCACTGTGTGCATACATCTCTCTGGGGTTCTTTACCTTTACTATTTACCCTTGGCCGGCCCTTCTGCCTTAACATAAGCGCATGCCTGTGCAGTCGTGTCCGACTCTCTGCGACCCCATGGACTGTAGCCTATCAGGACAGGCCCCTCTGTTCATGGAATTGTCCAGGCAGAAATACTGGAGTGGGTTGCCATTTCCTCCTCCTGGGGACCTTCCCGACACAGGGATCAAACCTGAGCCTCTTGTACCTCCTGCGTTGGCAGGCAGATTCTTTACCAACTGTGCCGCCTTGAGGTGGTGGCAAGGTAACTGTTCAGTGCTCCACTGGGTAACTCTCAGTTCATTTTCCAAATTCATCATTTTTATTCTCTTTATCTTTACTACAATACATTTAGTAGTACTTATTGTAGTAGTGCTCAGCTGGGCTTAGTAGTACTCAGCAATAACACGTGCTCATCGTCAAATATTTGGAAATACAGATAAAAAAGAGGAGGTAAGCACTCATATAATCCCACATTCGAAAGATAACCAGGGCTTATCTTTTTCAGTGTGAGTTTTAGACTCTCGCATTTGAATGTGTGATGGAGAGACGTCAGCACCGCATGGTAGACTGCAGAATGTGGGCTTCCTTCTCCGGTGGCTTGGATTCAGATCTTGGCTCTGGAACCTCCTAGCTGTGTGACCTTGGGCAAGTCACTTTCCCTCTCTGAGCCCCAGTTTCTTTGTGAAATAAGATGGCTGTGAGGATCAAATGAGCCGCTGTCTGTGAACTGCTTAGAGACATGCCTGGGATACAGCAAATGTTTACGAGCTACTACTGTTTTATATGAATGGGTATTTATTCTCGTTTTGAGGGCTGAGGCCTTTTCTAACAATGCTGTCATCTGCAACTGGTGGGTTTGGACCTTAGGCTTGGGGGGACACCCTGATGACCTCCTCCAGGCAGGGCCTGTGGTGGGGGCTGGAGAGAAGGGGGGTTGGGCCAGCTGGTTTGGCCGACACAAAGCACCCGGGCAGGCTCACAAGCCGGTCCTGATCTTTATCGCTCAGGGATGCTTCCTGTCCCCACTGAGGCCTGGGCGTTTGTCCCGATTAAAGCCGCTGTCCGTTCCCATCAGGCTGGAGGCGGCCCCTGTAAATGAGCTCAGCGAGAACCCTTCTTCCTCTTCCCTTGGCAGCAGCAGGGATTTCAGAAGGATGGGCTCACCCACACCTGGGAAGAGGGACAGGGTCGGCCGGCCCCCTCTAAGCAGGCCTGAAACCACTGGGGACCCCCGGGAGAGGAAGGGGCTTGGAGAGCTGTCAGGCAGGACAGTTAACGGAGCCTGGCTTTCAGAGGTGAGTTGGGGTTGGTGATGGCCATGGGGGCAGCTCAGTGACCACAGGGGAGTTAAACAGCCTCATCTGCCTGCAGTCTCCTCTGTGCGTGTGTGCGTGCGCGCGCGCATGCGTGTGCGCATGCGTGCGCGCTCGGTCGTGTCGGACTCGGCGATCCCCTGGACCGTAGCCCGCCAGGCTTCTCTGTCCATGGGGTTCTCTAGGCAAGAATACTGGAGTGGGTTGCCATTTCCTCCTCCAGGGAATCTTCCTGACCCAGGAATCGAACCCGCTTCTACCTACTTGCCCAGCGGATTCTTTACCACTGA
The DNA here is from genome assembly GCF_019923935.1 of Bubalus bubalis. Taxonomy (NCBI): domain Eukaryota; kingdom Metazoa; phylum Chordata; class Mammalia; order Artiodactyla; family Bovidae; genus Bubalus; species Bubalus bubalis. Next base: position 7,536,065 of record NC_059173.1, on the reverse strand, counting down.
GCCACCTGGGAAGCCCCTCCTGCTCTGTAAACTGGGGCTGACAGTAGTCTCACCTGGTAGGCTGGTGGTTCTGTGATGAGTGGAGGTCCGAGCACAGCTGGGCCCGCAGCCAGTGCCGCCGCCGCCTCCTCTTTACCGTCATCTAGTATATTTAAGACGACAGTGAGCCAGACGCTATGCTGAGTATACTCGCCAGGATATGGACGCGATCTAAGTGTCTACTGATGAATGAATGCATAAAGATGTGTTGTGTGTGTGTGTGTGTGTGTGTATACATGCATTACTTCCCAGTCATGAATTGTCATTGCCGTGATCATCATCATTTTTTAAATTGTATGGATTTTGGTTGGGCTGTGCCGGGTCTTGGTTGCTGTGCGTGGGCTTTCTCTAGTTGGGGCGAGCGAGGGTTACTCTAGTTGTGTGCGGGCTTCTCGCTGCAGCGGCTTCTCTTGTTCTGGAACGTGGGATCTAGAGTGCTTGGGCTCAGTAGTTTGTGGCGCATGGGTTTAGTTGCCCCATGGCACTTGGGATCCTAATTCCTGGTCCAGGGACAGAACCCATGTTGCCCGCACTGGCAGGCAGATTCTTAACCATTGGGCCACCAGGGAAGTCCTTGTTATTGCTATTATTAATGCTGTCGTCTTGCTGTCTGATTCCACGCCGCTTGACAGTATGTTTAACATGGCTTCACACGTCTGAGCCTGTGATGAAACAGGCTCACTGAGTCAGTGATCAGTAATAGGCAGCCTCAGTGATTATTAGGATTAGTCTTGCTGGCACTACACGCAGCCATTGGACAAGAGGCCGCTCCCTCGCCAAGGTCTGTAATATGGAGCTTCTGCCCCGTTGAGTGTTCTTCTGGGGCTGATCTTGAAAACCAGGTTTTCCTCATCCGTTGTCCACTTCAGTGCCATGCCAAGTTGCCACGCCTGGTCCCCCTTCGGCGGTCCTCCAGGCTCTGTTTATCCACTTCAGCTGCTCTGAAGAGTGGCCTCCATGTCTTGGGGGTTCTGCTGGGATCCTCCGGACTGAATGTTGTACCCACAGTACGGTACATCCCAAATATCTCTCCCAAATTTGGAGGTAATCAATCTGGCTGTTGTTGTTGGGGGATGGTACGAATTTTGCCCCCAGAAACTGTATTTTTAGAGAGTGGATCATGGAGGCAAGGTGTCGGGAGGATCACTGGTCCTCTGGGCTGCTGGCTTGGGCTGTGGCTGGAATCTTCCTCCACAGCTGGTTTGGTTTGGGGATGGGGGTTTCCTGTAACAGTGATTGCAGAGGCAGAGCGGCCCTGGGGACTCTGCAGTTCTAATGTGTCTAGTGTGAGTGGAGGGGGTAGGGTGGGCGGCTGGAACAGGCCGGGACCCCAGCTGGGTTTCCCTTCTATCTGAAATCCAAGATCATACTACAGAAAGATGCTGCGTACTAAATATAATTCTTTGGGTGGTTCTCTCAGTACCAAAGCAAGACAGAATCATTGTAGAACACAAGCAAAAAATAAAAACCATCCAAAATATTACCACCCAGGCAGATAGCACAATGATTTAACAACCGTGAAAATAACAATGTTTATTGAGGACTTGCTAAATGCTTTACATGTTTTATCTCACTTCACCTACTCAGAAAATGGTACTCATGAGAGATCTGAATTTGGGACCCAGTGCTCATGATACTATGGTCAGAACCACCCAAAAGATCTGGTCCCTCATTGATTCTTCCATCAACCCGCTAGGATGTGCCAGACCCTGTGCTGACCCGTTGTATTCTCATGATGACTCAGAGAGGCAGGAATTCTTGTTTCCATTTTCCAGATGAGAAAACTGAGGTCTGGAGAGGTCAAGTCCCTCGCTGCTGGTCACTCAGGAGGTGGAATTTGAGCCCACATAGAGCCTCTGTTTTGACGATTTAATGCATCAGTTCTGTTCCCCAAACTCCAGTCATTCTTATATACCTTGAAAATTTTTCATATTTATGTACTACCTGGGACTGTTTCTCAGTTAATGTTTTTCTTAAACTTGACTCACTTTTTTAAAATAAGAGCTTTATTGAGATACAATCCACATACCATATGATTCATCCATTTAAAGTGTACAGTTCAAATTACAATTAAAAATGGATCCAGCAACTCCAGTTCTGAGTATTTATCCGAAGAAAATGAAAACACTATCTTGAAAAGGTATCTGCCCGTCATATTCATCACAGCATTATTCCTAATTCCAGTCATGGAAGCAGTCTAAGTGTCTACTGACGAATGAATGGATAAAGAAGTGGTATATATATATGTATATGCACACACATACATACAGTGGAATATTGTGTATGTGTGCGTGCTAAGTCGCTTCAGTCATTTCTGACTCTTTGCAACCCCATGGACTGCAGCCCACTAGGCTCCTCTGTCCATGTGATTCTTCAGGCAAGAATACTGGAGTGGGTTGCCATGCCCTCCTCCAGGGGATCTTCCCTTCCCGACCCTGGGATCAAACCTGTGTCTCTTTCATCTCCTGCACTGGCAGCTGGGTTCTTTCCCACTAGAGCCACCTGGGAAGCATACAATGGAATATTGCTCAGTCATAAAAAAGAGTGAAATCTTGCCATTTGTGACAACATGGATGGATCAAGGGCATTATGCTAGCTGCAGTTAGTCAGAGAAAGACAAATACCATATGCTCTCATTTATATGTATCATCTAAAACAACAACAATAAAAAAAGCCAAAACATAAACAACACCTCCAGTTCATAGATGCAAAGAGCAGGTTGGTGGTTGTCAACATGGGGTGGAGGCTGGGGTTGAAATGGCTATTTAAAAGGTACAAATTTCCATGTAAGAAATAAGTCCTGGGGATACAACGTACACCGTGGTGACCATAGTTAATGATAATACTGTATTGCATATTTGAAAGTTGCTGAGAGTCGATCTTAAAAAGTTCTCATCATAAGAAAAAGAAAACTTTATGTATGGTGACAGATGTTAATTCGATTTATCGTGGTGATCATTTTGCAATATATACGCTTAAAACTAATTATGTCAATTATACTTTAATAAAAACATTAAGTGAAATAAATTAAGAAAGTATACAGTCCAGTGGCTTTTAGTGTATTCACAGAGTTCTGCAACCTTCACCACGATCAATTTTAGTACATTTGTATGATCACTAAAAAGGAATTTTGTACCCATTATCAGTCATTCTCCATTTCCTTCCAATTACCCCAGTCCCTGGTAACCATTAATCTACTTTATGTTTCTGTGGATTTGCCTATTTTGAACATTTCATATAAATGGAATCATGCCGTATGTGGTGTTTGTGCTGACTTCCTTCGCTCAGTATTTTCAGGGTTCACTCATGTTGTCATGTATATCAGGACTCCATTCCTTTTTAGGGTCAAATAATATTCTATTGTATGGCCAGACCACATTTTGACTCATTATTTTTTTAAACTGAAAAATATTTTTAAAAAGTGTTCATCCTACTGGTTATATCTGATCTAAAGCACAGAAAAATACATCCCCTAAAGAATTTTTTTTTAAACTATAGCCAGAGATTTATTACATTCTAATGCAGAACATTTGTAAATGCAATCTCTTAATTAAAAAGCTTCCTCTCTTTTTCTTTGTATGATTTTGTTGTTTTTTTTTTTTGTCTCTTTTGTTTGTGTGTGATTTGCAAAACTGTTCTGAAACTGGAATATATGTGCACAAGTCTGCAAAGACTGCAAATTTAGGTTATGGTAAATGCTTTACAAATTTCAGAAAACTGCCTGCCACAATGGGCCTTTACAGTGCTTTTTTTTTCTTTTTTAATCAAAATATTTTGATGTCAGCCTTCCCTCCACTGCGTTATCACCATGGTACGTACACTCTGTGCTCTGATGTACTTGGGACTTTCCCTCATAAACTCTTAACAGGCCATCCCCACCCCAACCCCCCCACCCCGAGTGTGCTGTTTTGTCGTATTGTTGTTATACTGGGGGAGAGCGGGTGTGATGAGATATTTTCCATTATGTCCCATGAATGAGAAAAACACGTTCTTCTGCTGCAACTGAGGAGAGACTTAAATTTCAACATTAGTTGCTCCTGTGCTGAATACTGCTCTCATCCACATACTGGATGGAAACATATGAAAGTGTCATTTTTGTTGGCCAACTAGCGGTGCAATGTTGTGATTTCACACGGCACAACCTGAAGATGACCCCGCCAGGGCACAACCTGAAGATGACCCCGCCAGGTCAGCAATAATTTCGTCCCTTTTTTTTGCAGATGAGAAAACTGAGCCCTAAGAGGGAGGTGACTCTGCAGACACAGCCAGGACGGGCAGAACTGGGAGCCAAAGTCCCTACTCAGTTCTTCTGGCCTCCCTTGGCTCTTGGCTCCACCGCTGACTCACCCGCGGTGGATGGGGGCTTTGGCTTATTTTTTCAGCGGCAGGGGTGGGTTTCCGTCCTCACCAGCCTTGCTCCCCTCCGTTCGGAATGGGCCGGCCGTGTGACTAGCCTCGTGGCTATGGGCATGCCCTGCCGGAGGCCGCTGGCTGGAGCTCGAACAAGTTTATCCATCTCTGGTCTCCAGGGCCCCGCACCACCTGGTCCTTCGTGTCCTCATCCTGAGTCAGTGACTCAGGGCTCTCGGCCCCCGCTGCAGCCCGGAACGCTGAGCTGGGTGCATCTCTCCTGGGAGGATTGGTCCATATTCAGCAGCTCCCTGTCTGTGGAGGGGGATGGCAGCATCCCCAGAGGCAGGCATTGGATCTGGGCTCCAACTAGTCTGTCTGGGGTTTTGTGCCTTCCCGTTGGAAGCTTTTCTTTCCAGGGGAGGGAACAAAAGGCCTTGAGAGGATGCTGTTTTGCTCAAGGTCACGCAGCCAGCCAGGAGCTGCTGCTCTCGGGAGGAAATGTCAGGATTCCTGCTGCCTAATCCCTACTTCTTTCCGCCTAGTACCCTCCCCCAGCCCTGAACCCTTCTGTGGTTGGAGGCAACCGTCCTTGCTGCCTTCCCCGAAACCCAAGCCCACAGCAGATTCGTGAGCTGGCTTGGGGTACCACGGCTCCTGAGTGGTCTGGGTGGAGCTTCAGGACCCACTGGCCGCCGCCAGGTGACGTGCAGAGCCCACCGGGCAGGCCACGGCTTGAGGATGCTCCAGCACCCAGCACCCCAGCAGGTGGACGAACTGGTTTGGGCCCTTTCCCCACCCATCTCCCCACAGGCCTGGCCCCGACTCAGCCCACAGGCCACCTGGCTCTGGCTGGGCCCGAGTGTGCCGGGCTTTGCAGGAGAAACACTGCCTGTCTTCCCTGCCCTAGGAGGACAGAGCTTCCTGGGGACCCTGCCAGTGGGGAGGGGAAGGGGGACACATAGGCAGGATAAGTGGACCCCCAGAGTCACAGCCTAGTGAGGACGACCACAGTCCCACAAAGAGACAGACCCCAGTTCCAATCTTGCCCCTGGACAAGTCACATCAACGGAAGCCTCTGCTTCCATTTCCTCATCGGCAAAATGGGTGTGATAGTGAGGCCAACTTCAGAGGACTGGTAAGGCTGGGGTCTGTAGTAGCAGCTCAGAAAAATGGTCTTGGAATCAGAGACGGGCGGATGGAGCTGAGCAGGCAGGCTCTTGTGTCCAGAAAGCCTGGGCTCATTCTTTGGCTTTACCACTTGCTGCTTGTTGTTACTCCGGGCAAGTTCAGTCCTCAGCCTCAGTTTCGCTGTCTGTACAATGGGGATGAGAGGAGAGCCGATTTGCATGTGCTGTTAGGAGGATCGACTGAGATGCTGCCTGTGAAGTTCTTAGGAGCTGGGCATGTCTTTGGCAGCTGTTGTTACGATTATCATCAATATAATGGTAATAATAGTATTTCCACAGTATCAGATGCATCCCAGTGTGTTTATTGGATGAGCTTGGATGTGTTTCTTTGAAAAGGGGGAGACTAAAGGGTGATGGAGGCAGGGTGATGGATGAGGTGACTCCTCGGGGCACTTCCTTTCCAGATATTCTGGGTAAAATGTTTGTCCAAGGCCAGGGACTCTGTGTTCTGCCCGACTGGGCTCTTGACAAATGGGGTCGTTGGCCTTGGTGAGGCCGATGTGTGGATGGTAGGCGGGTTCCACCCCCCAACTTCCTGCTGCGATGAGTCAGAAGCAGAAAGGCCCGAGTGTGTCTGAGCCCCTCTGACCCTGTGGTCACTTGGGGGCATCTGGCTTTCCCTCCTCGTTTGGGGTTCCGGTGGGGCCCAGGTTGGTCCATGGGCTGGTTTCTCACCCTTGGATTCACAGCAGGGGTGGGCTGGGGGAGCTGGGGTTGCTGAAGCCCAGAGAAGGCAGGGCCTTGGCCTGTGTCACCCAGCAAGCCGAGGGCAGAGGGCTGTTGACCCCAGGCTCCAGGCAGGGACATGTTATTTATTGCCAGATTGGCCTCTGTCCTCAGTGAGTTTAATTTCTCCACTTTCTCACCTGCGGTATGTCTTTATTCCTCACTCATAAATGGCACCTGGCATTAACCAAACCACAAAGCCAAAAATAGACCCCCCTGGACGTACATATTTTTTGCGTGGGTGCTCAGAGCTCCCTCCGTCCAGCAGGGTGTGGACAGGGGATGGTGATAATAGCCACCACCGTCATACAACTGTTAACACACTGAAGACACACTGTGAACCAAGTGCTCTGCTCAGCACTTAGTTAACTCATCTCATGCTCCCAGTGGCGCCCCCTGAGGCAGGGATTCTTACTTTTATACCCATTTTTACAGATGAAGCAGCAACACAGAGACAAAGGAACTTGCCGAAGACCGGCAGGGTAGAATTGGGGTTTGAGCCCAGGCCCCAGCATCTGGCACCAGATTAAAAAATAAAAATTATTTTAAAATTGTGGTGACATGCACAAAATGTAAATTTAGCATCTTAGCCATTTTTAAGTATACAGTTTGGTGGCATTAAATACACTACCATCTCTACCATCCATCTCTAGAATTCTTTCCATCTTGCAAAACTGAAACTCTGCACCCATTAAACCTTAGCTCCCCATTCCCAGCTCCCTGCAGCCCCTGGTAACTATTATTCTACTTTCTGTCTCTATGAATTTCACTCCTCTGGGGACTTTAAATGGACTTGTGCAATATTTGCCCTTCGGTGGCTTATTTCACTGAGCATAGCATTCTCAAGGTTTATTTATGTTGTAGCATGTGTCAGAATTTCCTTCCTTTTTAAGGCTGTATAATAGTCCATTGTACATAAACACCATACTTTATTTATCCAGTCATCTGTCGCTGGACACTTGGGTTACTTCTACATTTTAGCTATTGTGAATAATGCTGCTATGAACACAGGTATACGGATATCTCTTTGAAATCCTGCTTTCAATTCTTTTAGGTAGATCCCCGGAAGCTAGAATTACTGGATGATATGATAATTGTATTTGTAATCATTTGGGCAGCCGCCACACTTTTTCACAGCCGCTGCACTGAATTACATCCCCACCAGCTATGCGCAGCCACATCCCACCAACACCCCTTGTTTTCTGGGTTTGTTTTTAAAACCAATCATCGTAATGGGTGTGGCTGGTACCTAATTTTTGTGGGAGACTCTTAGGATCTGTATTTGTGGGGACTGAGTTCCTGTGAAAATATCTGTTACATCATGGGATGTGTTTTCTGGAAATATCTCGACCCCCCCCCCCCCCCCAACTGTGAGCTTCCTCGGGACGCCGGCCTGGGTTAGATGCTCCCACAGGGAATTTCCCAGGCAAGAATACTGGAGAGGTTGCCATTTCCTTCTCCAGGGGATCTTCCCCACCCAGAGGTGGGGTGGGGTCCAGTGGTTAAGACCACGCTTCCAGTACAGCGGGCATGGGTTGGATCCCTGGGTGGGGGGAGGGGACTAAGATAAAAAAAGAATGCCCACCCCCATCCCGGGCAGCTCTAAGAAAATACAGGTGCTGGGACCACCATTTGGGTGATCTGGGGTCTAGTGTGGGGCCTGAACATCCGTATTAAAAAAGAAATCTCCCCTAAGTGATTGTTATGGGCACCTGGCCCAAGAGACACAGCCACGTAACATATCACTCTATTCTGGATAGAGCTGAGGAATTTATTACAAAACTGCTGGAAGTGTTATATTATATGTGTGTCTGCTAAAGTGAAAGAATGAGTGAACAGATGATGAATGGATGAGGGCAGAGGTCCCCAAGCCCTGTCATCCACACAACCATCTTCAGAATTTTTCCCTCAAAGACATTGCAAGTTTGGTTCTAGATCACCGCAATAAAGCCAATATGACAATAAAGCGGGTCACATGAATTTTTGGATTCCCAATGCACATATAAGTTATAAACATAAGTACTATACTGTAGTCTGTTGAGGGTGCAATAGCATGATGGCTAAAAAAAAAGAGAAAGTGTACACACTTTAATTTTAAAAGTACTTTAATGCTCAAAAACACCGCTCATCATCTGAACCTTCAGCGAATCATCACCTTTTTGCTGGTGGAGGGTTTGAAGTGTTGCAGGAGATACCAATATGTAACACCGAGATTGGAAGTCAGCGACAGCTGTTGGAAAATGGCCCTGGTAGACTTGGTCCACACAGGGTAGCCACAGTGAAAAACACAGTATCTTTGAAGGGCAATAAAATGAAGTAGGCCTGTACACCCTCTATGTTATTAGTCACTCGGTGCTTTAAAGTCACCCCGCCTAGTTCTGCTCAAATGAATTTGTGTATGCTTATTGTAAATTGGAAAAGCCAGTACCTCTGGCCATAAACAGATGTTTACTTTCAAGATACAAAGGTAACTGGGACTTCCTTGGCGGTCCAGTGGTTAAGACTCCATGCTTCAGCTGCAGGGGACGCAGGTTCCATCCCTGGTTGGGGAAATAGGATTCCACAAGCCTCAGCGGCCAATAAAATATGATACATGTGTATATAATAATATGTAATATGTGTATATATGTGTATATATATCGAGAGGATGGGAAGGAAAACAGACCATGTCAGCAAGTACAATCATCCCTTGGTATCTGTGGGGAATGGGTTCTGGGACCCACTCAGGGTGGGTACCCAAATCTACAGATGCTGTAAGTCCCATCTAGGATAGTCGGCCTTCCGTATACCGGGGTTTCCTTATTCTCCGACGCAACCACCTGCGAGTGCTAGACACAGTACTCGATGCACGGTTGGTGGAAGCCGTGCATGCAGCGGTGGAAGCTGCGGATGCAGACAGAGCAGATGCGGAACCACGGTGCAGAAGGCAGACGGGAAAGGCCGCATGCCGCCAGGGGATTTGAGCCCGCGGTCTTGCTGTCTCTGTTAAAAAGGGTGACGAACAAGTGATACATAAATGTTAAGGGCAGGCTAGCACCCAGTGGGCACGTTCTCCCGCCTGGAACTACTTTTCCTCCATGAGTCAGTGCCGTTTGCTGTGCGGCCCTTGGAGAGCTGCAGAGTCAGGCATTGAGGGTTTGAGGGAGAAGCCGGGGTGACTGGGAGGGTGATTCCCATGGGCGAGG